>NC_080074.1:94488461-94804790 GCF_949987535.1 Balaenoptera acutorostrata | reverse complement strand
CTAGAAAGGGGAAATGTTTCCAGTAGAGGATAGGACATAAATCTGAAACAGGGGAAAGAAAGTAATTTAATAGTCAGATGGTCTCTGATGCAATTCCACATCTGCTCAGTGGGAGTGTACCCTAGGGTCCTGCCAGGAATACAGAAACCACCATAGATCTTTCAAACAGAAGGCATTTAATAGAGGGAAATTGTTATCCAAAACAGTGGAAGAACTGAGAAGCCGGTCAGGAGATGGGGAGGCAACAGCAGAAAGCTATAACCACAACTAGAGGTGATGGGACAGGAGGAGGAAGCGGAGGGCCTAGCTTCTGAAGACTTCCAGAAGGGGCTGGAGTCAGTGGAGACTGCCTTGTAGGAGATGGGCTCATGGAGGGAGGGGCTTTTTTGAGGTAATGAGAACTCAAGAGGAAATGTTGATACTACAGGAAACACAGCAAGGAGCAGAGAGAGAAAGAGGGAGACATATGGTGGTTTTCCCTCCTTCCAGCCCTTCAATCTTCTGTCATTGCCTTGTACTGGCCAAACATACCAGGGAGGCAAAGGACATGGGAGCCTAGGAAATGTAGTTCCATTTAAAACAGAGAAGAGCAGAAAAAGGGCAGAAATGAATCCAAAATTACTCAGTTTGTTGACCAGAACACATAGCAGAGTTAATGAAGTCTGACTCTAGCAGATCCCGTTCCATTGATCTCTGAGCCAATCCTAAGTGAAGCAAGGTTTCCATTAGGACCTCTGTTGCCATGGGGTCTGGATTTGTCCATCCTCCTCTTTAGTGCTTTTGAAGTAAGCTCCAAACTCATTGTCTATTTGCCAAACTTTAGAGTTTTCCTAAACAACCAGTGTTTGGTCTATTACAAAGTCAACCTCCAGCTCACCACAAGAGTCTACTCTGATCCTGAAGCATTTTTCTGAGACTCTGAAAGCCTGTTAATAAGCAGCTCTTATGAACTCCCTCTTCTTAGGGATGTGAGTAAGGCCTGAACCCTTAAATTTGGATGAAGATATTGATCCAAAATGAACAGATCATCTGGTGTCCTGCTGCAGCCACCTATGGGATGTTCTTGATCACCACCAGTGTGTCCCCAGGCCCTGTGTCCCCACCCACCAGGTTGGGTCTCTTTGATATGGTCAATAACAGAATTTCCCAAGCAGCACCATGCCTTCATCCAAAGGCTACCAGCCTTGGGGGCAATACAGCCTCGGTTCAGTTCTCTGCACTTGGATCGCCCTGGTCCACTAAGCAGTCAAATTGAATTTTCCTTCTCTATCTGTCCTTCAGTAATTTGCCATCCATGAGAGAGGTTAATTAGCACAAAATAGTCAAAGGTGTATGAGAATAAGATAGAAATAAAACTAAATTTCCTTGGGAAACTTGACCTTTCATCCCTGGAGAGAATCGAAAAGGGTGTGATTGAAGTTTTCCATTGAAGTGCTCGCTTCATAAAGCCAGGGTGCCACTTTGAAAATTTCAATATAAGAGCAGATAGCAAATAATCTTCCTGGCACTGAGGATCTAGGTCTCAATCTGCTCCTCCAGAGCAGACTCTGAGCTAAGTAAAGAGGGGGAATGAAGTGGCCTGAAACCCCCAGTGGATTTGAGGACACAATCATCTCCTCAACCACTTTTCTTCTCCCTTTGGCACTTGAGAGCTGAAGATGAGAGGACGGCTCCTTGCTCCCCTGCTGAGCCCTGGTGGCATTAGTCATGGCAGGGCAGCAGCCGCTCGAAGACTGCAAATTACAGCCCTGTGCCTCTGCATGTAAACTGTCCCAGTACCACTCAAGAGACTAGATTGGAAGCCCATCTACCAACCCCTTCTTCTAGCCAACAATCTTTAACTTCCGCCAAGACCTTTCTTCACTAAATTAAGTTGCTCGGCCTCCAAAAATAACATCTGTTGCTCAGAGTAACATTTTCAAACAACATAATAAACTGTACTTCCAGAAAATATACACTCTGTACCTCCCTAAGGGTCCTCGCAGAATGGATGATGTGGGATTCTGGGCTCCCTCCTTCCATGTACCGCCTGCCCTTGGGCAAATGGTTTTGCTGTCATGGGTGGTGTTAAGAGTTACCATGCGGAAGGTGCCTTCACATGCAGCATGCAGTGACCAGAGAGGCTTTAAATAACAGCCCTACCCAGATTTGCTATGCAAGCTTTCACAAGCAGAATATTTTCTTTCTAAACTGGGGTCGTGGTGCCCTGGAGTTAGTACCAGGGAGACCCAAGAAGGTTAAAAAATAACAATAACCGTAACACTCCCAGCTTGGTACATTTTTAGATTCCCTGAAAATTAACTTTGCTTTCAGGGATCAGCTAACACCCTCTCTCCAACATCCCAGGATTACTCTGCAATTTGCTAATCTTAGAACCATATCTTCTCCATCTCTCCCTGTCAATCTTTAGAGATAGAAGGAGGTGCTTTGATCATGGTCTGCTCCATGACTATAATAAGCTCCCCTGACCATCTCCTAGGTGTAGGTCACTAATTACAGGAGAACTGGGAGAAGATATGGTGATGTACAGTCATTAACAGCCCTGGAGATAATTCAGAACACTCATTTCTGTATGCACAGCGTGGAGAAGGACTTAGATCCATGAAAACCCATCATTTGTAATTTGGGCAATAATTCCAAAGACATTTGTATTGTCATTAACCTCTTCTGCCTTGGAGGAACCCTATCCCACCCCCAAGACAATGCCTGACTCTTCTGGAGCAGCTGTTTTCAAAGTTCAGAATCACCAGAATCACCTGGAGGGCTTGTAGCATAGAGATTCCTGGACCCCAACTTCAAAGTTTCTGATTTGGTAGGTCTAGGGTGGGGCCTGAGAACTTGCATGTGCAAGGTGATGCCGATGTTGGTGTTCTGAGGACCACACGCTGAGAACCACATTCTGGAGGAGCCAGCGTATATGCTGGTGTCTGAAATAACCCTTTAAATGTGCCTCAGAAACAAGCAGCCTCTTGAGTTGATTCTGATGGCAGCTGGAATAGAAAAAGGTGCTTTTAAAAAGGTGGATAATGGATATAAACTTTTAAGATAGATGATATTGTTATATAAATTACATCCAAATAATATTATTTTTTTCATGTAGACTTCACTTTTTAATATTTTTATAAAGACACAAAATCACCTGGTAACTTTTGTTTGTTTAATCTTTGTACACCCCTTGGGCTATAAAAGTGAATCATGTTTTAATTGGTTCTTTACGCAAATCAAGGACAAAGCCTTTCAGACTGGCAACACAAATTTACAATTTGTCCTTTGAAAGTTGAATAAGAATTAGAAATTATGCCCTGAGAGAAGGTAAGGTCAATTTTAGACCTCATTTTCCCCCTTCATTATACTTGCAAGTTTGGTTTATGATTGCTTCTCATCTAATTAACCAGTTAAGCTCTCAGCCTTTTTTGTTGTCACACACAGAGCTCCAAGCCTCCACTTTAATAGTACACTGCGCCAAAACAAAATGTGTACAATTCCCTGATCTCCTAAAAAGACTACATTTCCTGAGATTTACGTGCCGTTTTCATGTTCAATATTAATGACGTGGATGTGTCCCCTCTAGCTTCAATCATCCACCACAAACCAGAATGAAGTATAAGCTCCGTCCAGCCTCTGCCTCCCTCAGTCTGCTTGCCTACTTAGCAAGCAAGCAACCCAGCAGTGAACGTGTCCTGTTCTGAGTCTAAAGTCTCAGCCTCCATCCAGCTTTAATGCTCATCGGTCCCAGAACCTCGACGGAGCCCTTGACTCACCAGACTTTTTCCATTGTAAAATAGAGCCAATAATCAGTGCCTGGACTACTTCATTGGGTTGTTTTGATGATCAAAATAAGTATGAGATAACGTGAGTGAGTGCACTTTGGAAACTTGCCTTAAAAAACAGCAAGGTTTCCATCTTCTTGGTGTCATGTTATGGGTGCCCTGTATTCGCAGTGATGGATTGTTAGTTTGCCCTGGTCCCTGTTCACAGGCTGCATTCCTGCTCCCAGTGAGTGGTTTCTCAAATGTATTCTTGGAGACTGATGAGAGAGGATGACAGCTCCACACCCACTCAACCACCACGGCAGTGCTAACATTTCACTGCTGCGGTATGGGTAATAAAGTCACTTCCAAATACGTGATCCCTCTTAACCCTTAAACCCTGTACAGTTAATATTCGTTCCCCCAATTTACAGATGAGTAAACAAAGGTGCAGATTCTTATTGTCTTCCCAAGTACAAAGTAAGGGACAGAACCCAGCCCTCTCAAAAATCCATGGTCTTTCCATCACTAAGATGCTTTTCTTCTGGGAAACCAAATTTAAATAACTAAATGAACAGGTAGGTAGATAGGTAGGTAGATAGATAGACAGGTGATAGGCAGATAGATAGATCGGTAGATAGATAGATAATGGATGGACAGACAGACAAGTAGACAGACGGCCAACCAAAGGGTGTGTTCTGTTGATACACTAAAGTTTTCTCCTTTGTTTGAGAAGAACATTATTTTAATGACTTTTGGGAAGAAACGGTTTGATTTAGTTTACAAATCAAAGTGATACCAAGGCAGGGAAATAAAACAAGAGAATGAGAGTTACCTCTGGTTTCCCAGTGAAATGAACCATAAGCCCAGACTGTAATCTATAAGGCTTGAAGTGACGTGGTTTAAATGCTTTCAGCTCATGACAGGTTCAATAAGCGCCAACCTATAAAGACAGATCTATAGCGTTCCTTCTAGCTATAAAGGGCTCCCCCTTAAATGTGTACAGAATTTTATTTTTATGAGTTTCTAGTCAGTCATTCATGTGACAGCAATTCCTGGCCTGTACTAAACTTCCTCTTTTAATGATTAATCTACACTTCTTATAGAGCGCAGGAGGTGGGAACATTAACAGAAGCCAGACTCCACAAAAGCAATGAAACAAGGAGGGCACACACCAACACATCATCCACTTAAAAGTGTGTGTGTGTGTGTGTGTGTGTGTGTGTGTGTGTATCAGAGATCTCAGCGCAGGAATTCTGAGGGGACCAGATGTTAAGACCCAGCTTGCAAAGTGTTTTGTATTTTTAATTACTGTAAACCCCATCGAATATAAAGTGAGACATACATATACAGAAATGGCAATCATAACTGAATTCAACTACTCTAATGATAATAAGACTTAGGACCACTTTAACATAAAAATACAACTTTATTTAAATAAAATTAATGTTCTAAATCATTTAAAAATAAATATTAAAAGAGTGAACCCTAATGTAAATGTGGGTGACAATGATATATCATCGTATGTTCACTGATTGGTACAAATGCACCACTCTGGTGTGGGATGTTGAAGCTGGGGAAGGCAGAGAGGGAGCGTGGTTTAGGAGTTTATATGGGAACTCCCTGTACTTTCCATTCAATTTAGCTGTGAACGTAAAACTGCTCTAAAACATAGTCTATTTTTAAAAAGAAATATTCATAACTTTTTCAGGTCACACTTTCTGGAGTTGTAGCCTTTAGGATCACTGCTATTAAGGGCATTTCACGAACATGCAGGGGCCAGGGATTCCAGTCTCTGAGTGAAATATGTTGATCTGAAGGCTAGACTCTAGCTGAACTTTTGGTCACAGACCTTTGTTGTGAATGAATGTGTTTTGTAGAGCGTACGATGGGCCGCCACATTTTAACTCTGGGTCAAAATGACATTTCCAGCTCTCACTGAAGATACCAAAGCTTTCCCATACGCTCTGCCTCCTAACTACTTTAGCTCCCCAAAGAGAAAATGGCCCTAAACAATCACTTTTGAAAAATCGAAATCACTTCCCTCACAACCAGGGGAAGTAGAACCCTATCTGACTGACTGTGAGCATAGAGCTCTGCAGACAACTTGAGGGAGCTTTAGAAAATCTCAACTATATGCATAGGTTATTACTCTCTTTGATTTACCAACACAGAGGCTTTAATGGATGTATTTATTGGTTTTATCACTGCATAACATGAATGAAGATTTGCAGGTCTCTGGCTTATGAGGATCACTGCAGCGTGATGCCACTGTCTTGCTTTGGGATGTGTGTATCCCTCTGTTTGGGAAGCTGTAATCAGAGCTGGTGATTGGAGCTGAAGTTTGGCCTTCTTGCTGCATTTGGATGAATTGATTAATACCGTTATTTTTTACTCTGCCTTGTGGTCTTCTGATTTCTCCCCACATATCAAGACCTTGAGATCATAGTACTTATGATACATGGTAGACATTGAACAAATATTTTCATTGAAAGACTAATGAAATAAATGATGAATAAATGCCAGGTGAGTTCAGAGACCAGATAATTTGAATGATTTACAGGGTTTATGTAAGAACAGCAGATAAGGCTGGCCTCTGGATTGGAGTTAGACTGTGGGAAATCCTGCATGGCCAGCAGAGAAGCCTAGGGGAGAAGGGGAATCGATAAAGCGTTCTTAGTGGGGCAGGAACACAATGAAAACAGGAAAGCACGCTTTAGTAAGAATGTGGTTAGGAGTGACGATGAGTCAAAGTAAATATCTAATAGACACACCTACAAAGCAATTGTTCTCTCTTTTAATTTTATATTGTTACTAAATTATTTTGAAATGCATTTTAGGTTAACCTGAAAAGGTCTTGAAATTTCAATAAAATTATTGTAAATTATTCTGTTTCCTTGAGCTCATACAAATGAGTATTTTGTAAGTGATGTGTTTCCACAGGAAATAATACTAACACATTTGAAGAGTGCAACCTACCTAAAATAATGGGACCTATTGGTTAAACATCCTAACGATAAAAATTATATTAGTAATTAATAAAATAATGATTTGTAGCACTCTAGCTTTCATGAAGTATTTTAACATGTATAAGACCTAACACTTTTTGTTTATTTTTTAAGCTATATAATAGCATTTTAAAATTAATTTTTATTGGAGTATAGTTGATTTACAATGTTGTGTTAGTTTCTGCTGTACAGCAAAGTGAATCAGTTATACATATACATATATCCACTCTTTTTTAGATTCTATTCCCATATAGGTCATTACAGGGTATTGAGTAGAGTTCCCTGTGCTATACAGTAGATTCTTATTAGTTATCTATTTTATATATATAGCCAGGACATGGAAGCAACTTAAATGTCCATCGACAGAGGAATGGATAAAGAAGATGTGGTACATATATACAGTGGAATATTACTCAACCATAAAAAAGAACAAAATAATGTCATTTGCAGTGACATGGATGGACCTAGAGATTGTCATAATAGCTTTTTAAAAATAGCTTTATTAGAAGATTATAATTATCACACCACAAAATTCACCAGTCTAAAGTGTACAATTCAATGTATTTTAGTGTATTCACAGAGCTGTACAACCATCAACACAGTCTAATTTTAGAATATTTTAATCACCGCAAAAGAAAACCCATGCCCATTAGCAGTCAGTCTCCAGCCCACCTCACCCGCCCCCAGCCCTATGCAACCATTGATCATTCTGGATCTATAGATTTGCCTATTGTGAAAATTTCATATAAATGATATCATACAATATGTGATCTTTTGTGCCTGGCTTCTTTCATTAACATAATGTTTTCAAGGCTTATCCATGTTATAACATGTATTAGTACCCATTCCTTTTTATTGCTGAAACTATTCCATTATGTAGATATACCATTTTGTTTATTCACTCATCAGTTTAAGGACATTTGGGTTGTTTTCATTTTGGGGTTACTATGAATAATACTGCTGTAAACATCCATGTACATGATTCTACGTAGACATATATAGAATTGCTTGGTCATATAGTAACTCTATGTTTAACATTTTGAGGAACTGCTATTTTTTTTTTCCAAAGGGCTACACCATTTTACATACCTATCAGCATTGCTTGAGAGTCCCATTTTTTTTTACATCCTTGCCAATATTTATCACTATCTGTGTTTTTCATTATAGCCATGCTAGTGGGTGCAAAGTGATATCTTATTATGGTTTTGATTTGCATTTCCTTAATGGCTAATGATGTTGAACATCTCTTCATGTGCTTATTGTTTATTGTATGTCTTCCAGGGAGAAATGTCTATTCAAACCCTCTGTCCATTTTTAAACTGGGTTATTCATCTTTTATCATTTAGTGTAAAGTTTCTTTATAAAATTCTAGATATAAGTCCCTTATCAGATAATTTATTTGAATGTACTTTCTCATGCTCTGAGTCATTTTTTCACTTTCTTGATAATATCCTTTGATGCATGAAAAGTTTTTAATTTTGGTGATGTCAAATGTATCTATTTTTCCTTTTGTAGCTTGTGTTTACATGTCATATCTAACAAACTACTCCTTAACCCCAAGTCACAAATACTCCTAGTTTTTCTTTTTTCTTCTAAAAACTTATGTTTTTAGCTCTTATATTTAGATTTATGATCCATTTTGAGTTAGAAATTTTATATGGTGTGGTACATGTCCAAATTCATTCTTCTACATGTGGATGTTCAGTTGTCTCAAAACCATTTGCTGGAAAGACTATCCTTTCTCCATTAAATTGTGCTTGATACTTCTGTCAAAAATCAATTGGTCATAAATATGAGTTCATTTCTGGGCTGTCAATTCTGTTCCATTGATCTATATTTCTATCCTTATGCCAGTAGCACAATTTCTTGATTATTGTAGCTTTGTAGTTAGGGAATGTGCATCTCCAATTTTGTTCTTCTCTATCAAGATCGTTTAGCTATTCTGGATCCATTGAAGTTCCGTATGAATTTTAGGATCAACTTATGAATTTCAGCAAAATTGTCAGATGAAATTTCAATAGGGACTGCAGTGAGTCTGGAGAACAGTTTGGGGGGTACTGCCATCTTGCCATCTTAGCAATAGAAATTCTCCCAATATATAAACATGGGTTATCTTTCCACTTCAGTATTCTTTAATTTCTTTCAGCAATATTTTGTAGTTTTCAGTGTACAAGTATGGCACTTATTTTGTGAAAGTTATACCTAGGTGTTTTATTCATTTTATGCTATTTTAAATAGAATTGTTTTCTTTATTTCATTTTTGAATTGTTAATTGTCAGTGTATAGAAATATAACATTTTTGTAACTTTTGTATTCTGAGATCTTAATATACTCATTTAATACTTCTAGTAGATTTGCGTGTGTGTGAAATCCTTAGGATATTCTGTACACAGGATCATGCCATATGCAAACAGATATTGTTTTATTTCTTCCTTTCTAATCTGGATCCTTTTACTAAAAAATATCTGTAAGTTGTCTTTTATATTTATCTACGCAGTTACCTCTACTGATGCTCTTTGTTTCTTCACGTGGTATCAAGTATCCCCTTGTGTCTTTTCAATTCTTCCTGAAGGATTTCCTTTAGTATGTTTTGTAAGGCAGATATATTAGAGACAAATTCTCCCTCAGCTTCTTCTTGTTGGGGAAGTGTCTTAATCTCTATGAAGCATAGTTTTGCTGGATATTGACTTCTCCATTGACAGCCTTTTTCTTTCAGCACTTTGGTTGTCTTTCCACTGCCTTTTGGCCTCCATAGCTTTGGAGTAAAAGTTAGTTGTTATTCTTATTGAGGCTTCATTATATACAATGGATAATTTTTCTCTTGCTTCTTTCGGAATTCTCTCTTTGTCTTTGCCTTTTGAAATGTTGACTGTGATATGTATAGGAGTGGATCTCCTTGAGTTCATCCTGCTTGGAGTTTGTATCCTACCGGGATGTGGAGACTAATTTTTTTTTTAATCAAATTTGTGGGGTGTGGGGGCCATTATTTCTTTAAATAATATTTCTGCTTCTTTCTCTCTTCTACTCTGGGATTCCCATTATATGTATGTTAGTATTCTTAATTGTGTCCCACAGGTCCCTGAGACTCTATTTATATTTCTTCTTTCTTTTTCCTTCCTGTTCCTTACACTGGATAATCTCAACTGACCTATATTCAAGTTCACTGATTGTTTCTTCTGCCAGCTAAAATCTGCTGTTGAGTCCTGCTAGTGAATTTTTCTCATTTTAGTTCTTATAACTTTAAAACCAGAATTTCTATTTGGCTCTTTATTTGTAATTTCTCTCTCTTTATTGATGTTCTCTATTTGGTGAGATATCATTTTCATACTTTCCTTTAATTCTTTTGACATATTTCCTTTAGTTATTTGAACATATTTGTAAAAGCTGATTTAAAGTCTTTGTCTATTAAACCCATGATCTGGGATCACTCAGGGACAGTTTCTATTGACTGCTTTTTCCTGTGTATGGATGATACATTTTTATTCCTTTGTGTGTCTCATAATTTTTTGTTGAAAACTAGACTTTTTAAATAATATACTGTGGAAACTCTGAAGTTAGATCACTCCTTCCCAAAAAAGAATTTTTTTGTCATTGTTATTATTTTTGTGTCATTGCTGTTGCTGCTGTTTGTTTGTTTTATAACTTTTCCAGACCAATCTTGTAAAGTTTGTATTCTCTGTAGCATATAACAGCTGAAGTATCTGTTCAGTTAACTTACTAATCAGCTGGTGATTGGTCCGAGACTTCTTTAAAAGTCTTGAAAAAATGTCTTCCAACCTTTTTTGTCAGACTTTCCCTGTGTGTTGGGACATGATTTCAACGCCCAGGCAGTCAGTTTATAACTCTGCCTTAGACTTCATTTTCTACTTGCACAGAGCTTCAAGATTGGCCAGAGATGAGAGATTGAGGCCCTCTCATATCTTTTCTGGGCATGCATATAGCTTTGTACATGAATACAACCTTCTAGAGCCCCAGGAACATGTTAGAGCTTTTCAAAACCCCTATGGACGTCACATTTCCCTTATCTTCCCTTTAAGTCTCTAGTTGCTTGTCTGTAATGTTAAACAATCACTACTGATTTTTTTTGACAAATGCCCTGGGGATAGGGTTTTTCCTTCAGCAGGTGTTCTGAGTCAGATCAAATAACAACAACACCCTGAATGGGCTTTTCCCCAGGCTGTGAGATAAATCAAATGGTGACAATGCTCCATAAGTAGAACTTTTTGTGGAGCTCCAAACCCGACCTGACTGCCCTTCCATTGACTCCAAGGCTGCCATTTTTCACAGTTACACGGTTGTGAGGCTGGTTTTCAAGGTTACTGTGCAGAGTTGGGAAGAGAGTAACAATAGCAGATCAAGTTTAAATGCTGCAAACCCTAAAGTTCTTAATGAGGCTCAGCAGTTTTTCCCAAATAAACTATTATCAGATTGTTACAAGACTTCAGTTAATTTCCTGTGGTCTAAAAAGTTGATTTTGATGGTTTTGCCAGTGTTTTCATTGCTTTTATGGGATCGTGAATTTACAGAGATCCTCATTCAGCCATTCCAGAAGTCTCCTACCATTATTTATTCTTAAAGAGAAATGTAATTTGATTGAAACTTTTCATACATTATAAGTGATTCTTGATCTTTGTTTTCATCTAATTTATTTAGGTGATTACACATTTTAGTTCAAAGTTCATGAATTTATGACATGTGGCAGAAACCTAAATTTTCCTACTTTTTTCCAGTCCCTTCTTTATATCACATAGTTCCTCATATTATAAATAATATTAAATCTCCTAAGTGATCCTCCTTTCTTTCCCCTTATTTTGATTGTGTTTCTTATCATTGGTACCCATAACAGAACACAATATTCCTATGCTATCAGACATTTGCAGAACATAGGAGGGCTTTTCCATCTCCCCATAATAGGTATTATGCTTATATTGCTGTTGTCTTTCAGTGTACACACCTGCTTGAGTATGTGAACATGCACAGATCCATATCAGCTTGAAATAGGACACTGAATAATGAAAATTGTAAAATAGATGCTGAAAAAGTTAGTTTTTCTCTGTTGGAGGTCAGGTACTTAGGTATACTGCAATTTGAAAATGGTCAGAAGGCTAGTCAGCTGACATCTTTCAAACTGCCTACCATGATGCATTAATACTTTAGGAAATAATGGAAAGAAAACAAGTCCACCCATCTTTCATGATTATAAGGATATAGTTTAAAATACCAGCACACACAAAATTTTACTTGGTACTTTCTTTTGTATTCTTTAAAGATATTTTAATTTAAAAAAAAACTACATTAATCAAGTTTCTTCTTCTGGGTAATGCATTGCCTTAGAGAACTTTTCTAATAATTGATCTTTCAATAAAAGAATACACTCCCATTAACTAACTACCCCTCACACCCCTTAAGTACCAATAATACAAACAAAAAGGGTAAACTCATTTATTTGTAAACACATTTATTTAGGGTGGCTACACCTTCTGATATCTTATTAAAATGTTATAATGTGTGAAAATGATTGATTTTATTGAAAACGTCATCACTTAATTTTTATACATCTAAGTGATATACAGGTATGCATAATCCTTTTGTTTACTTTCAAATAAATTTAAGAATATATTTTGGCATGATAATTTCTAATTTCTTGAAAACTTTAAAACTCATACAGAAAAATTCTCCCTCTGTAATTCAGCTGACTTGTTTATGAATTTCTTCTGAAATTCATACCACTGCTTAATAGAGCACCTCACATTGTATTTCTTTCTGATAAGTCCAATGGCTCCATGTTTGATCATGAAAGGCAGCAAAAATAATCACAGTATTTTAAAATTAAAGACACCTAAGCTGTCAGCTTAAAGGAACATTTGTTATCAGTCTCCTAGCCTATAAACACATTGGCTACAGCTGAAAATCTAGAGACCAAATATATACATATACATATATATATATATATATACACAATATATATATTGAAAGACAGAACCTATAAAGGACATGAGGAATAAAGAAGCAAGAGAAAAATGAGAGCCTAAAATTGTGATCTCTCTTGATTCCATCTCTTTCTTTTCTACTTGTATCATCTATTATTTTTGCTGCTTAAAAGCATGATATTACACTTTACTGTTTTGCTGTATTAACCAGAAACCCAGAGCACATAGAACAAAGGGAGCTGGAAGCATATATTTAGACATTTACGTGCTATCATCCCCAGATCTGCCCTTTTCAGCTTTTTTTCCCAAATAGTTTGAAACCCTTCCCTGGATGACTGAGGGAACAGATTTCACGTTTTTACTGCTATATTGGAGCAGGAAAGGGGAAAGCTAAATGGTATAATGGAGGGATGCACTGCAATTCTCTCATTTTGACTATGTGTTAAGAACTTGATTCTATAATGAAATAAGTTCAAGAGTAGCTTTAAGCTCTCTAGAAACTCACTAACTACACTCTTCTTATTTATTTCAACCATTCTTCTGACTGAAACATTGTATTTTCCCACTCCACTTAAAATGACACCATTGGGTTTTCTGCAATATTTACTGTTATGTATTTTGAGACTGTAGTAAAAATATGAAGACTGGGAGCTTGGCAGTAATGAATAGACTTGATCTGTACTCTGCAAAGTTAAAGTACCAGAAATGATCAATACAATATCAAGGAAGGTACACAAGACAATATCCATCTATTTCTTTTCTTTTTTTTTTCATTAATTTTATCAACTGTTGTTTTATTTGGGGAGAGAATATGCTTTAGATTCATGAAGGCCTGGACTTGAGTTCCAAGTTCACCTCTTACTGTGTGATCTTACACAAGTTACATATTATATTTGAGCCTCAATTTTCTCATCTGTAAAATATGGATAATGAAACCTGATGTGAGGGCCAAAGCATAAACATAAATTAAATGACTGCATTGAAACGAAAGTTTGACACCTACAAACCTCCAAGACATTCATCTAGGACATGTGCATAGCAACATTCTCCAAGTTCATCAATTTACGTGGAGATTTGGTAAAGGGACCAACCTATTAGAGATGTGAAAAAACTATGCTTTCCTGAAGAAAAGTTATTTATTGGTAAATAACTGTTTTCTTTTCTGGAGTTACAGTTGTGTTAAAAATCAGGTCAACTCTTTTATCTCAGAAGAGGTGAATGCTTACAGTAAAAGTTTCTTAATTAATTACTAAAAGGTTGTGTTGAAATTATAACTCTGCTTTCTCTAGTTAGTGTGTTGCCTAAAACACAATTATTTCCCCATGCCCCTGTTAAATGAAGATTTTGGACATCAGAAACGTGAAAGGAAAAGAAAGAAGGGAAGGGAATTAATTCCCTGGCAGCCCAGTGTTTAGGACTCTGGGCTTTCACTGCTGGGGCCCGGGTTCAATCCCTGGTCAGGGAAATAAGATCCTGCAAGCCATGCGGTGCAGCCAAAAAAATAAAATTTAAAAAAAAAATTAAAAAATTTCAAGATGGAGAGAAAGAGAGAAGAGAAGGGAAGGGAGAGAGCAAGAGAGAATGTGTGATTATGTTGGGGGAGGTGGTGAGGAAGAGCGGGCGGTAGGAACGAGTGTGTATGTGTGTTGGCCGGGGGCTGCTGAGGATGGCTACTACTTAGCTATCCTGGGGCCAGGGTAAACCCCTCCATTGTCCTAGTTAAATTTGTATTATATTAATTAAATACACTTGCTTCTAAAGACAGCAGCGATTTTCTCCTTACCTGATCGGCCATAACTTTTTGCAATCTCAAAGGCAGTTTGGAAGAAAAGGATCTCCAAAACCAATGTAGTTCAGAAGGGCTGAAAGCTAGGGCTTGGCACTGCTTTTATCTAACTAAATTGAACTGTAGAACTACATTAGGGACTCTGCCATCAATCACTGTTCAAGTCCAGGATGGGAGCCCTGTACCTGCTCGAATGCAATCTTCTGCCCCACCATGCTACAATTAAATGGAGAGATTTTCTGAATTTCCATCAGAAAAATTCTGAAGTGTCTGGCTTATTCCGCTGAATGCATTACCTTCCATATTTAGGTTGCATCGTTCTCCAAAAAATTGTTAGGAAACATTTGCTTGCTGCCACGTAACATCCAAAAATATCAAGGTATTAAGAGAGTGTGAGAAAATGCCTACGGGTTTTCTTATTCCAATTGCCGTCTCTGAAAGCCACAACAGAGTGATTCATGGCTTTTCACAGAGAAAATTACCAATCAACAGAGAAAGCAAAATGAGGCACTGAGGGATCCAGGGTGGGCAGTTCCAGTTATACACTTTATCGCAGCTTCTCCACTGCACAGCGGGAGCTTCAAAAGATCGTTTCTGGACTTTGCATGAAGCACCTAGGACAGCACTTCACAAGCTTGGACACAGATCTTGAGGGTCAGTGGCCAGGCCAAAGTTGTAATGTAATGCAAAGCAGATGGGTTGAGTTTAGTAGTTTGGGGAAGAAGAAAGAAGTGACATGAAATTCACCCATATGAACCTATCTGGGGAGATTTCCAGTGCAAGAAAATTAAAGAAAAAGATAACAGTATTTCTTAGCTAGGGATTTAACTTTTTCTAAACTGCAAAGTCAAAAAATCTCATGGAATACTGTCCTTTCCAACAGAGAGGCATGTCATTCCACATGAAACCTTGGAAGTTTACTGCAAAGGGCTGATATAGGAAGTGAACAAAGGTCTGAATTATCAAATTATAAATAAAGATGGATTAGGAGTGATAAATTAGGAGTTTGGGATTAACACAAACACACTACTATATATAAAATACATAAACAACAAGCACCTACTGTATAGCACAGGGAACTATACTCAATATGTTGTAATAACCTATAAGGGAAAAGAATCAGAAAAAGAATAGCTATATATACATATACATGTATAACTGAATCACTGTGCTGTTCACCTGGAACTAACACAACATTGTAAATCAAATATACTTCAAAAAAAAAAAAAACAGAAAAAAAGATAAAGATGCAGCCCTATTTTCAGTGTGAAATGAATCCACAAGGCATATCCACTGTGGATCCTGAAAGTCCCTGCCTTGGGCCATTTGGTCCCTCAGGAGCCTTCTTCAAACTACTCCTTCCTCTCCTGGAGTGAGAGGTGAGAGAGCTGGGGCCCTGAGTGGGGAAGCCTGAGTTCCTGGCCGGGACTCTGGCAGGAAGAGGAAACCTGCCTCTCTGCACAGTCCTGACAGCCCAGCTTCCTGTAAGTAGTAGCTCCACAGAATGTGGTCAAGAATGTTCCAATGAAAAACTCCACGCCCTTAAGGCAAATCCAGTAAATCATCCCCAACACCCTCCAACTGGAGGCACAGGCTTTGAGACTGAAGTCACACCGGCTGAAGGTGATAGCAAGGATGTGGAGCCCCCCTGTCTGCTAGGAACTAGGTGACTGAACCGCCAGCCGTCCCTTGCACTACTGATAAATATCCGAGGTGGCTGTCTGCCTCACTCATAGGTAAAAGCCTCACTCAAGACTCCATGGGGACATATCTTCCCCCTCTGATGTGGTAAGGGACGGAAGGGGAGGTCCCTAGCTTTCCGAGTGGAAGGCAGAATTTTTCAGTATTCTTTACCAAAACTGGGGAATAAGACCACACAGCCAGATTGCGCCTCGTTGTTAGGCAGACCATGAATTATAAGGATATTTCATAAATTCTCAATCTCAATTCTTCTAACATGTACAGAATGATTAAGAGTGACAATTCTATTGCATACAGACATTCATTTTTTTCCACTTATTCTTTTTCCCTTGGGAAGAAACCAAACACAGATATCAATAGCTTTGAAAATTTGTTTTTGGTTCACCTTTTGCATCTGAGACTCTGGTTTCATTTAGAACCAGCACATACAGAGCAGGCCAAAGAAAGCCTTCAACACTCGCAAGGCAGTGGAGGCCCTGAGCGATTCCCAGAATGACTGAGTCATGAGAATTTAACTCAGAATCCCAACCTCCAGTAAGGGAGTCTTCTTCTTCCTGAAGAATCTTAATGATCTGAACAATATGTGAAATATTAAGCTAGAACCTTTTTTATGGAATTTCACATCCAGTTCAAAAGCGGGCTTGGGGTTTGTTTCCTTGCTTGTGTCCACAGGTATGCCATTTATCGAGATGGCTAATAGCTGAGCTTTGCAGACTTAAAGACAGAGCAATAAGTAATTGTAGGGACACAGTGTAGGGTGTTGGGAGCCAGGGCTGCTAGGTTTCGAATCCTGGTTGTGCCACTTACTTAACCTTCTCTCCTCAGTTTCCCCGTCTATAAGCAGGGATAATGTTAACTATTTCATAGAGTTGTTATGGACTTAATTAATATACATAAAATGTTTAGAACAATTCCTGGAACATCAGAAGAGCTCAATAAATGTTAGATTTTATTATTATGTCTGGGTGAACCTACTCTTCATCCCATATAGGAAGAAAGGAAATGATAAAAGCCTGCTGGGGTAGCCCTCTAAGTTTACTTCAATGAGGAGAGAGTAGAGAATGGAAAAAAGAAGGGGAGAAGTGAGGTCACACATACAGCCAGGTGGAAAATGCCCTTGGGAGGTCATTGCAAATGGCTCTGCTATTCACACAGTAAATTCTGGAAGAATGTCTTTATGGCCACCAGTAGGAGCCACCAGGAAATTCAATCATTTTCTCTTTTATACTTTGAAGAATTAAATTTCAGTTCATGAGATAATTTTATCGCAGAAGAAGAAAACAACTGGCAGATTAATCTTGAAAAAGGTCTGGCTTCTTGCTAAAAGAACTATCCATCCACACCAAGAAAGTCCTCCCAAGGGTTAACCATAATGGAATCAAAGGATAGCTGTTGGGTAGTAAGAATTTCAGAGGTAAAAAATAATCAAATATTGACTCCAAGATGTAAGATCACATCATAAGGTACACGGCTTATTTCTTCTCTCCTCATCTAAAGCCAATAAACGATATATAATTCCAGGAAAAGTGAGCCAATTGCTAAATTGCAAAACATGTACTTTCTACATATACACGTTGATTCCAGAACAACATCAATGTTGAGTGATATAAACTGTTCGTCTTGACTTTCTGACTTAACAATAATGATCTTTCACTTCCTGATGACCTCAAAATATATTACAGACATTATCTCATTAAGAAAGTATTAAAGGGAGATTTGTGTCCAAACATTATGAAAAAGTGGGATGGAAGCTAAGTGGGTTGGAAGACATAAATTGCAATGAATGTAATAATAATAACTTAAAATATAATAATATAATAACATGTAATAATATATAATGTAATAATAACTCATATCATATCATCTTTAATGGTTTAAAAAATGCCTTTTCAGTCATGATGTCATTTAAATTTTAACATAAACCTGTGAGACAAGTGGGAGAACATATAATAATCTGTGATCAAGAAAGCACTAGAGTATTCAAATTGACTAATCAACTTAGTTTAGAATTTTAAAAAGTAAATGCTAAATAAAAATAATTTTGTTTACAAATTTAAACGTGTAATGGTATACTCATTCCCCACTTTGTTTGCAACTCAAAAATTTGTGTCATCTTCCTGAAATATATGCTGATAAAGAAAAGCCTTTCTTTTTAGCAGCCAAAAAAATGTAAGCATCTATCTCAATTGTTAGTGAAAGAAAGACAATGAAGGCATGAAATATGGTATTCGATCCAAACTTCTAGTTCAGGTGTACAATTTCTAACCCAGGAAGAATATTTTCCCTGATGTTATGTGAAGTTTTATGCCTTACAGCATGTTTATTTTACAATCTGTCATTCTGAGATATCAAAAAATTAGAAAGCTATTAAGATGCTTTCTTTTCTTTAAATAACTGACCTGCATATATCATTTTAGAAAAATTATTTTATTGCAGTTTATCCTAAATCCATAAAAAGCACAGTTCTTACACAGGCCCATGAATAGTATAGAAAAAAAAAAGCTCATCCTGATTAACCCTAAACTCTCACATTTCAGGATTAGCCTGCCATGAACCCAGCTGGGAATAATGCCCAGTTTTATTTCAACTATGTATCTCTTCATCTTCTCTGAAGAGCTTAATGAGAAGCCTGTAAGCAAACACTTAATATCTCTGTCCTCCTATCAAATTTTTGTAGGAAGCCAAGTAACTTTTCTAAAAGTAAAATGTGTGATGTGAATTTATGGAAATCCACTCTATACCGCTGTCACTCCCCAACTCCCGTAACCAAGACACCCAAATCAAACCCAATGACACTTAGCAGTCAGAATATGACGCTGAGCACAAATCAGGGAAGGGAAGAAAAGGGTGAATCACAACACCTTTTATCCCATTTCCTTACCCACACCAATAGTCTCCAAAGGGAGGCAGGGAGAAAATATTCAAACTTCTGTTTCTATTAATTTTAATCTCATCTTTTAAAAATGTCTACATTTTATATTTTTTATAATGCAAATAATATATCAGTACCATAGTGACAGGTAGTTAATCCAAATGGGCCTAGTCCAAATAAAAGGGAAAGATGTTCCTTTGTATATAAGACTAGTTTTGCAGGAAAGCAGGTGTTATTTATCCTCAAACGGAAGTTGTTTGCTTTTCTAAACTATTGGCTTGCTTCTTCTTCAAAAAAGAAGTATGACCTGTGACACTTTTTCCTAGAGAAGATACAATAAGCCAGAATGTCTGAAACTTTTTAATCCAGTAAACTTTCCCTAGGCGTGCTACGTGATCATACGGGCCTAATTTATCAGGAATGCACAGAGATCCAGATCATTATTACAAGCTGTAAACCTGGGAAGAGAGTGTGTTTGAACTGATGAATTTAATAGCATCCAATGACAGCAAATCATAATGACAGAGGGTGTGTCACAAAAGCAGTCAGAGGCGAATTATGAAAAATGCATATTACCAAGTCAGTTTGGGGGTGACTGTACTTCTTACTTCTTAAATGGGCCAACCCTCAGGAGTTCTTTCAGAATATGAACTGAGGTACTTAAAATGTCTCCCTTAACTGGCATGATTTGAAATACCACAAGGAAGAATGGAGGCAGGCATAAAATGATATTCTGTTTTAGATGTAATTTTATGTTTCTGTAACCTAATATAACACTCTGATGCAAAGTGACAGAAAAGCAGCTCCAGTAATTTGTCAAGCACAGACCAAACACTGCACAAATAGCCTCCATATAATTCCCCCAACACTTACTTTATTCTTAAGCAGGCAAAGTCTTAGGGAAGGGTGCACGCCCCTGATTTTTTTTTCCTGGTGGCTATGTTTATATAATATTCATTTCCCCCAAAACATTTAGATCTTATGTTGATTGCCACAATTGCTAGACTACACACAAATTGAATCCAAATCATGCAATGTTTCAACAAGTAGAATATAGAACACAAAATATTTAATTTCTTTGGTCCAGAGGTATATTCTATATTCCTAAAATAGTGTCCGTTAGCAACCTAAACCTCAAATGCATTCCTTAAAAAGGAATAGTATGAGCTGGGAGAGAATTCTGTGAGCTACAGCTTGATATTCTAAGACCTTCATTATAATCTCCATGTTAAAAACTGTGCCTCTTTCTTCCTTTTTGTAGGGAGGGGGAAAGTCTCAAGTAATTAAATTACCTCAGTTTGTCTGATTATTTTTCCGTCTATATAATCTGGCCCTGGAGGATTCAACTGGAGGTTTCCCCTGCATACTTATTAGAGGAGTTCATACTTACTAGAGAAAAGAAGTTGTATTGTTTCCAGATAGGTTGCTGAAATTCCAGAAATTGAGTTAAATGAAAAAGAATTTAATCTCGGTGACTTGATCTTGGGTTTAAAGGACTCAGACATACTAAAATAATCTCTACCGATCACTCTTTTTAATGGAAACTAAGACTGATTGAACAACATACAGGAACTTTCAAATACACATGTAATTTTATATTTACAGTTCTATAGAGTAGATGTTAGTTGTTCCCGTCTTACTGGAGATAAAACTGAGTCTCAGAGTTTAAGTAACTAGTCTAAGGTCATGGAGCTACATGATTGCAAAGCACATTAATCCCAGGGCTCTCTCTTCTACTCCACACTATGCCACCTTTACTGAGTTGGTTCTAATAAATCAACAACTTCAGTAAAATGCCTGTTCAGAATATTGTGGTCAATAAACACAATATAGTCACAGCAATGAGTCGCAACCTGTGTAAACCCCTGCCCCACACATCTTCTTGAATGTAGAAACTGTGATTGGCTTCGAACCAATGGAAAATGGCAAAGGTGATGGGACGTCTGTCCCATAATTATGATGTTACATAAGACTGGGATGAGAGGGACTTCCCTGGGGTCCAGTGGATAAGACTCTGCGCTCCCAGTGCAGGGGGCCCGGTTCAACCCCTGGTCGGGGACTAGATCCCGCATGCATGCCACAACTAAGAGTCCGCATACAACAACTAAAGACCCCGCATGTTGCAATGAAGACCCCGCGTGCTGCAACGAAGACCTGGCGCAGCCAAAATAAATAAATAAATACATACATACATAAAATATTAAAAAAAAAAAAAGATTGGAATGAGAGAGTTCCTTGCTTGATTTGAAGAAGTAAGCTGCCATGTTGTGAGAAGGCCATGTGGCGAGGAAGTGTGGGCATCTTTAGAGCTGAAAGAAGACCCTGGCTGACAGCAAGGAAACTGGTATCTCAGACATACACAGCTGCAAAGAAATACATTCCGTGAAAATCCTAAATGAGCTTGGAAGCAGATTTTATCCCTAGTCAAGCCTCTCGATGAGAATGCATGCCAGCATAGTCTTTGATTGAGACCCTTAGCAGAGAACCCATCTAAGATGATCCCAGACTCCTGACTCACGAAAACTGAGATCATAAGTAGGTATTGTGTGAAGTCACTAAACGTGCAGAAATTGGTTATACAGCAATAGAAAGTGAGTACAAATATCATCTGTCTTCACAATGCGTGGGGCCTCAGGCACACAAGGTACTACATTAAAGACCCATGAAGATTAAAGAGTTAAACTGCTTCTTCTATGGTAATGCACTTCTGAAGGAAGCAAAGTCGATCTCCTTAATGATATTCATCTGTGCCAATCTATAAGTCACATCCCATCCACCTCCTCAAGGAATGCTGATGAAAGATGAGCTTTTAAAAGTTTCTCTCTATGGCATGCAAGAGTTGCAGAAGCCATCAGCAGCATATTGGTATTGCGTGTTTCAACACGAATCCATAGGTTCTGAGGTTTGGTTTGGAAGTCAGAATTCCTTGATTTCCAAGATGGTAAGGTAAATCAGAGTTAAAAGTGGTACTCCTTCTTAATCTCCTGTCTTCCTTCACTTCCTGTCTTCAAATGTGCAATAAACGTGCTCTCACTTCTGGGAGCGGTTGTTACCTTGATCCTCATGGATTCTTCCGTTTACCATATGATGCTGTGAAGTTCTACATTGACACCAACAATTAAGTCCAGTGCAGCAGTTTTGGGGAATGCCTACAGGCCTTTATGTGCTGAACGGCCAATGTCCTCATGGGAGGATCTTCTGTTTGCTTCGATAAGGGTGACAATATTCCTGAACGATCAATTGTCAGAAACAGAGGCCCCCTTCACGCTATTTCCCTCCCTGAATCACCATTTCCTGCCACCATAGTTTTAGAGTTGTCTTACTACTCTAAGAACATAATATATTAACTTGACAGCAAAGATGAGCACACACAAAAAGGTAGTAAAAACAAACATTCATTCCCTGAAGCTACAAATTAGTTGCTCCTGTCTGTTTTGAAGACTTGTAGGGCTGATTAATTCAGTATTTGGAAAACACTGCTATGTGCTCTCATTCTCAGCTACGATAAGCTAGGAAGGAGTTAGGTAATGAGTGAGAGGTTCAGTGATGCAATTGGAAAACAGACTTTGAGCCTTCACTGTGGGCAACGAACTAAGCTGGGTTCTGTGCTGGGCGATGGCCCTCAACATTGGCTTCTCACCGAAGTCAGAAGGGGAACTTTAAAAAATGCTGATGCCTGGGTCTAGGACGTGGCCGAAGGTTTTTTTTAAAGCTCCCACGTAATTTCAATATGCACTGACAGCTTGAGAGTCAGTGGAAAAGGGGAGCAAAGTGAGTATGAAGCTCTCAGGAAGCTTGCAATTCAATTCAATTTAATGAATTAAAATTTCAACCCTCAATAAACAATCAAAACACTTTTCCTTGGACTTCCCTGGTGGTCCAGTGGTTAAGACTCTGTTCTTCCACTGCAGGGGGTGTGGGTTTGATCCCTGGTTGGGAACTAAGATCCCGCGTGCCACATGGCAAAAAAACCCAAAAATAAATACACAACAATTTTCCTTGAGAGCCTAATGGCATTTGACCCCCTCTTTTCATTTTCCAAGTTTCTTTTCTCTGACTACCAGGTAATCGCCACCTTCAGAGGCCTAGCTCTCCATGTCTTCCTCTCCTTTCTGACTCCTGAGAGCATTCTAGGCAACTCCAACCTTTTTCTGTGAAAAATGCATTGAAAGAACTCATTTGTTCCCATTCATTCAAAAAAATATTTATTGAACAGCTACTCTGTTCTGGGTATTGTGCTTGGCACCAGGATATAAAACAATATAAAACAAAAGCAGTTAGTTCTGGCCTTAATAACTAGAATCTAGTGGGAAGATAGATGGGCCTTTCAACCATCAGCCTACTTTTTACCCTTTTCAAGGTAGGTACAAAGTGCAGGAGGAAAGTTACCAAAGGAGAACTTAAGTCTGATTATGGAAGTTGAAGAATGTTTCACAGGTAGAAACCAAGCTAAGCCTGGAAGGATAAATATTACTTTGCCAAGTAAACAGTCAAAGAAGATAGCTTCTTGTGGTTAGAATGAAAAACATAAATAAAATTATAGAGGCATGAACAAGAATCGTGAATACTGGATCATCTGCTGTGAGTTTGTGGGAACAGAGGGAACGTGGAACAGAAGGGAGGTGTAGACCAGCGTCATCATGCTAAACAAGGCCTTAATTATTTATTAGGTTCTTGGGAAGTGGCACACATTATGTGTGCGCGCTTTTAAAGTACCTTCTTATTGAAATTTCATGGGACATATGTACACTAGGTATAATTATTCTCGTTTACAGATGAGAGAACTGAGGCCCAGAAAGGTCAAGAGCACTGGTCCAGGTTTGGGGCATCAGTGCTAGTTCTTATCCAGGTCTTACTCCAGAGCCTAAGTGTCACTTGCTCCACGTAAGGAGAAAGTGAGACGGCTAGGCAGGTACCCAATTTATAACTGTGTCGTCACTTGGCCTCCAGTGAGAGCTCTTAGTCATTTCTCATCATCAATTTCTCCTTTGGAGTTATGAAACTAATAATCTCTCCCCTTAACAATCCCCTCTCACATGGGTCTTGGCTGTGACCTAGACATCAAGACTTGTAAAGCTCCCCTACCTAATTCTAATGTGTACCCAAAGGCTGAGAATCAATTGATGGAGGACATGAAAATGGGTAGGGAAGTTCCTTAAGCAGCTTGCAATTCAATTCAGTGACCATCCACCCTGGGAATCTCTCATTCCCCTAGATCTCCTCAGATGCTACTACCTTCCACTGGGGGAAGACACTTCATTTAGTGTCAAGAAACCTCGTAAGTGTGTATGAAAGCGATGGCATCACTTTTGAGCAATAATAAGGTATCTTAGGGGAAAATTCTGAGGTTGGACTCTCTGGGGAAAATAATGATTTTAAAAATCTTCCTGTATTATTATCAAAGTGTGGTCCCTGTTACCACAATTAAGAAATTACTAGCATGATGACAACATCGAGAAGTGAAATTGTTGATTTTTTTTCCTGTTCAGCTTTGACAGCCATCCATAGTGTCTGGATGTCTGCTGAGCCGTGCACTCAAGCCAAAGATTAACCCCTGTACGGGAAACATAAGAAAGCAATGCACATTAAATTCTAAAGTTTTAAATCTTCGTCTGAGGAGGAAAAGGTTAGAAGGAAAATTAAAAATCGCGAAATCAGCCTGATATATTATTTAGAGAATCTGTCTTGGAGTCGAAGAGATGAGGGAGAAGAGAAGAGGGTGGAGAAGGAGGAGAGGAGGAGAGGGAGGGAGGGGGAAGGGGAAGAGAAGGGGGAGGGGGGAAGAGTTGGAGAAGGGGGAGGGGAGGGGATGGAGAAGGATGAAGGGTGGGAAGAGAAGGAGGAGGCGGAGGGGGAGGAGGAACAGGGCAAGAAAGAACAGGGGGAAACTGCTTGATTCAGAAGGAGAAGAGGAAGAAATAAAAAAGAGGAAAGATTAGAGGCTACTTCGTCACAGCCATATGGGATAAGTGACAAAGAACAGGCCCTGCTATTAATGAAAATGAGCTGCCGAAGTACAGGACCGTGCAGAAAATAACAAAGCATTTAATTATATAGTGACAGTTGCAGGGCTGGGGATTTCCCGGAGATTAATGGAGCAGCTGGGAAGAGTCAGTCGATGGCCCTGGGGACAGCCAAGATGATCCCAGTCAATGAATAATACCCAGGAAATGTCTCTTGTTAACTTTGCTAGGAAGCAGAAAATGGAGGAGGACTTGGGCGCTTGCTTTTGCTTTCTTCTTTTTCTTCCTATTAAAAAAAAATTAACACAGGGGACAATTTGGTTTCAATTAAGATTCCTACAGAGATCATTAGACTGCCTATCTCCTCTCTCACTCTTCAAGTCTCTTAACTATAGGTAAAACTTTTCTCCTACCCCAGGCTAAATTGGGAGTTATGACCAGGATAAGTTTTGAGAAGGTGGGAAAGAAGTAACAATAGACTTTATGAAAATTGGGATTTCAAGAGGTGGTAGAACCAGCATTCCAGTCAACAAGTAGGATTAAGGCACCATGAAGAATCCTAAGTAAAAGACACTACTCTTTTTGGAGAGCAAAGCTTACAATGAACCTGAGAGTAAATGTACTATTTAGCGCAACCAAATGCTAAATATGAATATATTAATGCAAAATTTAAGTATGATTTGACTGGCAGCCAGAAAGTTCTTTAGGTCTGGGGTTTTAGCACTATTACTAATTTGCTCATACTTCAACGACCAGTCATAACACTGTTAGCTCTTAAGTTTGACGATGTTAGGTACAAATGGGAATTAAGGTCATACACATATACTGCTTTTTCTTGGTCTTTTGGCTATTTTTAGTAGAAAAATGAAATACTCTGAGATCTTGTTTTGCATTGTACTAGGGGAACTACATTGAAGTAAGATTTTATCATAATTTTATAAGACTGCATATTGTTTTCCTCTGCATTATCAGGAAATAAATACCAAAGATACAGGAACCTAGAAAATTCCTTCCCACCAGAGTAAATAAGGATAAAGAACACCAAGCTGGGTTCTAGAGTTACAGAGCTAGAATGGGTTCTTGGACAAGCAGTAGTCTTATTATAAGGATGAGAAGTAGATATCCAAAGAGATGGATAACTTACTTGCCCAAGGTCACAAGGCTAATTAGCGGCAAAGTCAAGACCATAACTTCTGCCCCCTCCTTCACCCAATCCAATGTTCATGTACTTCCGCCAGTGTTTTCTTTTACTCACATGGCCAGAGTTAATGCCTTCTCGGAAGAGATGTCTATCTTTCACACTCTAACAGAACAGGCTTTTGACAAAGGATAAGAAAGCACATTCTGCTCAAATATCCAAGGTTGGGTAACCACTGCTACTTGGAGAAGGTCACAGTGTCTCTACAGATATATTGAGGAAGTTACACAAACACATAGACAAAGGTTTTGAATCTATTAACATTCTTCTTTGATCATCATGCATGAAGAGATGCTCAGAAAGGAGGCAGTACAAGTACATCAATGAAAAGGGAACGGTCTTTGGGATCAAGTCTTGCTCCAGCACTATAGCTCCTACTCTGAACATGTCATTAATTTTTTTCTGAACTGTGGCTTTACCAAGAAATGAAGGTATCCTTTACATACTTAGTGTGGAGATAAAAATGAGATACCATTTAAACTGTATTTAGCACAGAATGGGTACACATAATGTGTGTTTATACCAATGTCATATTAAAATTGTATTTATGTGTGTGTGTTTATACCAATGTGTGTTTATACCAATGTCATATTAAAATTGTATTTAGCATGTAACAGGTGATCAATAGTAAGATGTTATTTGCTTTTCCTTCAAAGGGCTTTTCCAGCCCCAATTACAGTTCTTAGAGAGAAATAAATGTTCTACTTGAGAGAAGGAGGAATCTATTATCCCTTCCATAGCTCTCCGTTCTCCACCGGCAGGAGTTAAGAGAACACCCCAACCCCACACGTCCTTTCAGGTAAAGAGATCAAGGGATCTCTTGACATCAGTCACCAGAAGAAGCCAGGGTATCCCACACTGTCCCTCTTCCCGATAAGTCAAACAGAACTTTCCTTGTTGATGGAGATGTTCTGTATTTGCACTGTGCTACCTGGATTACTGAAATAGTCTCCTAACTGGGGTCTCTGTTCCTACCTTTGTTTTCAATCTCTCTCCCCCAGTGCACACCGTATTGTATTCTTAGTGTAGAAATTAGAGTAGTGTTATTAAAACATAAGCCATATCATGTCATTCCTCTGCTTAAAAAATTCCAGTGGTTTTTCATGTCATTCCGGTAAGAGTTAAAGTCTTTACAGTGACCTAAGACCCTATGTGGTTTCACCATCCTCAAGAATCTCCTTGACCTCTTTCTCTTCCTCCACTCCTGTCTCTCCAGCTAAACTGGCCTTCCTTTTTGGTGTCCTTTCAGACATAAGATCTTTGCACTCGCTGTTCCCTTTGCCAGGAATGTTCTTTATTCAGATGACCATATGACTCACTTCCTCACTTTCTTCAGATCTTTGCTTAAATGCAGTCTCCTTCCTGACATCTTCTCTGATCAGTCTATTTAGAATTGCAATCCTCAACACTCTATTTCCATCTTTATTTTTTCCCATCACAGCTATCATACTCTGACATAATGTACATTGCAAATATTCATTTTCTAATTATATCTCTGACCCTTTATAATGCAAATTCCATTGTTCTTAACTATTTTGTTTATTGTCATATTCCCAGAGCCTCAGACAGTGACTAGTATATAAATATTGATTGAGTAAATGATTCTACAGCTAGACTGTTAGGAAGAAAGGGCTTCTGGGAGAGGATTTACACAACCTTCACTATAAGTGAGGGTTATGAAGCGAAGAGTTCGGTAAATCCCACCCTCAAAAATGTATGAATAAGGCAGAAAGCCACAGTTTCCTAGTTATCACCAATTTCATCAAGGATACAGACCAGAGATTCTGACATTGAGAAATCCGTATGATTTCTTAGACTCCGTACATCTTCACATATGCTCTTTTCATAATCATCTATCCACTTCTTAATATTAATTTTAAATGTTACTATTCTTAGTAATAGTAGGACAGGGAGGAGTTGGGGGTGCATTATATAGAGTCTGGCTTAGGGATTAGATTAGGGGGTTCAAAGAACTGCAAGAATTAAAGCAGCTGTTGACACCTTAAGTAAAGCCTGAAAGACCTTCCATCCACAGGGCCTATGGTGAGGGACATAGGAGAGCACGAAAAGGCAACTTGGGTCTACAATGGGTCCTCAGAGATTAAACAGTGGGAAGACCTTTGGGCTGCTCCAAAACCTGAAAGCAAATGTCACTGGTCATGGGTTATGTACACATCATAGCCCAGGGTTGTCCAAAGGTGGTAAGATGTTCCTTAATTTTTAAGTTAGCTCAGGTTCTGGTACTAGAGCCAAAGAGAGTTTTTGATATTCGGAACATCCAGGTTAAATAGCTGAAAAATATAAGGATAGGTTAAAGACAAGACCAAGATCCCTGGTTGAAGACCCTGATAATGGACAGAGCTAAAGATAGGAAATACAAAAGAGGGAATAAAGGCATCTGGAGCAAGTGTATTCATTATCTGTGGCTGCATAACAAATTGCCACAAACGTAGTGGCTCAAAACACCCTTTAGTATCTCATAGCTTCTTGTCTCACCACACTGCTCAGGGGCACACCGGGCTGCCATCAAGGGCTCAGCTGGGGACTGCGGTCTCATCAGAGGCTTGACTTGGGAAAGATCCATTTTCAAGACTCCTCAGGTTGTTGGTACAATTCAATTCCTCATGGTTGGGGACTAAGATGCATTTTTTTGCTGACTGTTGGGGGAGGAGGGTGTGTGGGGGGAGACTCTGGGCACCTAGAAGTTACCCATAGTTCCTTGCCACACAGCTGTCTCACAACAAGGCATCTTACTTATCCAAAGCCAGCAAGGGGAGGGTGTCTCTCTCACTCCAGTCTGCTAAGACAGAGTCTTATGTAATGTAACTTAATCACAGAAGTGACACCCCATCACCTTTGCCATTTTCTATTGTTTGGAAGCAAGTTACAGGTTCTACCTGAATTCGAGGGGAAGGGACGTGACTCATTAGGGATCATCTTAAGGTGTGTCTGTCACACTCACACAAGCATCACCATAGATCTCCAGATAAACATATTTGAGTCACAGGCCACTGCCATACATGACAGCATCAATCTATGTGCAGCCTAAGAAATGACGTATGGAGTCTAGATGTGGAATTGAACATTCTCCACAGTAAATCTTCCCTCTCCCTCACCACCCTCATATAATCAAGCATTGACCTCTGTTGACTATGCCTCCCTGAAACCTCTTAAATCTGTCCACTTTCTCTTTAAAGCCCTCACTGTGGTGTCAAGGCTGTCACCATCCCTTGCCGGGACTGTTGTGGTAGCCTCCTAGTTGGTGTCCCTACCCCTCCACCTCTGCCCCACCTCCCTGTATAATCTGGTCCTCACAAGGAAGCCAGAGTACTTTTTCTAAAATATAAATTTGATAACATCACTCCCTGATTAGAGCTCTTTACTCATTGCCCCTCACATTTTGGTTAAGTTACAAGATTCTTAACATCATCTGGTTTCTGCTTACCTTTTTTTTTTTTTTTTAATAAATTTATTTTATTTATTTATTTTTGGTTGTGTTGGGTCTTCGTTGCTGTGCGCGGGCTTCCTCTAGTTGTGGCGAGCGGGGGCTCCTTTTCATTGTGGTGCGCAGGCTTCTCACTGCGGTGGCTTCTCTTGTTGCGGAGCATGGGCTCTAGGCGCGCGGGCTTCAGTAGTTGTGGCACGCAGGCTCAGTAGTTGTGGCTCGCGGGATCTAGAGCGCAGGCTCAGTAGTTGTGGCGCATGGGCTTAGTTGCTCCACGGCATGTGGGAATCTTCCCGGACCAGGGCTCGAACCCGTGTCCCCTGCATTGGCAGGTGGATTCTTACCTTTCTAGCTCCCCTTGAGCTTCATGAGCCAGCCAAGTTCACTATTTCTTTGTTTTTCCAAAGTTCCACGTTTTCTCTTGCTTCTACTGTTGATACACTGTTTCTACTGCCTGTTACTTTCCCCCAACCCTACACTCCATCTTCACCCAACCAGCTTGGCTTGTTTGTACTCATCTTCAGCTCTGTGATCTCTGATCCCCCAAGCCTAGGTTAAGTGTTGCTTCTGTGTTTTCACATAGAACCATGTACTTTTTATGCGGGCACTTATTGATTTGTCAGGAACTGTCTCGCCTGTTAGCTGCTAAATCCCTGAGACTAACACAGTGATTCAACCTAGCGGCTTCTGAATAACTGTTGAATGAACAAATGCCAAGTTTTCTTATAAGCAGCTCTCTTGTCACTGTCCCAGATGCCTTACACTCATTTATTTTCCAGTGTTGAAAAATGTAGAGAGATAACTAAATATCACCGATGCAATAACTTTTCATTTTGAGATAAATTTGGACTTACAGGAGAGTTCTAAAAATAGAGAGTTCCGTACACCCTTCACCCACATTCATGTAATGATAATATCTCATGTAACCATGGTGCAATTATCAAAACTAAGAAATTAACATTGATACCATACTACTAACCAAACTACAGATTTTATTTGGATTTCATCAGTGTTTGCAATAATGTCCTTTTTTTTTTTTTCTCTTCCAGGATACAATACAGAATGTCACATTGCATTCGGTTATCATGTCTCTTTAGTCTCCCTACACTTTGTGACAGTTCTTCAGAGTTTCCTTTTCACAGGCTTGACACTTTTAAAGAGTACTGGCCAGCTCTTTGCAAAATGCCCTTCAATTTGGGTTTGTCTGGTGTTAATCCACGGTTAGATTGAGGTTATACATTATTGGAAAGAATGCCACAGATATGATGTACCCTTCTCAGTGAATCATACCATGTAGATATGCCTTGTACCTAGTGATTATTATTTTATTTAGTTGTTCGCTTATTGAATTTCCGCTTTAGTACTTGGTTAAGGTGGTGCCTGCCAGGTTTCTTCATTGTAACATTACTATTTTTTCCTTTGCAATTAGTAAATGTTTATTTTAGGGGAGATCTTTTGAAACTATGCAAGTGTCCCATTTCTGCTTAAAACTTTCACCCACAAAATCCATCCATGGTTGCCTGCATAAATTATTCCTGTGATGTTATAATGTTCTATTCCTCTCATTCATTCTATATTTATTAACTGGAATTGTTTTGTAAAGAAGACTTGCTATTTCTTCCTCTTTATTTAGCTGGTTGTTTGTTTATATCAGTGTGGACTCAAGGAGAGCCATGTTATCCATTGGATTATAACTATTATTGAATTTATGCTGTTATTTACTTTGCTCAAATTATTCCAACTCTGGCCATTGGGAGCCCTTTCAGGTTGGTGGATATGTTTCCCTCCTCTCTCGTTTTCCAGCACTTTCTTACTTTCTGGTGCCACAAGATGTTCCACGTTCATCTTTCACTTGCCTGCCCCAGCCCTGGAACCCCTTCTCCAAGGAATTCTGGTTCCTTTTAGTGGAGAATTATACCTGCCTCTCTCTGCCACTGTGACAGTCTTATCTGTGCACTCATTCTCATGCTCCCCACGCTGAAGTCCCCTCTTTTATTTCCCTCAAAGAAAGACACACTTAAAATGACAGTTTTAGAAACTCTGTGGGTCCAGGACATAATGATGGAGACAGAGCAATACAGTGTAGCAGAAAGAGCGATGAACCTAGAGCTGGGAGATGTTTCTGATCATCTGGCATTTTGACTCTGGGTCTGGTTTGGAGAGAAAAGTACCGTAAGTACGGGAAACTATAAATACCATTGCAAGTGAGAGAAATCTGCCTACAAACACTTGGCTATTATTTCCCCTGCATTCATTCTTCTGTTCCTGAATTTCAGAGGTAGGCAAACGACTCAGGTTATTATTCTATAAAAAGGCATGAATAGGGGAAAAGAGGCTTGCTTCTTTTTATTCTCACCTTTCCCACCCCTCCTCCAAGATAATTTGAATCTGAGATTTTTGCTTTGCCAACAGGCAGAAAGGTACGTACCTTTACAAGAACAATCAAAACAATGACTCACAAACTCGGTGCGAGGATTTAAGATTATTTCCCTGTTTTGAAAAGCTTCAGAGGATTATGCTAAATTACACGCTGAAGGGTGAAAAAGAGACGGCGTGCAGCTGGACTTCCACAGCTTGCCGGACACACACTTAGAGGATCCAGGCTGGGCTCTAAACAACAAACCCTGACCTCCTTCACTGGCACATTCCAGGCCTGCTGTGAAGGAAGGAAAGGCAGAAGACGTTTCAGCAGGATTGTAAATGATCCTTTCGAAGTCACTAGAAACAGATCCCTTGAAACACCCTTTTCCTACCCCCTCTCACATACGGTCTGCTGCTCCTCAGTTCCCCAAATCTATACATTCTCCCCTCAGAACCTATACTTTTGAAAATAGATTTTATTAGACTGAGTGTTTTGAATTAGAGAGAAAAAAAAGTTTTCTGATCTCCTGAAAAAAAAATGGTGTTCACGTGAAATCTATATGAGGAATGCTTTACTCTTTTACTAGTATTTCATTAGCTCAGATTCATGCACCGTATATACAGTCTTGGTGTCGTTTAAAAGCCTGGAGCCCATCTTTTCCAGGAATGCTTCACTTGATGTCCACTAGGCAGTTGCCAAGAAGGAAGTTCTACTTTGCTTTATTTGTTAAAGCAATTCTGTTGACAGCAGCAGGATCTCTTGCTATGTCCGTTTTCCACACTGTGGTTGCTGCAGGATCCTGAGTTGCTGGTCTGACCACTGAGAACTTAACGATATCCACAGAGAAAATCGTACCGGTGATGTTATGATTTCACCACCAACTCGAAATCCACTACCTCTGCAAGACCAATCTCCGGTTGCCAGATGGCATGTGGTAACTTATGTCAAGGAGTCACCCCTTTACATCCATCAGAAATGGAGAGAGTTTTTGGTTTGGTCTGGTTTTTGAAACATCTACCTATATTATCTTCCAGAATACACTTTGTGGAAAAGTTTAATGCACGACCCAGAAAGCTAGAGAGCTTCTCAGATTAATGCATGCAAAGTGACTTGGGTCTAGCCCTTCTGCACATCATTATCATCTTGGCTAATGAACAAATAAGGGATGAAATGGAAAAATTCTAATTAGCCACCTGGAGATGGTGGCAGAACAGAATTGAGGAGATTCCCACACTGCCTTCAGGTGTGTTGCTTTGGATAAAGTCCAGTATGGCTGAGGACGAGCCTAAGGTGTCAGAAAAGGAATGAAGTGCCAACACTACAGGACCACCTCACCTCCCCTTCCCACCTCAAACATAAGGGGCGATGCCCTGAATGCCAAGGGTGCCTAATTAGGAAACAAAGAGTTGGATCAACAGAGGTCATTGTTAATCTCTGAATAGTTTTTGCCCACTCATTTTTTTTTCTGCTAAGTAGGCGGCTTTCACCCTGCCCTACGAATGACTGTGTATCCTGGTTCCGTAGCCACCCAGGGGAAAATCTCCACTTACCTTGTTAATGCACAACAAGGTTGGCTGTGGGTTATTTATCCATTTTTCTCCTGTTGGTTTAGTTAATTACCCAAATCCATCAGCATTTTTTTGTCTCAAATTGAACTGAGGTCAAAAGAAAATCAGTTCAGGAAGGTGGGAGGAAACAGCGTCGGCTGCAATGTGGCACCAAACTGAGGCACGCAGCTACCCAGAAGTTGCAACACTGATGATAAATAAACTGTTCATACGCCATCCTCCATCCCAGAAGGTTCACGGCTTCAGTTCCATCCTATGCTCCTGTCCCCAGATCATGGCTTAAATTGGACAACGTAAGGCGAAGAGCCACTCAGTCGGATGGGTTTGGGTTTTGTGTATTGTGAGCCACATTACAAGCTAAACGGACAAGCACATGGAAGGGATGCAGCCGTCCACCCATGAAGCTCAGTGGGCTGCAAACGTGCCCCATCCAAAGCTGAGTGTGTAAGCCCTGACTACCTGAGGAGTACAATCCCATCACTTCCCGCCTCCTTTCAGGACATTTAAAATCCGAGAAAGGGGGGCTGTTCCCCCACAAGTTCACATAAGTGAGACCTCTCTAGTTAACGATTTGGTGAACAGAATTCATCTTAAGGCAAATGAGAAAGAAGCCCGGGAGGAGAAGGAGCACACCGCCCATCCCAGTGAAATGGTGTAGAGGCAGAGCTTTCATTTATTTATGGGGGAAAAAAAAAGAACATTTCGTTCTGCCCAGGCAGAGCTTTTCTGACTGAAGAGTTGACCCTGGCTCCTTGGATGGAGATAATTAACATTATCAGCTTGTTACAAGGTTGGCACAAACATGCTAGAAAATGACACCTTGTCTTAATCATTCTTTTCCCCTGAGCAATTATTTCTCAAACAGATGCAACCCCACACTTGGGCTTCATATTAGCAACACTGCTCAAGTTTAAAACCCTGGTGGAAAGGTCAATCACGTCTCCTCTGCTACCAAGACTGTGGACCTTGCACCAAAAATATACTAAGACTCAACTCAAGTAAACACACTGAAGGGAAGACTTTTGAGGATTTGTGAGCATTTGGTTTACACTAAAAACAAAACCCATGCCACATCTCTGGGCTGAGAAATGGTTTCCAAAGACCGTTAGAAATGGCGACCTTCCAAGTACTGTCAGTAATTCATTCAGAGAAAGGTATTTTGTACATAACTATACTGCAGAGGAGAGGTTATTCTTCAGCATTCACAGCACAGTTTATACTTTAGAAATACTGTGTAATCTTAAATTGTTGCAGCTGAAACAGAACAGTCCTAGTTGAGAATGAGAGGAGAAATAAGAAAGGTCAGGAATGAGGGAGAAAAGTTCTAATCATAAAATAACCAAACCTCCTCATTACTGGCATCTTGAGGGATCACAGGCCTATTGGACCACAGACCAAGGGTGTCAATCTCATGTACAATAACAATCGCTCACATTGGCTGAGCACTTATTCGTTGTCAGGTGCTGTTCTAAGTATGTTCATGGATTCTTCCACTTAATACTTAACGGTGACAACTGAAGCAGTCTTTTATTCTCCAAATATCTATTTAGCACCTACCATGTGTCAAACGCTAGTCTGGGGGCTGGGGCTATTGCACTGATCAAAACACACACAAATGCCTGCACTCTGTAACTTACATCCTAGCGCAGCCAGGATTTGAATCTCAGAAGTCTGGCTACTGGGCTGTAAAATCATCACAGTTGTTAGTAGGTGTCACAAAAGGTAGCCTCTTTTGGAGACCAGTGAGAATCTCTTAGATCATAAAGCGTTAAATGTGAAACAACTGGGAGAGATGTGCTTTCTGTGACTGATGTGGCTGGTTTGCTCTTCTCGCTGGGAATAGTAGGAGCAGGGCCTGAAACGAAAAGAGCTGGCGTTTGGATTCAGCAGACCCAGGTTCAAGAGCTGGGGCTTCCCTGGTGGCGCAGTGGTTGAGAAACTGCCTGCCAATGCAGGGGACACGGGTTCGAGCCCTGGTCTGGGAAGATCCCACATGCCGCGGAGCAACTAGGCCCGTGAGCCACAACTGCTGAACCTGCGCGTCTGGAGCCTGTGCTCCGCAACAAGAGAGGCCGCGATAGTGAGAGGGCCGCGATAGTGAGAGGCCCGCGCACCGCGATGAAGAGTGGCCCCAGCTCGCCGCAACTAGAGAAAGCCCTCACAGAAACGAAGACCCAACACAGCCAAAAAAATAATAAATAAATAAATTTTTTTTAAAAAAATAATATACCCATGTCCATGAAATAACACAGGGGGAAATAGTATGTTAAACATTTAAAAAAAAAAAAAAAAGATCTGGCTCTGCTATTTATTCCACGGATGCTTGGGGCAAGTTGTTAAACCTCTCTGAGCCTCATCTGGAAGAGAGAAATGATAACAAGACCTACATTCTTTGTGTTGTGGTGGGCTATTAAATGAGATAAGAGAAATAAAATACTTTGCAAAGTGCCTGGCATTGTCGAAAGTAAACTATTCTTCTTATTTGTTGTTTATGGATCCGCAAACCCAGACAATAAAATATCAGAAGCTGATTGAAGTCATCTTGGAATGTCAGCCCTGCACTGTATAAATGCCTGACTGCACGGACTGAGGCAGAGCAGAGGTCTCTAGCCCATCTGTCTTCAGTGTGTGTGTTCACGGGCATAGGCAGCGCGGAGAGAAAGAAGACGCAGCATCCTGTGTTATCCAGGGGCACCAAAACGGAGCTCCCTGTATCAAGGAGCCTGAGTCTTTTATCCTGTGTCACCAGCTTTGCTTGCTTTAGGTCTCTGTCCTCCATATGACCAGGTCACCCAGGGCCCATAGAAAGCAGAGATGCCTAAAGGTCACAAACTGCTTTGTCCACAGGGATGTCTCTTGGTCTAGCTGCTCCACCCCTGGGGCCTCAGTTCTCTTTCCTTTACAACCCCTGGATCTACTTTCTTTGCTCTCTATCTTCCTGTCCTCTCTCTTAGTAAGGATGCTTCTATCGATCAGTCCATATGGTCTGATCTGTTAGCAGCCTCCTTTGTGTGTAGTTCCCAAAGGCACCCCCCTTCTTTACCAAGAGGGGTGCAGGACTCAAATCCCCTTGGGTCACGCCCACTCAAGTGATCGCTCAATGCAAGTCTCTAAACTTGGAAATTGACCAGTTACGATTCTTCAGGATATTGATCATCCCCATCCATTTGGTCACCCTCAAGGCTGATTTGGGCTCCATTCCTTAGTTTTCACAGATGATTCTGAACGTCGGGGTAAGGGGGCAAATGTGTGCACAGACTCAGAGACCTCATTCTGTGAAATGCATATTGATTCTCAGCAGGCTCTTAGTGTATGAAATCAAAGCTTCTGGGAGCCACGCTCCATTTTCATGAATAAGAATCCAAATGATCACAAGTTTAGTGCCCTGAAAAAAACACAAATTTGCCATCTTACACTTCCGTAGGTTAGAAGTCTGACACAGGTCATTAGTGCCTCTCTGGAGGCTCTTGGGGAGAATCCATTTCCCTTCCTCCTCCACCTTCCAGAGTCTATCCATAATCCTTGGCTAAAGGTTCCCTTCTTCTATCCTCAAAGCCAGCACCATTACATCTCTGTGACCATACCTTCTTAGTCACACTTCCCCTTGACCTCAGCCTCTGACCTCAGCCTGGAAATCTTCTTCAATGTCAGGGGATCATGTGATTAAGCTGGACTCACCTGGAGAATCTAGGATAGTCTCCCCATGTCAAGGTTCATAACTTCAACCACATCTATAAAGTCCCTTTTGCCCTGTAAGGTAACATATTCACAGGTTCTGGAGATTAGGACATGGACATCTTTGTGGTCATTAGTCTGTCCATCTCATTCCTCTCTCTGGCCCTCCAAGGGAATTCCACATGCAAATATATTCCTGCCATCCTAAGGCCCTCAATATTCTCAATCCATTACAGTATCTACTCAAAGTCCAAAAATCTCATCAAAATCTCATCAGTTCAAAAGTCCCAAATCTCATTATCTACTTCAGATAAACCAGGCATGGCTGAGGCTCTAGGTGGCAACATAAGGTAGCTTTTTCCTAATGTGAATGTTTTGAAATAATTCAATTGTTGTTATTTCTATAGTTTACACATTCTGTCAAAGGTTTCCACTCTTGATGGTATTCTGAGGCGTTTATTGAAAAGATCATGAGTGTTCTTTTTTTTTTTCCTGCATGTCCCACTATGTCTACTGTATGCCATTACAATCTTCCCATTCTGATTGCAACTCTCTACTCCCAGGGTAGAGCTAGTTACATGTTTTTCTTATATTCCTATATTCTAGATTTGCCACATATGGAGGAAAAAGCTAAACATGAGACTAAATAGAGACTAAGTATTAAGCCCATTCATATCTCAAAATTTTTCATGTGTTTCAAATGTAGAAACCACTGCCATTCATAATTGGTTGAGGTTCTGATTTTCTGGACTAGCACTCTTAGCCAACACACACACACACACACACACACACTCACATATACACACTCATCAAATAACAGTGGAGATTTTTCAATTATCTAATTTGATCTAACGGCTAGTCCAGTATCTTCAAAACGTGGAGTGTGAAGAATTCAGTTTTGTTTCTAACTTTATCAATACATCTTTATAGAAAGAGCATTCCAAGATTAAAGTGAACTTGATATTTCTTGGCAAGTTCTTTCTTTTTGTTTGCATGTGTCCCTCAATAAAATGAAACCCTTTCACTGTAATAAAATTACTCTACAGTAATTTTTAAGCCATTCAAACCAGAACATGTTAGAAATAAAACCTATCGATATTGTGAATGCTATTGGAACTGGGCACAAGATACACAGGACTAAACAATAGTCTTGGTTGAGCACACAGACAAAGGCATTTGGGAAATTATAATGAATATCCTGGAGGTGACCAAATAAGATAAAAGTATTCACTTACTAACTATGGCAATGCTACATTGCATAAATAAAAGATAATACAAAAAAAAAAAACTTCTTTCATTATACCTTAAATAAAACACATTTACAAAAGCTCATGTTTTCTCATGACGGTTGGCTTGAGGAATTTCTTAATTTGTACTGAACAGAATCTCCTTTTGACTGACTCTGAAAAAAATGACCTAAGAAAACGATATGTAGAGTTTCTGCTTTGCCATCAAGGCTGTTTACACCAATTATACACCCAAGATAGCACCACCATAATGTAATTTTGCATAATGAATGACGGAGTGAAAAACAATCATCAATAATGACGACAGTGGCCCTTTGCCTTTATAAGAAGCATCGTAGTCTTCAATAATATTTATTGACCTAGAAGTCTCCAGCAATAATTAATCATGAATTATTCATAGCAGATAAAAGATTTCCAGTTATCTGATGGGATTCAATCTGCCCTCATAAAATGTTTGAAGCCTTCTGGCATTTTGCCCTGTGTAGGAGCCCGATTCTTCCAGCTATTTGGTTCATAAGAACATCTTGCATTTCAGTGGAGAAAAAAAACATCCTCTTATTGTGATAAATAATGAAGCAACTCTCTGAAATCCAATATTTTTAACACACCCTATCATTTAAAATTTTTGACTTGACTATATATTTTCCTTAATGTTGACATTCTAGGACTTTCACATTTTTAAATAGCTTCTGAGTTTTGCTTTTGGGGCTCTTCCAGGTCAAATTATTAATGTATCCTCCCTTCCCACTGAAGATGTTTAACACGCTTCGCATTTTTCACATATTCAATGCTAAGCTCTCCCATCTTTCTGTACAACTTCCGCCTTTCTCCCGTAACACCTCCTTCGCATACGGCTGCGCCTCAAAAGGCCAATAAGTGGTTTCAGCATGAAATCATAGGCAGAATTTGGAATAGAAATATTGTTTTAAAAACTGAGCTGAAGAAAAGTGTAATATAAAGCTAGACGATCTCTTGGTAGTTTAAGCAACGGTTCCTCTGTTCTGGTTCCTCATTTTCCCTAGTAATGGTTCCAGTGAAGTAAAGTACTTTTCATGGATACTGATTAATCAAAATGAATGTTCCCAAGTAACAAGGAAGAGAAGACAAGAGAGGGAGAAGGGAAGAAGGCATTCGCTGAGCATCTACAACTCTGCATTGGCATTTTGTTGGAAATTTTCCGAGTACTGTGGATAAAAGCACAGACACCAGAGGCAAACTGCCTGGGTTTGAATCCTAATTCTGCTAGAGTCCCGTCTCTACCTGCAAGACCCTGGGCAAGTTATTCATGCCCTCCTCAAGCTCCTCATCTGTAAAGAAGGGATAATAATATGTCCAATTCATAGAGGAGTGGTGATGATTATGTGCGTTCATATGTGTCAAGTCTTATAACAGCGGTTGGCTTATAGTCAATGCTATAAGCATTAGTTAATTATTGCAATTGCTGGTTACCATCAGATCTCATATGGGTTTGGCATACAACAGCCCTAATAGAAGATGGTTATTATCTTCTGCATTTTACTGAAGACGAAACTGGGGTGCACTGAAGTTAAGTAAGCTGACCACACACACAGTTAATATATGGCCTGTCAGGCTCCAAACCTGTGTTCCTGCCACTGAAGGGAAATGAGGACTGAAAAGCTGGCTCTGGGGAGCTTTAAAGGGGCTTTTCCTGCAACTGAATCAGCAGGATGCCCAAAGCTCTTCACCCTCCCTAAGCATCATTTAGTTCCTATCCCTTTCATTTATTGCTTGGTTGTCTTTTTTCCCCTCCTAATTCCAATATTAATGACATATGTGAATTGGTATGAAGAAAACATATAATTTTGAAAGATAAGAAATGAAAGGGAACCATAAAAATCCCACTGAACGTATGGTATTTCAGTCTCCCACTGCCTCCCTCAAAGCTTCCCCAAGTATTTCCCACTGATTTCTCTCCCTCTTATTGACTCTTATAGCATTTATGGCCTGAACTCAACTGCTAGAACACTGTCTTGTGTACAGTTTAAGACACTAACTTGCACAGATCTCAAAAAATAAATTTCTGATAGTAAATAGCTTATTGAATTTCACCTTTTGAAAACCCATGATGAGCTTCATTTGAATAAACCCCCTCTGGCCAAGGATGGACCAATTTGAGCCTCAACAAGAATAACTACAATAAATTAAAATGCAAATGATGACGACATACAACAACAAAAAACACATGAGGATGAGGGTGCATCACTTATGGAGAATGCTAAGGAACCAACTTATTATTTTGACAGCTGATAATAGAGAGTAAGAATTAAACAATTTTTCTGTCTTTTCTATATAAACTGAAGCTCACAGTAGCAACATAGTTGTTAAGAGGAAGTTTCTCCTTATAAAAATATTCCCGCTAATAAGACTGATATGGAACACTTCCATCATCACAGAAATTTCTGTTGGAAAGTGCTGTTCTAGAAAGTCTACTCTAGACAATGAGTTTCAATTGCTACCAGACATTGAGTGACAGAAGTACACAATAACCCCTTGCAAAAAACCAAAAACAACAACAACAAAAATACCTGAATAAAATGAAGCCTCTGGATCGAACCACCAATTTCCTGTATTTACAGGAAATACAGGGGGTAAAGAACTGTGCTACACAATACTCTGGGGGTCCAGTTGGCAAATTCCAGCTTGCGGGACACTGCTTGGAACAAATGATGCACTTTTCTTAACAAAAATAATACCCCAAAAAACTGATGGAGGAGGAAACTTAAATCTCATAAATTCCACGAATTACGTAAATTCCATATGTAAGACACATATCAAACAAAATTACAGTCCACAGCCTTTATTAAAAGCCTGTTTCAAACAGACTGTAAAATAAATAAGTACTAATTTTAAAATAATTGAAGTCTCTCCTTCTGTATCGCTGTTGTCTTTTCAAAAGGGCCCTGAGCCTGAATTGAGTCAAAAATCAATCATTCTAATATTTACAGCTTAGTTGTAACCATGTCATACAATTGATACAGTGTCTATGTCAGTTTCCTGGTTTTGATCATGTATTGTGGTTATGTGAGGTGTTAATCATTGGGGGAAGCTAGGTGAAGGGTACACAAGAGCTCTCTGTTTGTTTTTGCAACTCTGACAATTTTCTAAAAATATTTCAAGATGCAAATTTGTCAAAATCAATCATTGTGCTGGAAACCATCACCAGCTGATTTCTAGTTGCAAGTCATACAGGCCCAACAAAACACTAAGGTCCCTGAGACAAGGATAATCATATAATTCTCTGGACTTCCCCCCAAATATTGGCATTTTATTAGGCACATGGTGGGAGGATGAAGAAGGTGGAAGAATTGGGAACATAGGAGGAATTTCATAAATATTTGTAAATTGATAAGTGGGAGACATTAAGAAATCATGGGTTAAATTTTGGGACTCAAGGATTTAAATGTATGGTTACTGTGCTCTTGATTTCACCTCTTTTGGAAACTGCTAGAAAAATAGTTTCCAGTTATAAAATATATGAATGGAAAAATAGTCCCAGGCATTGGAACAGATAACCATTACTCACACTACTAAGTGTGGCTGAGTCTTCCTTTAGAACATCTAACTCAACACATGTTGCCAAATGACTAGGAAGCTGGCTCAGTTATTAGGTTCAGTTGTAATTTACAAGATCCTTAATGCAAAAAGAAGTCAAATGCTTTTCAGACAGACAAATATTCACCACTTTTATTCTTACTTTTAAATTTTTGGCTTCACCACTTAAATTACTGTCCAACGGCATAAAGCAAAAGAGAACTTTAAAAAACATTTTTAAAAAAACCTGGAAAAGCATCATTGAGAAAAAGATGTTATCTTTCTATCCAAAACAGTGGAAACTTATGAACTTTTCTCAATATCATAGTTCTGTCTACACAACCATTGCGTAAGTTTTATAAATGCCACTGTCAGCAAGCAATTGAAAATAGTTTTTTTCCAAATGTTGGAGAAAGAACAACTATCTTATATTAATTAAAGCTAGTCTACATTGGCTTTAATTGACTGATGGAGCATTGTGTTAATAAGCTCAAGTTTATTAGGTTCAATTCCTATGTGGGCTACTTAGCTTCTCTCAGTAGAATATTTGGTACCATGGTCTTCGACCATGTTTAACTCCCAGACTCTTAACACTGTAGTTTAGCCCAAGCCACCCCTACTGTTGCCAAATAGCTCAAAGTATCATCTTAAAATCAAAGCTCAGCATGTCACAGTTGTTGAGGCTTACACTTTTTTTTTTTAAACAAAACTTATCTTACTATGAAGCGAGTGAAAAATTCTAGTCCTAACGAACCACAGAAAAAGCTCACATTTGCTCTGCCCCAATAGAGTAATTTTTGGCCTAGTCTGCTCCTGCTAGAATGTTAACTTCATGAGTGCAGAGACCCTGTCTGTTTTATTTACCCTTGTATCATTGGTACCCATGACAGTGCCTGGCACTCAATGTTTATTACATGTAGCTCACTAAAAGCTATATGCTTTTCCAAAGCTGAAAACACCTATTTCAAATGGAAACTGAGTACTTAGCAAACATAACAGTGGTTTCCAAAATGTGGTCCTCAGACTAGCAGAATTAGCAACCTCTGGGAATTTGTTAAAAAATACAAATTCTCTGGCCCTACTACAGACCTGCTGGATCAGAACCTCAGGGCTGGTGACCTGAAACATATATTTTAACAAGCCCTCCAGGTGATTCTGAGGCATGCTAAAGTTTGATATCTACCGGTATAATCTAAGGAAGAAAACTCTTTCTCCAATTCAGCTCTGATTTGCATCACATAAACTCAGCTATTTCAGCACAGAAACATACATATCCTGGAATGAGTCTCTGGAAAATGACTTTCTGTAAAGACTAGATATGTGGGCCAATAAAAGTTGACCACTGTTATGCACTTTATATAGCAAGATACCTTGAATCGTAAGACAAGAATGTGTGTAAGGCTTCCTCCCAGACAACCTATTTTATGGCAAATCTAAACAGAACTTATTTAATGAACATGGAAGTAACGTGATATGGTGTTAATGTCCCCACACCAAGAGTCAAAGACCTTTGTTTTTCTTTACTAGCTGAAAATTATCCAAAAAACTCACTGGGATTCCTCATCATTTCAGTGAGCTAAATAATACCAAAGTGGAAAATTCTATGATTCAGTAAGAGCATCCAGGGCCTAAAATGTTCCCAAACCAACATATTTCTAGATGACAGAAAGAAGAGACGAATGATACACACGTTGTATCCAAAAAGCTCTTGACAAGCCAGAAGAATAAATTAAATTGAACAAAACAGTATTTTAGAGGATACAAATTAACTTCTACACCTGGATGAAACATACACATACTCAGGTACAAGTTTGGGAAGATCTGACTCAGCGACAGAATATATTTAAAGAAAAAGACTTCATTTGCAGTATACACCCCATGAGCCAACACTGTACCCACTGTCACCCTAAAAGCAACAGTGACCTTAGAATGTCTTAGCAGAAGCAAAGTATCTAGTATCAAAACCACAGCTGTGCTCTGATCTGGTCTGGGCATCCCACATCTGAAACGTCTGCATTCATTTCCAAGCCCTACATTTCGTGGAGTGCACAGCTGGAGTGGAACAGCAAGGATGGTGTCGTGACCAGAAACCGTGATCTCTGCAGAGCAAATGAAATCACTGTGAGGAACCACACAGTGGAAAAGAAAACTCAGGCATGGGTGGAGGCATGCTGGTTTATCTTCAAATATGTTAAGGGCTGTCCTAAGGAAGAAGGATTTAAAGTGCTCTGTGGAACTTGAAGGGGTTAAAGTCAATGAGTAGAAACTGACGAACAGCCTTTGGTTGCAAAGAAGGTAAAGTAACAGACAGGAAGACTTGTTGTGATAGTTTTATGTGCCAGTTTGTCTGGGCTCTAGGACCCAGTTATTCAATCAAATATTACTGTAGGAGTTGCTGTGAAGGTATTTTGTAGATATGGTTGACATCTACAATCAGTTGACCTTAAGCAAAAGAGATTAGCCTGAATGATGTGGGCGGACCTTATCCGATTACTGGAAGGCCTTTAGTGCAAAAACTGAGCTTTCCCAGAGCGAAAGAAATTCTTCCTCTAGCTTGCAGCATTCATTCCTCCCTGACTTTCCAGCCTGCCGTCTTTCTCTACAGATTTCAGTCTTGCCAGCCCAAATAAATATAGAAAGACGTAATTTGTGTGTGTGTGTGTGTGTGTGTGTGCATGTGTGTGTGTGTCCTACTGGTTCTGTTTCTCTGGAAGACTGTAACTGATACAGTTGCCCAAGGATAGAACGGTCTATTTCTTCTCATGCTGAGTTCCTGTTACCAGAGATATTCAAGTGCAGGAGAGGAAACCACTTTGGCAACAATAAAGAGACCATTTAGAAGATATGATTCTTGATGAAACTATATAGCACGTATAGACCACATACCCTAACTCAATTTATTCACTTTATTGAGGAGCCAGTCTTCATCTGCTCTGGGAATATAATAATGAGCAGAAATAGTTACTACTCTGCTTTTTTGGAATGTACATGAATCCTGTACTATGTGCAAGCTATTCTAGAACACAAAGTTGGCACTCAACAGATACTTGTTGAATGAATAATTGAATGAATGAATAAAAACATAGTTTAAGATTATAGGGAAATATATAGATACATATATTTATACATTTTTTGAGAAATGTTTCTATAAAAATATGTAAATGTTTTAAAGCTTTAATTTTTTAATAAGGATAAGATTTGCTTATCAGAAAATTCTATAACATGCCATATTTCCTTCTCCAATAAGGCATATGTCCAAATTATTTTCCTAAACTCTTCTCCTTTTTTGACCCCCTTACATACTGAGCCTAAAAAAACACCCTGACTTAATGTCTATTCATTTCACACATTTGAAAATGCAAATTCCTTCAGCATAGACTCTACAACCTCTGGATAGTCTGTAACATTATACACTCAGTGGAGGAACACTCATAGCCAACTACTGACCTGAGTGTGTTCGTCCAGCCTGCAGTGATGGACAGCCAGGAAACCGACCATACTGCTTTTCCAAACACAAATGTTAAGGAACGCAGGGGAAGAACTGCAAGGATTTCAATAATAAAAGCATGATAGTATTAGGACCATATTTATATCACACTTGTAACTTTTCAAAGTACCTTCACAGCCTATCCGACCTACATCACTGTAAAAAAAAAAAAAAAAGCAAATAAAAGTATCATTTGACGGATGAATAAAAAGAGAGAGTCATGGATGGGATGAAGGTGAAATTTAAACCCCAATCCTTTCACTCGGTTCGGTTGGGTGCTTTTTTTTTTCATTAGATCATACTGACAGAACATGGCATATCATATTCTCTTCTAACAACGGAAAATGTACCCTTTAGTAGAAGATGATTCATCAGTCTTCTTACTCTTGATCCAAAGCTATAACAAATGGAATACTGCATTACAGGGGAACTTTCCTACATATACAGGTTGCTGAGAATCTTGGTTGTATTGATTGGCGACTTACCCCGTACTCCCAAGCGGCTTTGCCTTGCATCGGTAATTCACTGATTACTGGAAATTTCTTATAAAAATAAAACTCTTTAGATTTTTTTTTTTTTACAAAATTCATAGTACAAAATTCTAATGATCATTTCATTTCCTAATAAAAGGTGTTTGAAAGGAACGGGGTGATACAAAATGAAAACACTTAGTAGCAAAGTTGCAAAAGCCTTGCACAGTCATAAACTGGGATTCTAGACTTGGCTGCGGCTCAAATAAGCTGGGTGATCTAGGTAAGAATCTCTCTCATGTGTATGTAGAGGAGCTTCACCTATTTGCTTATTCCAGGCTGAAATTACCTATTTCAGGCTGCCTTGTCTTCATAATATATCTACTTTCATTTTTAATGGGATGGAAGAAATTATGGCTGTTTTTCTGAAACCACATCCATTTTTAAAGGCAGCTGGAGCAATAGGGATGCGTTTGCACTGGAATTTTGGCTTCAAGGCCAGTACCACCTTGAAAATTTGGCTGATTTCCCCAAACCCATGAGTTGGAGAAATACCAGTAATAAAAAGGGGAATTACAAGGATGATTTACAATTTTCTTCACTCCCTCCCTCAAATTTAGTCTTTGTCCATTGCCAAGAAAACAAGTCAAGATCAAAATGGAACCAATTGGTAACTGATAATTAAACTACAGCAAAATATTTCAATAAATAAATTAGCCATCAGATAAAAATTAAGGACAATTGCATTTTGATAATATATCCCAGCAGAAAAAAGCAGAGACAGAGATATGTCCTTTTGACTTTGAAAAACAGTTCTTGATTTTGTTTTGTTTTCCAGTATTGTTTCTTTCCTAGTTATATTTTTCTTGGGAGAAAAGCTTAAGAATTGGCCACTGCCAGCCTACAAAAATGTTTACCCACCAATAAACAACTGATTTTGATTCTTTTAATTTTTCTTTCCTCTTCTTTCGTTCCTTTCCCTTTCTTTTTCTAAGTCCTTATAAGCACGATTCCTCATCTTTGCTTAACTTCCTGCGCATGCAAGAAAAGTCAGCGTGACTTAAGCCTTGCACAGAAGTCTGACTTTTTGTACATATCCATAAGTATACACCTGCAGTTTGAAAACACCCTTTTATTCCTCTTGGGGTGGAAGAATCAAATGAACATAAACTCATTTCGGCTGTTTGTCTCTTTTTGCTTTTCTATCTTTGCAGGTAAAGGAAGGTATAAATGCTTGAAAGCCGCAGGTAACCACATCACCGTATTTTATGACAAGAGAACAGCTATTTTTCCAGCATTATCCAAACTTGTCTCAATGCCACCTTCCTCCCTTTGGCCCAGGTCATTAAAAAACAGTTACTTCTCTAACCACCATCTACACAGGAACCAATGGACCTGATTTCCGGTAATCTTTAAATTTCAACAACCACTTAGGAAAGGCTTCTTCACACACACACACACACACACACACACACACACACACACACACACACGTTTCCAGGAGCTGTGGAACTTCTGCACCCACCTGAAACACAACCCGTCCCTCTTTTTACCTAAACAAATATTTAAAGAAAAATTACCATTAATATTATAGTGTATAATCTTAGAACAAGAATAACCGAGAACTTGAAGAGCTGCTTGGCAACTTAAGTAGGTAAAAAGTGAGGTACAGGACCATTGCCAGCGCTCACATTCATGTGATGCACACAGCTGAGGCTATTTCCTCTGCTCGTGGTCCTGAAACTGGACCCAAAGCCTAGGCATTATTGAAGCCACAGATCAATTTGCTATATCTTCCTGAAGAGTCCATTTTAGTCACTGATTTGGGGATAAAATTGTTTTTATATTCAAACAAACATAGACATATTGTGGATCAATATTAAAATTTGCCTATATTTCTATAAGTAATAAAACATGCAAAATAATTACGATTGTAATGAGATGCTTGCATGACCCAATCCCCTAGATCTTTCTCCTCCTTCTTTTAGAAGTACTTTGAAGTCAATGTTTAAGAAGCATCATACTACACCATGAAGTATAAATGAAGGGAACGAACTGGTATAGCTACTTGGGTAAAGAAAAAGTTCTAAAACACAAACTGAGCTCTATAGCATAAGGAAATTGACCTACCTAAGATGCTATTGATATTGTCTTTATTTAATATATATGAGATCTCATAAACATAACTCAGCCATAAAGAAACATATATGTTAAAGCAGTATCTGGCACTCATTGGAAAAGTCACATTTAAAATCAGAATTGTCCCTGCCTGTCCCACTTGAAAATAAAATGAAAAAGGCTTTTTAAAACTTTTAATAATTGAGAGAGAGGGGGGAAAAGCAAACAAGAACAAGAAAAAGGAAGAAAAAATAAATCTCTTTGTGCCAAGGGAAACTGTATCACATGCTTGTTTGTGTTTGGCACCCAATTCATAGCCCAGCAATCTGAGTCTATGAACTTAAGCCTTCATGGACGAGTGCATCAATTGGCTTTTGAATCAGAGAATAGCATTACTCCATTAACTTTGAGACTATCCCTTTCAAGAAATATATTTAGCTGTGGCACACAATATTTCAGTCCTAAGATGAGAACGTCAACTGTGAAATGCAACTGAAAATTTCAGTTGTTTTTCTCTCGACTCCTCCCACTTACTACACATTCGAATAATGTGAATCCAGGAAGCATTTACATAAATATGGTGTGCATTGTAGGTTTTATGGCAGGTCTTTTTGCTTTCATTACTTGGAGCCTGCCACATTACAGGCTGACACACACGAGTAAGGAAATCTATGCCCTACATGCCATGTTATTACTGGCTGCCTTACCCTTAGCCAGAGAAAGGAAACGTTTACTCTGCTGGGGCAAGAGAAGAAGCAAAGGGCTGGGAAAACTTGGCTCTCCACTTTGAAGATTCCACACAGTGTTCGCCATGCTGAACCAGCAAGCTCGCCAAGCCAGGAAGCTCACTTGAAGACAGAACTGCAAGAACTGCCAAAACTAGACAGAAGGAAGAAGAATCCTCCCGATACAAAAGACCCTGTAAATACTGCAATATACATACACATGTACACATACCCGACATGTTTTGTAATTAACACATTATTAAATTTCGCCTGTGCTGACGCTTCTAATGTCAACCTGTCAACCAAAGACTTCTGGTTAACGTTAAATTCTGTTTTAAACATGGAGGGCTTATCTGTTACCTGGGCTTAGGAAACCATCTACCACATACCAGAAGCACTTGCAAACTTAACAGTGTTAATTTATTGATGACACCATAATACTTCTGGCTGTTTTTCCAAGATTTCCAAGATATTAGCCAGGAGAAGTATTGTTATGATCAGCAGCGGTCAAGCTGTAATTGACATAAACCAGACTCTGGATTTAAGAGAAAGAGAGAGACAGAGAAAGTGTGTGTGTGTGTGTGTGTTTAGGGTGTGCTGAGCAGCAATACAAAATTTTTTCTTATAAGCTTTCTGACTTTTACTGAAAACCCAAATTTCCACTTGAATGTAGATATATCTTTGATTGTATGGTTTCACTAGACAACTTACAAATGAAGAAGAGCATACCTTGAGAAATTGTAATAATATAAGCTAATATACTTGAGCACTTACTATGTGCCAGGTACTGTTCTAAGAGACTTGCGTGTAATAACTCAGTCAGTCCTAACAACAACTCTTTGAAATAGGCACTATGACATCCTTCATATAATTGCAGAAATTGAAAATTTAAGTACCTTGTTAAAGTTGCTAAATTCACACAGCTAATAAAGTGTAGAACTGGGAGTCAGACCTAATAGTGTGACTCCAGGTCTCCTGTTCTTGACTCCATTAGCAAATGGCCAATATGGTCTTATTTACCCCAAATTCCAAATTGGTATTGAGTGTGCAGGAAAGCAGATGGGCCAGGTAAGGCTTGAAGCCTCTGAAGCAATTCACACAGACCCAGGTTCAAATCAGAGACGCTCAGTTTCTACCGCTCCAAGGTCACAAGCTGCCGCCCCTTCTCAGGAACGTTTGGTGAGAAATGGATTGTTTGAGCCCACGGGTGGGTCACGACCGTTTGGGGGAGGCATTTGAGTAAGTGAGGAGCCATAGTTACATTCCAGCAGGTATAATTTCTTGCAGACTTAAACAAACAAAAGTTACTTATAAGACAAATTGAATCTGTACAATAGGAAGGCGAAGGTGGGATGCAATGATTAGGCAGAGATATCCATATTAATTAAGAACTAGTATAAACGTGAATTCACAGTCTGGTTTCAAAGTTGAGAGATAAGATATGAAGTACTCTATGGTTGTTTTCACTGAACTATGGGAAAAGGTCTCAGAACTGTCTCCCATGCATAAGTCAAACCGGTCTACTTTATAAACGGGAGGTATGGTTACAAGGTCTCAGGAAAACAGTCTCACGTTGAAATAGGAAAACACTGTCTGTGTATAGATGACAGACAAAAAGGCAATTGTTTAAAGGCATGTGGTCTATCACTGTCATTTTCACCTAAATGAAAATAAACACGCATGGTAGAATGTATATAAGGGGGACAGGAAAACCAGTCCAAAGAAGAGTCATTAATCAAGAGTCATCGGATTTTAGAGTTAGAAAGGACCTAAATGAACAAGTTCAACTTCTGCACTTTCCATAAATTAAAACCAAGGTCAACAGAATGTGGACTCTGTGCAGGTGTCATCTTCAGCTCTGGGCGTGAGGACTCTCCCCTAAGGAGAGGGTCTGCAGTGAGAGGACAAGAGGATGGTGTGTAGAACCTGAGAGCCCCAATCTTTGAGAGAGGTAGGCCAATAAGAAGCAGCGCATGAAGATGGCTGCTTAGGGTCAATGGAGAGGTGGCAGGAAAGCCAAGAAGTGTGATGTCATGGGAGCCTGGGAAGGAAGGAGTTTTAGGAAAGCGTAAGTGGTTATGTTGAACAGTAACAAGAGTTCTAAGAAGACCAGAACAGAGAAAGATTCATTAGATTGGTTGGATATTGATTTGTGGTGACCCTCACAAAAGCAGTTTCAGCAGCATGATCACAGTGGAAGATTGCCATGTTTAAGCAATGAATGGGAAGTCCAAAAAAGTTAAGACAGTGAGGGCAGAGCCCAAGTTCAATAACCTTGGAGAAAAGAAAAAGATGGAGTAGTGGACAAAGAAATGCTCAAGGGGAAAAGTTCAGTAGAGAAAGAGAAGAATCCTTAAAGAAATAATTGAAACAACTTGGGGGAAGACAAAGGAAACTGAGGTCTAACTGAGGTCTAATTGGTGGATCAGCCTTGACAGGAAGAGATACCCAGTTTGCTCTGAGATAATACAGATGAAAAAGGGTGGGTATACGGTACATAGAGTTAAGTGGTTCTCTCCACTGGATTTTTATTTTTATGTTTCACTTTTCAAATGATGCAGAGTTTATTTTGGTAAATGATGTAAGGTTAAAAATTCCCCTTCTCTTATTGCCTGTGTTAAATTTTGCATGCATGAATGTTAAACGCTGAGCTCTAAGTCTAGATCCCTTGGTCGCGAAAAATTTAGACCAGCTCTTGTTAGAACATGTCTTCCCACACACGGCATCTCCTTGATCCTCTGCTCACTGGAACAGCTTCCTCATTCTCCAGAGCCTTCCACCAGCTACAGAAATTGTTTGTTCTCATGCCATCAGGAAACACTGAGGAGATTAATAGGGAGGAGTTTAACGATCTTCGATCTCCTGAAGGCTGGCAGTTTCTTAGCCTTGTCAACTATCTATTTTTTTTTTTGCTTGGTTTCTGCCAGAGGCCAGAGCAAGTGGCAAGCAGGAGAAAAGGGTGATGGCAGAAAAGAGCCCTCTTGAGAAAAGAAAAAGAAAAAAGAGAGAGAGAGAGAGAGAGAGAGAGAAAGACTTAGAACTTAGAATAGGGAAGATTTACTGCTGAAATTACACCAGAGAGCCGGTTTGGAAAGAGAGGTTGGTCACAGAATTTAAAGCTGCTCATGCGTGTTTGTTTAAGATTATGTGGATGACTTGTTGTACTGGATGATCCGAATGGGTTTCCCTCTACAAACACACACCTACTAGGTGTCTGTTGGAGTCCTTTCCTGAGAACCAAGAGCTCAATGGGCAAAGTCAATTATGGGTCTTTCCTCCAGTGAGAGATCAAAGCAACGTTATCGGAAAAACCACGTTGCCCTGATATTTCAGCAACATGTACTTAACATTTAATTATAAAATCTGAGATCCATTTCTCAAATTGGATTAGATACATTTTCACTTCTACCATTTCACCCTTCATCTTAAAGGTCTGCAAACCTTTACTGAGGTGTGAAATACAAAAGCCTCTGAATTACCAACGTGAGCCACAACTGGATCATTTAAATTCACCCCAGAGGTTCTGACAATAGCTGTCTTACTTGAGGTCACACACGCCCCAGTTTTCACCAGTCCTCCCCAATTTTAGACGTGTTGGGTGATAATACCATTCTGTTTCTTGTAAAGATATATTCCCTCGGCAAGCATTTATTCAGCACCCAACACATGCTTGACATTGAGCCAGTTGCTGAAAATATCAAGATTGATGAGATATTACATTGGCCCCTCAAGATCTCATATAGAGAAAAAAAGAGCAAATGTATTTTTTAATTTCTACAATCTGATTTCTTTGGAAGTTGAACATCCTTCCTCAGAATACCAAGACCTGTGACGTATCCATTGCCTTGTGTATTACCAGCAGAGCTTCTTTACCATAAAGAAGCAAAAGAGGACATAAAACCTGGTTATGCAAAATGAAAATTTTCGATAAAGAGAAAGAGGCTTCATCTAAAAGAGCAACACAGGAGAACAGGAGAGAGACACACACACACACACACACACACAAACAACCACCACAAAAATCTTACCTGACTTGCCCACGCCTGCTCTCCCAAATATTGCCAGTTTGACCTCTGAACTTTTAGCCATGCCGGCTGCTGGTAGACAATTCACTGTGGTTCAAACTAAAGAGCTGAGAAGATCTTTTTGGTTCCAGCCCTTGGTTTCACCATATCATTGTAAAGCAGCAATCCTTCAACAAAAGAGATTTGGGAATTCATAACTGACTGGAGAAAGAAACTCATATTTATTAAAGCATCTCCTATGTGCCAGCACCATTCACTCGATCAACATCTTCCTTGTTGATCTTCACCACAATCCTGCGACAGGGTCCTAGCAATATACTGTAAACCATTCAACTAAAGAGTGATAGATCCAGGACTTGCACGTAGATCTGTTTGGTTCTAAAAAATGCATTTTTACACAAGGTAGCATTTTCCAAAGTACTTCCTCAAAGAAAGTTTTTTGTCAGTAATTGATAACAAATACTTGCCTGTGAATACATGTATTTACCATATGTCTGTAAACATCCAATATACATACACACATGGGGAGAGTCACATTTGGAACTCTTATTTCCCTTTGGGCTGAATAATACACATTCATATTAGTGTATCCCATTGTAATACGATTGAATTTGCATTCCAAGGTTTAAATTTTATCTCCGTTCACACTAGATCACATGGTTGAGTCATGTGACAGATACCCATGTTCCAAAATTGATATATAACATCTAGATTATATTTTTCTGGGCACAATGCCCTGGTACACAAAAGCTAAATGCCATGTGCTGACTTCTGATTCCTTTTCTATGACACCCTCAAGTAAATTAGTTTATGGTACTGTCCTGACACTTGGGAAATGACATTATATACAATGTAAGCACATTTTGTATAGTTGGGTGCTTTAGGAAGGACACCTAGGTCCTTGGTACCATGGAAATGTAAAATTGGAAAAAGCCTTGGAGTCAACAGAAAAATCCATCCAGCCTTCCTTTTTGATCAGACAACCATCTAGCAACCATCCTGGGCCTAATTTATCACTTCCAGGTATGGGGGGAGGAGGAGCATTATATCAACTTTTTCTTTTCTTTCACTCAGAGCCCTTCAAGTAGCCAAGCAGCTATTAGGAACCTTTGCCCCATTCTAGATGTCTACTTTCTAGGAAAATGAGACCCAATCATCTTCCCTGGTTCTTCATGGGACATCTGTTCTTGTTTATGTTTTTTTGACCCTCACCTTCCCTCTTGACCATGTGCAGCTCTCTTCTCTGGTATTTGCCATTTTAATCACTCTAAAAATGTGGTATCCTCTGCATTCGCCCCTTGAGATATGACCTGACAAATGACCCAGCAAAAGTCTCATGCGACCTCTTCTTCATCTGGCACTGTAGTTATATTTCAGCACACTCATATTAAGGCTCCCATTTTTCACGTGAATTGCAGGCTCCCCTATTCTGAACTTCTGCTATCGATGTTTTCAACCTAAATACAAGACTTCACTTTCAAGTCTGTTATCTAAACACATGAACTGTTCCTGCCAGAGTTTTGGCATCTACAAATTTTCAAAAAGAGCTTTTCCAGAGAAAGAAAAAAGTAAAAGTCCTTCTGAAAAAGTGTTTCTACAAAGACGTTAACGTGTAATCGTCTCCTTCATTACGCATCTAAACTATGGACCTGTACCTCACAAATTTTGTATTTGCTGATTTCCACAGTGCCAGAGCTTCCTCCGAAGGACAGAAAGGTCAACAATAACACTGGCTGTTGTTTACTTCATCCCAATAATGAACAAACTCCCTAGTGATCATTAATAGTACAAAAACCAGAAGCTTTTACATCTGTAATTTGTCCAGTCCCACACTTTTGGCTAAAGATAAAAAGAATTTCATTATTTGTCATTTTATATGCATTCATTACGAAAAGGCCTCGGGTAAGCTGGGACGAAGTGAGAGAGTGGCATTGACATACATACACTACCAAATGTAAAATAGATAGCTAGTGGGAAGCAGCTGCATAGCACAGGGAGATCAGCTCGGTGCTCTGTGACCACCTAGAGGGGTGGGGTAGGGAGGGTGGGAGGGAGGGAGAGGCAAGAGGGAGGGGATATGGGGATATATGTATATGTATAGCTGATTCACTTTGCTATAAAGCGGAAACTAACACACCATTGTAAAGCAATTATACTCCAATAAAGATGTTAAAAAAAGAAAAAGATACAATCTAAAAGAATTTGAAAATCAAAAAGGAAAAAAGAAGAGAAAAGGCCTCTATGCTTAAGGCTCAGTGGTTCATCACATAAGCATCACAGAAGCATAATCTATCGAGATGTATTAACTAAATTCCGAATAAGAATGGCAAGCATTTCTCTGAAACATAGAACATGCAAGTGTCTGGAGCTTGTATAAACAACAATTTGTTATTTCATACAGAACTGTTCATTCCCATGCACATAAAAATCCAAATAATTTACTATCTGATTTACGCCTCAAGAAAGTAGCCATCAAATGTGGTTTTAAAAAAAAACCCCAAAACATTTGTTAAGTTAAATTTTTCAGTAACTCCCAAATGGCCTCAGAGGCATAGGAATTTCACATAAGAAAGAAAAATTGCGTAGGTTAAATTTTTCATACATAACCTAATAAAGCTACAGCTAGTTATTGTAAATCTTAGGTTATGTTTAGAAAAATCCCTTAAAGGAAGACACAAAACTGACATATATCCTTCAACATTTTCTCACATGAAAATGTGAAAAGTTACATTTGATAAAGATAGAAAACAAAGATAAATGTGTAAATTGTTTTAATAAGGGACCTGTTGCCAAGTCTCTGATGTTTAAAATAATTCATGATCCAAGACCTTCCATAACACGGATCGAAGAAAACATTTTTTTTCATGTTGTTGTGCAGAAATATTCTGGCTGGGTCTTGAAGCTGCCATTCACTTTTTACGTGGACAGTGCTTTATTAGGACAAAAACTTCTCAGTTCTAATCACTCCTAAAGCTAAAATCACACTTAAGTATTTAAAGATTAAAGGTTTTTCCTAAACATAAAGGTACCAAAAGAAAGCTTAGAAAGAAGAAGAAAAGAAAAAAGCAAGACTCCAAATTCTATGTTACATTAATGCATGCATTGATTCATCCCACATTTATGCTAAATGATCACCTTCAAGGAGCTTACAATTCAATAGGCCTATGACATTTACTTCACTAATAACCCGATTTTCATATTTATTTAAAAATAATGATTTATCCATAGTAAATCAATCCCAAGACTATTACACTTTTCAAGGTCCATGCTTTCTATTTCCTTTTGGAAAAAAAAAAAAAGCAAGCATCTTTATATGGTAATAGTTTTGTAACTTCTATATTTATGGTCTCATCAAAATAAAGTGCAGGTGTTTAGGGAAGCAAAGAATCTAGTCTGGTCGTGGGAACGAGATTCTCTTTGGGCTGCTCCTTCTCTAGCTCTGAAATCAAGTTTTCCTGGTCTCATTGTCAGAAATTCTCCCTTATCTTATCACAACGCAGCACGCACAGGGATGAGGATGATTGTACGACACCCCTGGCTATACCGTTGCTCGGAAAGCAACAGGTATCCTGGAAATGATAAACAAACAAGCCCATCGTGGACTGCAGGTCACTTGTTCTCGACCTAGGGAGCAAATGCAGCCTAAGTCAAAAGGGCATTCTCGGTCTCAGCTGGGACGGAGGGCGCTGTCAAGCTCTGGGCGCCGGCGCTCACATCTCCCTCTCGGTGACCCACAACCCCCGCCTGGGAGGACCCAGTGACCAGGAGGACCGCCCCAGAGGCCGAGCGTTCAGGGGCTCGAAAGGGTCTGCAGGAAGCAATCCCGAAAGAGCCACCTGGTCACGTGCGTGACACTCACCTGTTCATACTCTCCAGGCCCGGGAGAGCCGCGGTCCCCTTGCAAGTTCGGAATCGTTCCTCCGGGACCGCTAACCCTCCCACGCTGCGCCGCCCAGTCTGCGGGGGGGCGTTTCCCAGCTGCTGGGCTGCGATCGCGGGTGGGAGCGGCGGCAGCTGCGGCAAGTGCTGGCGGAGCGGCCAGGATCTCCTCGCCGCCACTCGCTCCGACTAGCGGCAGAGGGACTGCGGCAGGACGCGAGCTCAGCCCGGAGAGGCCGCCAGGATGCTGCAGTGCGGCGCTCGGGCGCCCCCTACCGGGGCCAGCGCCCGGCTCTTCCCGCGAGGCCGCCCCCGGCTGGTGAGTGCGAGCATCCGAATATCCGCCTTCGCGCTGCACCGGAGACAGGCTTCCCTTTGCCTCTGCTCAGTTCCCGGTCTCTAGGTTCCCACAGAAGGACCTCTTTCCTTGGTCAAAACCTTGCGTGCGAAAGCATTACTAGGTGATGTTTTCTATTCCGTACTTCGAACCATCCTCACAACGTCCCTTAGAGACACGTTTAATTATCCCCATGATACCCGAGAGGAAACTTAGAATAACTTGTCCAAGGCTAGTAAATGGCTGGAATGAAATCCAGACCGGATTGGAAACTGAGAGGCTGGAAGAGACATAAATAGTGAATTCAACTGAAATTCATATCTGTATATTTGAGAAAGTTCCAAAAGCTTCACACTGTCCTTACAAGATCCGCATTTATAACGTTTGAAGCCATCGTCCATCATCCTCAAAACCTAACAAAGATGATTAATATTCGTGCTGTGCCTTTCGCATCGCTCATCTCATTTGGTGTTTTATACCCTCCCCTGAGGTAAGCACTAGTATTTAAAATTATTAGCCTTTCAGAGACGAGGAGGTGAGTTTCAGAGAGGTGAAATCATTTCCCAAAGACTAAGAAACTTTTGATTAGAGAAGCAGGAAACACCTACGTTATTTTTTTCCTTTGAAACCTAGGTGTTCTTAGCAAGATACCAGGTGGCCTCCAGAAAACCACCGCATAGAGCAGACAGGGACCTAGGGCTAACTGAACAGTCTTCAGCGTGTCCTTGATGGAAGAGTTGTAGCCAGGGAGGCAGTTTCCAGGGCCGGCTGACCCGGAAAGCCACTGCAGACGCGAGATGTGGGCCACGCTGACCGGAACAGCTGGGTCTGCGGCAGAGGTAAGAATTGCCTTGCTGTGCAGGAGTAGTCCTGCAAATTCTTGGAGAAAGCTCAAACACTGTTTCCTCTGTGACTTTCCTGATCACTAATCTGTCTCCTGCCCTCCCAAACACACGACCTGCTTTAGATGACCCGATTCTATGTCTCAGCTCCCTGTGATCTATCATCACCGTTGCATTGTATTCATTTTTATTTCTCAGTCTTCTCCATGAAAATTTGACCTTCCTGAATGTAGGAATATAGCATATGCATCTCTGTATTTCCAGGCTCTACAGTCATGCCTGGCACATGGTGGGTGTTCAAAAAACAGTTGTTGAGTGAATGAAGAGAAAGAACAAGTTGGGACAGTGTATGTTGGATTTACTTGTACTTGCTGAATTTGGGACAGAATAGCTAGTAAGTAGATGAACATTTGGGTCTGAAGTTCAGGAAAGAGGTCTGAGAGAGAGAGAGAGAGAGAGAGAGAGATTGCAGTGTCTTGGCATGCAGGAAGTTTTTAAAGCCTACGATGTGGAAAGAATGGTCCAGGTAGATTATATGGAATTTTATAGAAATCCAATTACATGGAATTTTGTGGCACTGAGGTGTTCAGGTCTCACGTGTTACCCATGGAAGGAGTTAATAAAAAGATCTGTATCTGTCTATATCTGTACCTATATTTCCTTCTTACAGAGACTTAAATTGAATTCCTACTTTGCCACTCTTACCTAATTGGAGTTATTGAAGAGGGTCCAAGCCAGGCTCCTTTTGTAATAGCTCTTTGGGAACTTGTCTACAGAACTTAGGCAAGTTGTCTCCATCCTCCTACTTAGCACATATAGGCCAGCATTCCTCTTTCAATTAGGGAAACACTTGCAGGCACACCTGTAGCTCTTGACGCGCTATACCCAGAGAGATGAAGTAGCTACACTGGAGCCTGACACCCATTGTGTGATATCTTCAGTATGTAGCCTGTATTCTATGGGAGTGTTTCCTTTGTCTCAAAAGTGGCAAAAAAAAAGAGCCAGTCTCCCTTATGCTGACTGCTTCATGGATCAGAAAGAAGGACAGAGGATATTTTGCACTTAAGGATCCACAATAATTGCTTGCTGGGCAGGAATAGCCCTGGGGAGAGGTCTTGTCATCCTCTGGTCCCTTAGCCTGACTTCAGGCCTAAGCTAAAGCTTCTAACACAAAACTAGTAGATGAATCATCAGTGTAAGCCCAAAACACATTACAAACTGGAATTGTGTGTGTGTGTGTGTGTGTGTGTGTGTGTGTGTGTAGTTGCCAATCATGTTCACTGTAAATAATTCAAGTAGTTGAAAGAACACAAAGAAGTAGAAAATCACCCCCAAAATCATACTACCCAGAAATAACCATTGTTACCATAAGAGACCTTCAAGATGTTGTAGAACATAAATGAATCAATGGGTGGATATATTAAATGGCATGTAGATATGCTAAGTGCAATCATACTCTTTTAATAAATAAATAAATGCTATTTTTAATTTAAAAATACACTAAATTAAGCAGAAGATAAAGAAAGTGAACCTTAAAAGATGGCTGAATTTTAGATGTTAACTCACCTCACAAGATATTTTATCCTAAAGATTAAAATTATTAATTACACAATAATTAGATCTGAGTTAAAATTATTAATTACATAATAATCAGATCTGAAGTTAAAATTATTAATTACATAATAATCAGATCTGAATTCATTATGTTTAACCATATATTTGTTTATATTTAAATTTACATGGTTATTTATATATATATATATATATATATATATATGGTTCATATTTAACCATATATTTGTTTTAGTCAATGTCAATTGACTTCTTGCCATTTAAAAAGGAGGAAATTAGTCTCTTATTATTCCTCTCGCTTCCCCTTCCCTTCTCCTATATTTTTACTTCTATATTATTTTTATCAAGATTTACAATTTTACATTTGTTCTGTAACACTAATAAAGTGCCACTAAAACTAATAAAGTGCTTTAAAGTGTGATAAAATCTATATCACACTCGTTAATGTATATACACCCAATATGGGAGCACCTAAATATATAAAGCAAATACTAACAGATAAGATATAAAGGGGAAAATTCACAATAATACAATAATAGTAAGGGACTTTAACACCTCAATTATAACAATGGACAGGTCATCCAGATGGAAAATCAATAAGGCAATAGTGGTCTTAACTACGATAGACCGGTTGGACTTAATAGATATCTACAAGACATTACATCCAAAAAGAGCAGAATATCCATTCTTTTCAAGTGCACATGTAACGTTCTCCAGGACACAGTAAGTCCCCTACATATGAACAAGTTCTGTTCCGAGAGTGAGTTTCGTCAGTCCAATTTGTTTGTAAGTCCAACAAAGTTAGCCTTGGTACCCAACTAGTACAATCAGCTATGTAGTACTGTACTGTAATAAGTTTATAATACTTTTCACACAAATAATGCATAAAAAATGAAGAAACACAAAAAATAAAGAAACCATTTTTAATCTTACAGTACAGTACTTTGAAAAGTACAGTAGTACTGTACAACAGCTGGCATACAAGGGCTGGCATCGAGTGAACAGGCAAGAAGAGTTACTGACTGGAGGAGGGAGAGGAGGTGGGAGATGGTAGAGCTGAAGGATCGTCAGCAATAGGAGATGGAGGGCAAGCTGCAATTTCACTCATGCCTGACTTTGACGGCACAGGTTCTGGTTCCTTGCTGGATTCAACTCTATCTACCCTCTTGAAAAAATGACCCAGTGATGTCTGGTTAGTAGCTCTTTTTTTCTCATCATAGATGATACAGTAGCACTGGATTGCATTCTGAACAGCTGCTGCAACCTTCATATACTGTTCTATGTTCGGGTGCTGTGCTTCAAAAACCAACAGTGCCTCCTCAAATAAAGGAAATCCCTTGCCATTTTCTGTGTCATGAACCTCTTCAGTTCTTCAGTTACTTCTTCTTCCTCTTGTCTCTCTTTGTGCTTTCCCAAGGCCTCCAATTCTGTCAAGTCTTCATTAGTAAGCTCCTCGTGTTGCACAGCAAGTTCCATTGTTATTGCTTGGTGCTTCTTAGCAGTACCAGCTACTTTACTGCTGCTTTTACACTTGCTTCCAGACATCCTGGGCTTGAAATAAGATACTGTACTGCTGTACTCTATGTAGTACTGTACAGTAAAGTAGACAAAAGCACAACTACTTGTAGAGAATGCATGCATGTGACAATGTACGCCAGACATGTGAACTAACTTATGTGACTGGACATGTGAATGCACACTCGCATCTTTGAAAGTTCACAACTTGAAAGTTCGTATGTAGGGGACTTACTATAGATCACATGCTAGGCCACAAAATAAGTCTCAACAAATTTAAGAATATAGAAATTACATGAAGCGTTTTCTCTGATCACAGCAGTATGAAACTAGAAATCAATTACAGAAAGAAAAATGGGAAAAGAGCAAACATGTGGAGACTAGACAACATGCTACTAAAAAACCAATGGGTCAATGCAGAAATCAAAAAGGAAATCAGAAAATACTTTGAGACAAATGAAAATGGAAACACAACCCTCCAAAATCTATGGGATGCAGCAAAAGCCATTCTAAGAGGGAAGTTTAGAGCGATACAAACCTTTTTCAAGAAACAAGAAAAATCTCAAATAAACAACCTAAACTACCACCTAAAGTAATTAGAAAAAGAACAAACAAAGCCCAAAGTCAACAGAAGGAAGGAAATAATAAAGATCAGAGAAGAAATATATAAAATAGAGATAAAAAGACAACAGAAAATATCAATGAAACCAAGAGATGTTTTTTAGTAAAGATAAACAAAATTGGTAAACCTTTAGCCAAACTCACCAAAAAGAGAGAAGTTCCAAATAAACAAAACAAGAAATGAAAGATGAGAAATAACAATGGATACCACAGAAATGCAAAAAATCATAAGAGAATACTATGAACAGTTACATGCCAACAAAATGGACAACCTAGAAGAAAAGGACAAATTTCTAGAAACATACAGCCTGCCAAGACTGAATCAAGAAACAGACAATTCGAACAGACTGATCACTAGTAGTGAAATTGAATTTGTCAATATTCACAAATCAATCAATGTGATATACCACAATAAAAATCACATGAGCAGCTCAATAGATGCAGAAAAAGCATTTGACAAAATTCAACATCCATTCACGATAAAACTCTCATCAAAGTGGGTATAGAGGCAACATATCTTATATAATAAAGGCCATCTATGACAAACCCACAACTAACCTCATACTCAGTGGTGAAAAGCTGAAAGCCTTTCCCCTAAATTCAGGTACAAGACAAGGATACCCACTCTCACCACTTCTATTTAATATAGTATTGGAAGTCCTAGCTACTGCAATCAGACAAGAAGAAAGGATAAAAGCCATCCAAATTGGTAGGGAAGAAGTAAAACTCACTATTTGCTGATAGCATGATACCTGATATAGAAAACCCTAAATTCCCACATGCTGTGGAGCAACTAAGCCCGTGTACCACAGCTGCTGAGCCTGCGCTCTGGAGCCCACGAGCCACGACTGCTGAGCCCACACGCCACAACTACCAAAGTCTGCGCACGTAGAGCCTATGCTCCTCAACAGGAGAGGTCACAGCAATGAGAGGCCTGCGCACCACTACGAAGAGTAGCCCCTGCTTGCCACAACTAGAGAAAAACCACACACAGCAATGAAAACCCAACTCAGCCAAAAATAAATAAATAAAATAAATAAATTTATTAAAAAAAGAAAACCCTAAAGTTTCCACCAAAAAACTATTAGAATTAATAAATGAATTAATCAAAGCTACAGGATACAAGATTAATATATAGAAATCTGTTGCTTTCCCATATGCTAATAATGTACTATCAAAAAGAGAAAGTAAAAAAAATCTTATTTAAAATCACATAAAAAAGAATAAAATACCTAGGAATTAACTTAGCCCAGTAGGTGAAAGACCTATTCTCTGAAAACTATAAAATATGGATAAAAGAAATTGAAGATGATACAAAGTAATGGAAAGATATTCCATTCTCATGGATTGGAAGAATTAAAATTGTTAAAATGACCATACTACCCAAATCAATCTGCAGATTTCATGCAATTCCTATCAAAATATCCATGACATTTTTCACAGGACTAGAACAAATAATTCAAAAATTCATATGGAACCCCAAAAGACCTTGAATTGCCAAAGCAATATTGAGTAAAAAGAACAAAGGTGGAAGTATCACCCTCCCAGATTTCAGACTATACTACAAAGCTACAGTAGTCAAAACAGCATGGTATTGTCACAAAAACTGACACATAGATTAATGGAACAGAATAGAAAGTCCAGAAATAAACCCAAGCACCTATCATCAATTAATCTACAAAGGAGGCAAGAATATACAATGGAGAAAAGACAGTCTCTTCAACAAATGGTGCTGGAAAAACTGGACAGCCACATGTAAAAGAGTGATATTAGAACATTTACTCACACTGTATACAAAAATATACTCAAAATGGATTAAAGACCTAAATGTAAGACCTGAAACCATAAAAACCCTAGAAGAGAACACAGGCAGAAAACTCTTTGACATAAATCATAGCAATATTTTTTTGGATCTGTCTCCTAAGGCAAAAGAAATAAAAGCAAAAATAAACAAGTGGAACCTAATTAAACTTAAAATCTTTTGTATAGCAAAGGAAACCTTCAACAAAACAAAAAATAATTCCATTCCAACTATGGAATGGGAGAAAATATTTGCAAATAAATTTATGGATAAGGGGTTAATATCCAAAATTTATAAACAGCTCATACAAGTCAATATATATATAAAAAAATCCAATCAACATGTGGGCAGAAGACCTGAATAGACATTTTTCCAAAGAAGACACAGATGGCCAACAGGCACATGAAAAGATGCTCAACACTGCTAATTATTAAAGAAGTACAAATCAAAACCCAATGAGATATCACCTCACACCTGTCTGAATGGCTACTGTCTAGAAGTTTACAAATAGCAAATGTTGGTGTGTATTCAGGGAAAAGGGAATCCTGTACACTGTTGGGGAATGTAAATTGGTGCAGTCACTGTAGAAAACAGTTTAAGTTTCCTCAAAAAAACTGGAAATAGAACTACCATATGATGCAGCAATTCCATTCCTAGGTATATATCTGGAAAAAACCCCACTAATTTGAAAAGATACATGCACCTGAATGTTCCTACTAGCACTATTTATAATAGCCAAGATATAGAAACAACCCAATGTCCATCAACAGATGAGTGGATAAAGAAGATGAGATACGCATATATACAATGGAATAGTACTCAGCCATAAAAAGAATAAAATTCTGCCATTTGCAGCAATGTGGATGGAAATAAGTGTAATAAGTCAGCCAGAGAAAGATAAATACTGTATAACATCACTTATATGTGGAATCTAAAAAATAAAACATGAATGTATATTGCGAAAAAGAAGCAGACTCACAGACATAGAAAAGAAACTAGTGATTACCAGTAGGGAGAGGGAAGGGGGAGAGAGATAAGGGTATGGGATTAAGAGATACAAACTACTATGTATAAAATAGATAAGCAACAAATATATATTGCATAGCACAGGGAATTACAGGCATTATCTTGTAATAACTTTAAATGGAGTATAATCTGTAAAAATACTGAATCACTATGTTGTACATCTGAAACTAATATAATATTGTAAATCAACTATACTTCAATTGAAAACAAAATGATCAAAAAACCCTTTAGAACTATACAATACAATACCTGAAATAATGAACTCATTTGATGGGTTTAACAGCAGACAGAAATATCAGAAGACAGGATTAGTAAATTCAAAGATATGTCATTAGAGAATATCCAAAGTAAACCATGGAGGGAAAAAAAATGGAAAGACCAAAACAGAGCATGAGAAATGTATAACATGGGTGAAAGATCTAACACACTTGTAACTGAAGTTATAGAAAAAGAAGCAAAAAAAGAATGAGATACAAGCAGTAGCTGAGGATATAATGGCTGGAAATTTTGCAAATCTGATGAAAGATTGTAATCCTCCAATTCAAAGACCTCCATTAACCCCAAGCAAGATAAATAAAAGGAAAACTACACCTAGGCACGCCACTGTCAACTTACTGAAAACCAAAGTACAGAGGAAATATTAAGAGGAACCAGGGGAAAAAAAAGACACATTATTTTTAAGGGAAAAACAATGAGAATTAGCAGTAACCTCTCAACAGAAAGTAACGAAGACATAAGACAATGAAATGACATAATTAAAGTGCCAAACTAAAATTCTATATTTACTGAAATAAATCATTCTTAGAGAAACAAAATTTGAGAGAGTTCTTTGTTGGCAGAACAATGAAAAAAAAAAAGATTACAGATAGAAATAAAAAAATTCAAGTAGTAATCAGCAAATTCAGATAGGGTAAAAATATAGGTAAAATGAATAAATATTGATCAATAAGAACCATAAGCATTAAAATATCTTGTGGGGATAAAATAATACCTAGAAGTAAAATATATGACAAGAGCAAACAGGTGGGAGAATAGAAAAGAAGTTAGGTTACTATATGTTTCTTCCACAGTTTGGAATATGGCAAAATTACTAATTTAAAACAGACTAATAGTAAGAATTCATTTTGCAATTTCTAAGAAAACACTAAAAGAATCCAAAAGTACAGTAATAGAAAAAAAAAATGAAATAAAAACACTTCATTAATACAAAAGAAGGCAGGAAAGGAGGAATAAAGGAACAAATAGATGGTACAAATTGACAACAAATGAGATTTACTTAAGGCACTCTATCTCAGTAGTTACATTAAATGTAAATATATTAAAAACTCCAATTAAAAGGTAGAATTTCTCAGATTGTTTTAAAATGATGTGACTATGTGTTTTTTTTTAAACAGACCTTAAATATTAAAACACAGGTAGACTGAGAAAAAAAAAAAAACATGGAAAAAGATATGCCATGCAAACACTAATCAAAGGGAAAGAGTGATTCTGCAATTGATCTTCATTCTGTATTATTACATGTATGAAAGTCAGCCAAAAGCCCATGTTCTTGATCATTATGCTCTGCTAATTTTACAGTACTGCTGAGTCCATCTCTCTTAGTGAGATTTCCCTGCCTTGGCCAACGTTGATTCCCTCCATTCTTCTTTCCCACTCTCAGTTCTGCAGCTGGTGTTATTCTAAGCATAACAACAATAATATTAAGAATGAGCATGTTTGGAGAAAAGTAAGTTATGGCTAATATTTTGTATCTCTTTCGCAGAAGATTTTCACCCTGAATCCTTTTCCCTGCCATGGTGGGAGGGGTTGTTGTAATTACATAAATAAAATGAGACCTTTATTAGGAAAGGGGAAAGCCAGTGAATGACCATATGAGGCTATAAAAGCAAGTTTCTTATTGAGCAGATTTTTGAACCATAATCGCTGAACTAAATGTAACTTTCAGGAGCCCATCTCTGTTTAAACTATTTTTTACAGCTCACTGGAGATTAAATTGTTCTAGTAGAATTGGAATTCTTATTGAAATCTTATTACTTTTTGGTATATTGATTTTGGACTGGGCAGTAGTGTATGTGTGTGTGTGTGTGTGTGTGTGTGTCTATGTGTGTGAGAGAGACAGAGGGAGAAAGGGAGAGAGAGAGAGAAACTATCTGTTCATAGAGAATGCAATTTAGTAACCTCTATAGTTAATAAGCTGGGCTTGAAGAAATTAATAAATTCAAATGGAATAGTAAAGATTTTATTAGAAGTTAATATTGCTCAGATGACATCAGATGAGCTATACCTAATAAACTGTCAGGAAATTAGAAACACATTTTCAAAGTTCTGACAATTTGTGGGACCTGCATAACATATTCATAATAAAAATCTGCCTACCACACAGCGTACATGCAAAGCTAAATTTATTTACATAGGAAAGTCCACGTGGTTTTCCACTTTCTAACTTTGCCCTAATGATATATGAAAACTATTCGAACTGCAACATTTTTTTAAACCTCACAAACCAGGATGAAGTAATCAGATATATGACCTGTGGTTAAAAAAAGGTTAAGAAACCATATGCACCCAGGGTCATTTTCCTAGCTGTTCTGTCCTAAATTGGGTTGAAAGAAGAAACTATTCTTAAATGAAATGGTAATTTTGTGAATCCAATTGATAGTATGACCATGGACTGGAATGAGAAAATACTGAGGTAGGAAAAAGTGGGTGAGTAGGAGGTGAAAGTTTAAGAATATTTTACCAGCTACTAGAAATTCTAAAGTTTAATAACAGCCACCAACTGATTCACATAAGCAGCTAACTCAGGGAAAATTGTAGATGCTGAAAAATAACACACCATTTATTCACAGATTTTAGCACAGTGCCTGGCACCGAGATGGAACTCAATTCATTTCCATTATTGTTGAACACAATAAATAGAATATAATCAAGTATATGTATAATCTGTGGATAATTAAGCATACAATAAATACATAGCAATTTCTGATTTAATATTTCATCTGGTGAACTGTCCCTAGCTAAGTGTCTCCAAAATTTTAAATAAAATACATAAAAAAGATATTAATAAAGATCAAAGCTCACACCAACACTAATACCTAAAGCCAAAACTTACATAAAACCACCAACTTTAACAGTTTAGATCATATCCTTTCATCTTTTTCTTTGTATTCACACATGAACACACATACCCCAAAACATACTTTGTTTAAAAAGTCACATATTGAATCATAATCTACAAATTGTTCTTTTCATCATTCAACCTAAAGATCTTTTCATGTCACTACCTATGGATACGCCTCATTGATTCCAACTGTGTCATTGTACTAAGGAACTATGTACCAAACATAATTTATTTAATATATTTAACCATCTAAAAATACATTTTAAAACCATCTAAAGGATGCATTTTAAAATAAGAAATACTATCCATCATCTTTTAAAAATGTAGTATTCCCACATGTACTGACATAAAAATATTTCCAACACAAAAACAGGATAGAGTATATAAAATTTGATATAATTTATGTATAAAACCCTATATAATTTCTATGTGGTTACACAAACATACACACATGGCTTCATAGTAAATATATGAAGGCTGTAAAGCAGACAAATGAAGACAGTTACCTCTGGAGAGGTATCTAGGGTTGGTGTTCATAGATAAAGCGGACATTACGTTTATTTATAATGTTTTAGTTGGTTTTATTGAATTCATCTTATAATGAAGATATATGTATTATAATTGTTAGAAATTATATTGTTCTTTAAAAAAATAATGAAAATACAAAATTAATATTGATACATGCGTTCTGGAGATGGTTGAAAAAGCCTGTGCAAGGAAAATGGGCCCAGCAACAAAACCATCAGTACCAAAAAGGATACATGGTCGGCGTCTACAGAGTTATATCTGTAGAGTTATATCTCTTACATGAACGCTGCCAAGATGCCTCATACGTTCTTCTCCTGTGGTGGTGAATGATATTTCAGCCAGCTTGCTTAGGAAGAGTGATGACAGGAAGGCATGAAAGTGAGTTGAAAGATGCTGTCACTCATGTCTGAGACTGGGAACGGGACCTGTGCCGCTGGCAGTCCCGGGCATATTAGTGCCACCACAGGGCTGATGACACAAGGGGCTCACTTTTATAAAAGCCTGACTCCAGTACAGCCCCCTTTAGGTGGCCTTATTGAAAGTACCCTTTTCTGTATTTCACACACAGTTTGCCTTTAGTCCTTCCTTTGCTTTAGCCAGAAGGTAATATCAGGAGATAGCATTGCTGGAGCAAGCACCAAAATTTACAGTTTACTTCTTAATATAACATGGAGCTCAGAATTTCAGAGGCGAGCAAAACATACAAACCAAGAAAAAGCTATTTCTAGGTGTTTACCAAAAACATTGGAAGAAAGCAATTTCTTTTACATTTTAGTAGCTTAAAGATCTGCAATTAAAGTAAACTTTTAACTAATACAAGAGCTGAGAATTCTTTAATTCTGATACGAAGAAGTGATTGTCACATCTGAGAGTGGAACAAGAGTAACCTAAAACTGGCAGAAGAACATCAATAGAATCTGGATTATGTAATAAAATAAATCTGGAATCAAGGAGGAGAGAGCTTGTTCTCCTACTGCTAGTCTTTTACTAGTTCCCTAAAAGGAATGAATTGGGAAGTAACATCAACTATCGGGCAATATAAGCAGATTGATGTAATTATTCCTAATTTCATAACGTAAGACAGTCATTCTTTGATTATACATTTTTGTTTTCATTGTAAAGACTCAAGTTAAAGAAATGCCTCAGATAGACCCAAGTTAAGATTCTGCAAATCAGGTAAGCAGATCTTTTATCAAAACTAGGTTGAAAAAAATCTTAAGCATCTAAAAATATTCATGGTGCTGTCCATCGTATAGTCTGATGAATGCACAGCAAAAGAGGGCAGATTTGATATTTAGAGGTTTTCAAGTGTGCTGATTCTGGCTGGTGGAAGAGAAGAGGGATGAATACCCGAGAAGAAGCTCTTATGTTAGAGCATGAATCTATTCTTACAGCATTTTACCAAACGCTAGGAAAATGTTTACCTCCTATTAACTGATCTGTCGCCCCAGCCAGAGAGCCTTCTCAAGGACTGGAGTTACGTAGACCAGGCAGGACAAGCCAAGGTGAAATAGGAGGATGTGAAAGTCTAGGGATTTGTTCAGTGAAAGGGACAGACAGGCAGGTTTTTTTTAAAGTCAAAATATAGAAGCAAGAATCCGGGACTGGGAGACAAGCAGAAGCAAAGGCTGATTGGCACTAAATAAATATATACATCTCTTTGTCAATTGTTTATTTAGGAATTCCATCCTCTTTTCCACTCCCCCCCAGATGTCCAGGTGCCCATGCTGTCCAAGTCCACCATGCTCTCAGCTACAATGACTCTCAAGTCTGTGTCCTCCAGTAAGATACCCACACCATTCATGTCCCTAGTTTAACTCCCAGAAAGTGAATATATTTCTCTTATTCCCAAGCTTTCCATGGGACAGCTCAGGGCTACTTGAACACATAGAAGCCTTGTTATAGTCACCCCACAGCAGAAAGGCTGGGATACCAAACTTAGGATTGTTCCCCTCTGTGGCATATTTCACTAGGCATACCTTTATAGTGGGGAGACACTATCAGCATAGAGTTGACTTATTTAAGAAAATACCCACACATATTAAATAATCATTAAATGTATAGACAGGATGAGATTCGTGTACCCTGCAGACACAGTGTTTAGAGCGCACATCCTTCTCGTCTGTGTCGGAGTCAGGGATTCTGGTCCTCCTCATCTCTGTCCAGAACCTCAGCCTGGCTTGCTACCTCTAGCTGTCACTTAACTATGTTCCTAGATCTTCACCATTCAAGAAACATTTAAAATTTGACTTCCATCATTTACCATTACCTGGAAGCATTCCATAAGGAATGACATTTAGTCTTAGGAGACTAGGGTGTTCCTCTTCCAAAAAGCTTTCACGGTTGTGATGAGGGAGGTTTTCCACTGTCCCTTCCCTGCTATGGTGAGGGAAGCTTTGCAGGGATGTAAAATTCTCTAGCAAACTTGGTGGGAAATGAAGAATTTGAGACTTGGGTCCTTCCTGAAGACATTGCCCATTACTGATCTAAACATTCACTTTATAGTGAAGTGACTTTTATTTTAGAGCTACTTATTAAGTATCCTCAGGCCTGGAAGTATCCCCAGGCCTGCCCTATATGGAGAAAACCCATCACTTGCTGCTTTTAATATGTTGTGACAATATACTTATGTTAGTTTTGGTTCAGGGAATAGTTTATCTGTGGGGTTAATAGCAAGGATTTGTTAATGGCAAGGACAGAACATGGAACTATTTAATTTTGCGTTTTCATCTCTGAAATAGATAAACTCCATAAGGTTTTAGACAGTTGTGTGTTTCTACATTTTGATATAAAACAGCAGGCTCAAAATCTGAAATACAGATAACAATCAGGCTAAAGTACTTGCCAGTTTCTTTTAACCATGGATGCTATCTTGCTCCATGGGCAAAAAAAAAATTAGTGTAGATGAGCTGATACATGGTAAATTATAAGCACTTGAATGAACATACACAACTTAATTGGGAGGCAGGTATGCATTATTCTCATTTTAAAAGTAATAAGAGGAAATAAGTGATTTGCCTCTTGTGCCCAGCAAGTTACAAGTTGAGCTCCTATAAAGTTGTCACCAAGACACATTATTTTTATTATAATGCAATAGACTTCCAAATGATTGTCCTCAGACTGTAACAACTAGATTATCAACCTCATATTGCCAATGTGAGTAAAAACAATAATCTCCAATATACAGAGAGCACTTTTATGATGTTCTAATTTCTTTCACTCTACCATTAGCTTCATTTTAGAGATAAAGAAAGGGAAACCCAGAATATCTTGTCCACATTTACAAAGTTGGTAATTATTGGATGCTACTTGGTTATATTTTCTTAAATATGGAATATGGATTTTATTTTGTAAAATATATATTTGAACCTTTAGTCTTTTACTTCTAGGTTATCTGTATCATTTATTTATTTAATGAACATTATTGAGGCTCTAACATAACCAAGCACATAACTGTGCTAGATTCTGAGGATACTCCAGGGAATAATTCAGACACAGTTCATTACCTATAGAATTTACAGCATGTTGGGGGGAAGAGAATATTAAACAAGTTTTAATTCTTATGAAACACTTTCAAGGCGTTGTTGTCACACTTGCCCCCTAGTTAGTCACAGATATAGTGTGTATATTTGCACTTGCATTTTGTGTTCTACGACCTACTAGTAGACAAGATACATTGAATATTAGTTTGGTGGTAACTTCTCTGAATGAACCAACTCATCAACTACACATAAAGAGGGCTGGTGGTGTTCAGGAGACAAGGATTGAAATCAGTGAAATGGGAAGGCTCTGAGCCTGAATTCCAGTGCAGAAGCCTGGAAGGATGAACATGAACAAGAATACAAAGGCAGGAAAGGGAGTTGGGGTATGTTGTTAGGAGCAACTTCAGCATTTGCAGAGGCAGAATCCATGAGCTACATTCAGTAGAAGAGCGCAAGGGATGGTTAAGACAGGGTCAGAAGCAAAAGCCATAGTCAATCTCGAAGGACAGTTGTGACACAGAAGGTAAGCTGGCTGGTGGATGCTGCCTTTAATTCAGTAACTCAAAACTTCCCTTGAGAGACTTCTCTGGGGCTATTCTAGTCCGAGAGAGGAGAGTATTTCCTGATAGAGTCCATCTCCTGAATACAACTAGGAATCAACTAAGAAAGCCTTTTCTAATTCCAATGAATTAGGAGGGGAAGAGGTGAATCTTGTTTTTCTCAGCAGAAAAAAATCCCCTTCTAGGTAAAGACTAACTTTCGTTGGATAAACATTTTAATAATATGATTGGAGAAGAACTAAGATTCTCAAAAGGTAAGTGGAGCACCAGAGGATAGTTGATAAATTGCCTTTTAAGGATGGTGGGGGGAGTGGGCAGAATGGGTAAAGGGGGTCAAAATATACAAACCTCCAGTTATAAAATAAATAAGTCCTGGGAATGTAATACATAGCATAGTGACTATAGTTAAATAATACTGTATTGCATACTTGAAAATTGCTAAGAGAATAGATCATAAATGTTCTCATTGCAAGAAAAAAATGTGTAACTATGTGAGGTGATGGATATAAATTAGACTTATTATGGTGATCATTTCATAATATATAAAACTATTGAATCATTATGTTGTATACCTGAAACTAATATGATGTTATATGTCAATTATTTCTTAATGAAAAACAAGGAAGGTGAGTCAGCTGCCCTGAGTAGTTCTTTAAGTGAGATCATTTAAATTTTGGGTGGAATCTGAATTTGTTGGGACAATAGAAAATAATTTAGAGATTTATGGGGAAAACATCAAGAAAGACACCTATTGGCTGGTAGCTAAAGAATCACTCTTGGAGAAAAAATCTAATGGAGATTATTATTAAGTTGTTTCCTATGAGCTGTGGAAGTAAATTTGCTCTTTTAGTTCCCCAATTAAAATCTTCATTGCTCTCTAATGCTTCTGTGAAGTCCATTTGACTTTGGAGCACATGACTGAGTATTGAGTCCTTATTAAACTTGGTACAGAAAAAAAAATATGTTATTCATATGGAGAGCTATATATAAATTACAGTATTAATAAGAATAGATGTCACTTAGCACTACTATGCCCTAATGCTTTACTTAGGTTATCTTATTGAATTTAATCTTTACCCCAATTGTATGATTTAGTGTACAGTTCTGGTTTTAATTGCCTTGGCCTTGAATTGACACATACTACTATTTCTCATCTTTCATTGGCAAAACTTAGTTATGTGGTTACACTAGATATAAAGGGAGCCCAGAACTGCAGTCTCCACCTTGACAGCCTCTTCTCTACTTTGAAACAGAGAGCGTACATTCGCTAGACAGCCAGCCAATCTGGCCACATCAGCCAGGTAGGTAGGATCCGTCTCATGTAGATGAGACAACTGAGTGCCTTCCTCAATGTCACACAAATAAAAGTGGAAGATCCTCCTCCATGCCAGGTATTTCTTAGATGCTGAATGTTCACGTTTTAATTTAAATTTAAGGCAAGGATTCTTTAAGTGAAATGAGTTAGATGAAATAAAGTTAAGTTGGCAGCCCCAAATACCAGCATTAAAAGACAGCAGAACCCGTTCAAAGGAATGAAGGAACAGCCTCTTTATGTACCGATGAGGAATGAACTACAAGATACGTTGATAAATGGGAAAGAAGGAGCAAACCAGTACGATTCAATTTGTATATTTGTAAATTGTCTTTATGCACACGCACGTGTCCTCATGCATACCTAGACTATCTCTAGAGGGAAGGTAAATGTACAAGGCGCTGGTACAGTGGTTTCTTCTGGGGAAAGGAACTGAAGGCTTGGAGAGGTACTTACCTTTCATTATATACCATTTATACTTTTTGAATATTTTATTACGCCCATGTAATTACCTATGAAAATTTTTAAATTTAAGTTAAACTACAAAAAGTATCAGAAGAGAACACAACCCTTTGAGAGTTGCTGCCCTATCTCCAGGATGGAGAGAACTCTTTAGTACTAACCTTCCATCCACACTCTTTTGGCTGGTGTGGGAACCTACAAGTATATACCACTCCTGACTCCCTTTGACTTGAAACTGTAGTGATTCCTGGCAACCTTTGGGGCATTGACCCTGGTCCCATGGCCAATGAACAGCTCTGACATGGTTCCACTTGCCCATTTCCTGGCAATTGAACCATCCAAGTTGACTGAGCACCAACCGAACCCGCATCACATTTACCACTTGTGCCTTGATCAACTCCCCTGAGACTGAATGTCTAGCTAGACTTTCTAGATGACTGGCCCAGTGCAGCACACATGTAGAAGATCTGCAGAAATGAACCAAGATGTACAATTGGCAAATGAGTGATTTGTGGACAAAGGATAATAAGATTTCAAAAGTGAATTCCTACGATTAAGGATTTTAAAGACAACAAAAATCACTTTTTTCTGTTCATGTTTATTGGAGCAAGTCGTTAGTGGTTTTTATGCCAACTATCTAGTTAAGTCAAGCTTTAACTCAGCCAAAGCTGATTTTCACAAACATGAAAGCGGGTGCAAACAACTTAAAAATAGCCTTGAATGGAAATAATTACTACTTTATATGATCAAGAAAGTATATCTTTTTGCCAGAAAGTCCCTTTTCTACTTGGCAAAGACCTAATTACCACGGGTCACTAAAAGAGAATTGATGCATTTGTTGAAATTTCTAGATTCCAAAGTTTAAAGTTGTTTACTAGAGTTTAGAAAATGCTAAAAATTATCTTTCAGTCCAAAATGACTTCACAGACATTAATATTGTTCCAGTGATGGATAAAATATTGTTCAAGCCCTTTTGTCTTACTTTTGAGCCTTTATTTTTAAGGGAGCGAATGCAACTAAACAAATGTGGAAATTAATCCTTAATCCTAACAGTTAAATCTTCATTTAAAATTATATATACAATAACTGTCTTCACTAGAAGTTAAATACTTTGAACCACAAAGTCAAAACAAAATTTATAATTAAAAGCTTTTCAGACCCTAGGCTCTATTAGGATAAGTTATACCACATTCTTTAACTAGAACATGATGCCCTGCTTAGAAGGCAGATGGAGAAATATTAATTTGACTTTTCATACAATCTCAAATTTTTCATGTTGTTTGGGGTATGGTACCCATTGCATACGTTCTTTAATTCATTTGTATATTCATTCATGCCAGACAAACATTTTTAAGATTATTCATTTTAATTGCATTTGGACAGTAAAAACAGTCAGTATACAATATGCTTATTCTACTTCAGCCTAAAAATGGATGTCTCCGCTCAAATGTCAACTTTGTGAACCAAATAAGAGAACCAGCAATTACGTTTAGTAGTTAGATATGTGAGAATGAAAATGAATACTGGCTGCTTTCCTAATAGTTTTTTGTTCAGCTGGTTGGTTTTTGTTTTTTTATTTTCAATTTTGCTTTTTTATTTAAATTCTCCTCCTAGTCCCACAGAACTTTAAAACTGAAATGTGCCCCCTGGTGCTTTCCATTTGTTAGATTTTATTACTGATCAAATGAACTAAAGACAATTGCCTTCTATTTAAAGAGTTGTTTCATGAACTTTTTGGTTCACTAGCACTTTTAATCTTATTATCAATTACAGTATGTCCCAACATGAACTAATGGACTAATGGATTATGTCTGTCAAAGAACAGGAACAAAAGGAAGCTTCATCTCTGGTGGAGAAGGATATATTGTGGTAAGGCTTTGCCTTTTTTCTTCAAAATGCTGTGCTACCAAACATCTATCTTTCCCTTCATCTCTGTGCCCTCCCCGCAAACTCCTTTGCAAGTTCCTCCCTACCTTACTTCTGGATACTGAAGCTCCTTGGAGTCCTTAAATGGGTCTCTCTATTTTCTCTCTCTCTTCCTAAATTTTCTCAGGCAGTCCTATAGTGTAAATGCTATCTCCATCTCTGTGCAGTTGATGCCTACATTTATATAACACTATAATAACTATGACATTTTCCTTGTCTGGAGCAAAGGCTGAGAGCAATGAAATACTGTGCAAGGATCTTAGAGAAGAGGCTAAACCAGGTGGGAAGGTCACGCTGAGGGATTGTGAAACCAGCACCACCAGCATTAAACTGTCAGCTGCCTTCAGAATCTATAAAGGAAAGCAGGGAATCCACTGGAGGATGCAGCAGCCAATAGTACAGGTTTCTTTGGAGTAAATTGTCAGTGTGTTGTATATTTCTCCCTTGTTCTCCACCAGCCATGAGGGTGGGAGGTATTCCCTTCTCACTTAAAGCCTGTAAGTCAGGATCTGTAGAACCATTTAGAGTTTAGCACACAGGTTTTGAAACACACGACTGGTATCAGACTCCCTTGAAGGACAAGAGCTCCATAAATGGAGGAAAGAAGGTGGGAGTGGGGTGAGTTGCAAGTTGACAGGCTTAGAGGAAAGATGTATGTTTTCCAGGTGTCAAAGGTGAACTTCATGAGCTGTCTTGAAACAGGTGACTTCCTGTTTCTCAAGAGGACTTCCTGCCAGGAGTGAGGTGACCTCTGCATGCATTGGCTTGAAGTGTACCAGCTGTTCACTTTCACCCCACCCAGAAGGCACTGATGCTGCATTTCAATTATACCAGTTATTTCTCCTCTATCCCACCAACCCCTTGAAATCCTGCAGAGACCCAGAACCATCCTACGCTACTGGAAGAGTTAAGGGCATGCCCCACTGGGGGACTCAGAGTCCAAACGGAGGACAGCTGGTGGAGAGCAGAAATTTCAAATAGAAAGTATCTGGAACTTAGTTTGAAAACGATAATGGATTTGTATTTTGCCTGATACTGGTCTGAGAAACCCTGAGACTTGCCCATTCCGGTGGAAGGAAAGAACCATTCAACAGAAAGGAGTTAAAAAGACAAGTTGAGAAAGTATAAAGCTGCTGTCTACTTTCAATCTGCTGGGTGCAGGTACATTCAAGGAATGGTTGCAGGTTTATGTTATGTCCACGGGTGAAGATCTCTGAGCTCTAGAATTAGATACCTAGCTGAACATTTGACATCTACATTTGGTTGCTTTGTAAGCATCTTTAGCTTAGCAGATCCAAAAGTTGATTGCAGCTCCCTCTCAAAGCTGATCTGATTCTTCCTCCAGGCTTTCCCACCTCCTTACAAGGCTTCATCATCAACCCAGTTTCCTAAGCCAGAAAACCAAGGGGAAATCCCTCTCTCCTCCCACCATGCCCTTCTTCTATTTTAGCAAGTCCTGTTGATTCTGACTGCAATATACATAACAAATCCATCCTCATCTACCTATAACTATTGTTATAACTCTTGTACGGGGCACAATCATCTTTCACCCAGACCACACTAAAATGGTCCCCTAAGGGTCTCTCTACATCTAGGGTTGCTTTTCTCAGCCTTTCAACATAGCAGCCACTGTGATTAATTATGTAACCATTTTATTAAGGTGGCTCAACTCCCAGTATTTGCTGAGATACTGTTTCCCACTAAGTAGTATCTTCCTGGGCAATATCTCAGCTTGATTCTCTAAGTTTTCAGTCACTTTGGATCAGTTGGTTTCATTCAGCTTCTCAGACTCAGCCCTGTTTATCTGAAGACTTTAACCTCATCTGCAATTCAGCTGTTCTGCCCACCCCACCAGCCAGCAGGGCGCTGGCAGTTCACGTGGCTCTGAGCAGAGAGATTTTGCTCTTCTTGACTCCCTCCCTGGACCTGGGGTAGGGAGAAGAGACTAGGGTGGTACAGTGCTCTCCTTTGTGACCAGCTTTGCAAGGCCTCCCCTGCCTCCTTGTTTGCCTGGTAACTGCCTTTCCATCTCATTGTCCGTGACCTGCAGGGGATCTCCTGGGCATCATTAGTCCTTTGTAACATCCAGCCATGTCTTCCATTGCCCTGCCACAGCAGCCCCCAGTGTACCCTCTTGTTCCACACGAACAAGCCTACATCCTTTCTCTAAAACCTCTCCCACTCCTGCAGGGAGATATGAGACGTAAGTTCCTCACATCTCAGAAGCCGGGAACCCATGGCGGGGGCGGGTGGAGGCTCTCAACATCCATTTCCCTCTGATTCTTTATACCCTTAATTAGTAGCACAGAGCTGGGCAAACACTGGTGAAGAGCCCATAGAACCAAGTCCTAACCGTCAGGCTCCCCTCATACCTACTCCTCCTCCCCCAGCAAACTCTGAGGCTGATTTAGGAAGGAAGAGAAAAAGAAAATGGAGGTTACGTAATAACCACATTGCCACGTTCTAAGAATCTCTGAAATCAGTTCTAACTCTGTTCTTCCTAGGATCCATGTAAACGAATACATTTCCAACTGGAGCCTGTTTAGTTTGGTTTCTATCACCTACAAACCAGAAAATAGTGACTCTTACTACTACACATAAACCAGAGGGATTTATCTAAATGCAAACATAGCCAAGGACCAGGCTCAACAGCAAACTTACCAGGAGTGCTTCCTATTCTAACATGTGGCTTTCTGGATGCTGTGGGTGATTGTTTGTTTGCTTTGTTCATGTTTGTTTTCATTTATGTTTGAATAGTACAGTGCTACTAAAAGCATGGTCCATGACAGAATAAGTACAGAATTGAGAATTGAGAGCAATTTGCCATTGACATAACATTCAAACATGTGATCAGTGAACTCATCTCACTGAAAAAAAAATAGACCAGTTTGGGTGTTTTCTTTATATTTCATTTTCCTAGTGATTCATTCTTTTTTGCAACAGTAGCAGTCTATGGGAAAAAAAAGAAAGAAAGAAAAAGAGAGAGAGAGAAAGAAAGAAGGAAGAAAGAAAGAAAGAAAGGAAAGAAAGGAGGAGAGGGAGGAGTGAAGGCAGGAAGGAAGGAACGAAAGAAGAGAAAAGAAAGCTAGCTCTTTACCACAAATGGTTTGAGTTACTGCACTAGTATGTATTATATATTCTCTGTAAACTGACTGAAATTCCTTATATAAAGTGGGAGAGGATAAAATAAGTACACAAACACGCAACTTCACAACTTTGATTCTCTTAGCTGATGATTTACTCTTCCTCCCACTGATGTTCTCTTTCCCACCCCATCCAGCTATATGCACCTACTCTTTTCCCCACCTACTTGGCCAATTTCCTCATCACCTTACTGCCAACCACCACAGCTTTCTTCAATTGAGTTGCTTGAAATGCTATTTAAACTAAAATGAACATATATCATGGTTCCTAAATAAAAATGTTCTTGTGTCCCTCAATAGATCATGATCTTCAATAAATTTTTATGCTCTAGTGACTTGTGCCTAAATTCTTTTATAGTTTATCATAAAATTGCATTCGTACCTTTTCAAGTCCAGCATTTCACAGGTTATATAAGACTTCTTTCTTTAAGCTCCAGGAAGATTAGTGAGCTAGTTTGCATTAGGAAAAGCAAATACTAAGAGAAACAAGGAATAAAATGTTTACATAATGGTGGTGTTACCCATTTTTCTGAGTGCAATCACTTGGAAACTCTCCTTCTAATTAAAAAGAAAGATAGACAAATTAAAATTGGTTGGGTCTATCTCAATTTGATTGTAGTGGTTCATTCAATACATACCAATAAGAAAATACTTTGTTAAGGATCAACTGAAGGATTGCCTTTCCCTCAATCACATTTGGCTTCTTATCAATGTTAGTATGGGATTAGTTTTCTTTTCCACATGGAGAAAATATGCCAATGTGTTTGTCTACAAGATAATAAACCAAAATCCAGAAACATTTTTGTCCTTATATTTGGGTTTCCCATCCACTTGGTTAAAGATTTGGTTAAAACGAAAGCATAGAAAATAGAGAATGACCAAGGGGTCGGGGGGATAAACTGGGAGATTAGGATTGACACATATGCACTACTATATATGAAATAGATAACAAATAAGGACATACTGTATAGCCCAGGGAACTCTACTCAATGCTCTGTAATGGCCTAAATGGGAAAAGAATCTAAAAAAGAGTGGATATGTGTATATGTATAACTGATTCACTTTGCTGTACACCTGAAACAAACACAACACTGTAAATCAACTATACTCCAATAAAAATTTTAAAAAGAAAAGAAAAAGAAAACAAAGAGTGTATTTGGAATTTTATGAGTTAAGAAATTTAAAAAAATTTTAGTAGTCAGTTTAGTGTATAGAAGTATATTACCGTAAACTATGAATGCTTAATACAGTTCAAAGATTCTGGAAATCAGGGAAGATAAAGGCAGGACAGCAATGCAACAGAGAGGAGACTTGTAAAGAGACTGTGTGTGCGCATGCATGTGTGTGTGTGCGTGCGTGTGCATATGTGTGTCTGCACATGCATGTGTGTGTGGGCGTGCGTGTGTGTGTGTCTGAGCATGTGTATGTGTGAGCGTGCATGTGTGTGCGTGCACGTGTGTCTGTGAACGTGCGTGTGTGTGTGCACATGTGTGTGTGGGCGTTGATGTGTGTGTGAGCCTGTGTGTGTGCGTGTGTGCATGAATGAGTGTCTGCGCATGCATGTGTGTGAGAGTGTGCATGTGTGTGTGAGAGCGTGCATGTGTGTGTGCACACGTGCATGTGTGCGAGCATGCGTGTGTGTGAGCGTGCATGTGTGTGTGCGCGCGTGCGTGTGTGTGTGTGAAAGCGAAGGAGGAAGAGAGGTTCAAGGAAGGAGAGGAAGGCTGTGGAGAGAGACAGCTCACAGCAATTTTTTTCGAAAGTTTTAAAGAGGTTCAAACATTCTTTATCTCCTCATCCTCCAATTTTACAACGTTTTCCATTTTCTCCACTCCCCCCTTGCTCATTACCACTTATCACCTGAAAACGCATCGCCGAAGGGAGAAATGCAAGCTGGTTTTCTGATCGCACTGCCGTAGCAGCATTCCGGGACTTCACCAGCAAGGAACTGAACACAGAGACTCTCGGCACCCTTCCCATCCCTTCCCCTCCGCTCACTTCCCATCTCCCTGGCATCCTTCCTTTGCTTCTTCTCCCCACACCCCACAACCTTAAAAAACAAAGACACTTAAAAGCGAGCTATGGTGAAGGTTGTTGTGAAGAGATTAACAAAAATACAGACTTTGAGTCAAATATTATTGCCTTAGAGACCCACGCACTGACCTACGGGATATCCTTTTCATTTCATACTCTCACCAGGCATTTCTGGAACAGCTAATGTACTGGACTGACAACGTCCTTCCTTTCTCTACTTTGCAGTTGTGGCAGTTTACCTTCTCCCTCCCCCAAGCTGGGAGCTTATCCTTGAACTGGTGGATGGTAGAAACTGTTACAAGGCCAATCGATCTTGTGCTTTATAAAAGCCTAGGCTCATTAAAGACATTATTTTATGCTTCCAGAATGTGGAAGGGAGAAGAAGTATCTTTGCAGGGAGAGAGTTAGGGTGAGAGTGGGAAGAAAGACTCCGGCATCTCCCCAGGGTGGGAAGAGGATGCTTTCGGGCCATGCCCTGGGGCTCCAGGCACTTGAGTTTCAGCACCAGCAAAGACCCTGTGCCTCAGTCTATGAAGGAATACCACGGCTGGACTTCAAAGGACCATGAGGACTTGTGAACAAGGGGCATCTGATCAGGGACCAGTGTGGATCCCATATGAAAAGTACCTTCTCAAATATTTGCTTTGCATAAAACCCCAGGACCTTTGCACAACCCTGGAGGGTTACTCAGAGTTTAGCAAGAGAGATTGGTGGCATAGGAGTTTAGAGTTGAATTTAAATTAATTTCAGCAATAGAAGAAACATGGCATTTCTTGCACTGAAATGTGTGCCCACTCTATAAGTATCATGACTACAAAGAGATACAAATAACAAAAAATACTTAATCATATGATATATATATATAAATATATATCATATGATTATATAATCATCATAAACATTACCTCTCAGGATTGCATGTGGGAATTAGAAACCTTTCCAAGCAAACTTCTGTTTCCCCTTTAAGTGTCGTGAACGTCAAAGTCAGGAATTCTTCTCGAACTTGTGTGTTTGCAGAATTCTAATACCTACGCTTCTGATTTTCCAACTAGTTAGAAACTAAGGAGAGCTCTTTGCTTTCAGTTCTCTGACATGACTCACAGTGGAATTGTATCTAAAACAGTTGCCACCTTGACTCTTTGAAGTAGGACTACAATCCTATACCACAGTGTGAGAGCCGAGTTTCCTCACAAATCAGTGACAGTGAACCTGCAGGGTCGCAGCAGGCCCTCGATATGTATTCTCTCTAATTCTTGATTCCCCTTATTTAGTAGTGTGTGTCTGTGTGTATGTCTGTGTGTGTGTGTGTGTGTGTCTGATGGGGGATAATTCCATTTATTTTTCTATAGCATTACCATTTATCATATTTAAACATTTTTCCTGTGTCACTGACCCCTGCATTCCAGGAATATGTTGCTTCTCCTCTCCACACTACAGTGTAGCAAGGGAAAAACTTAGCTAGCAATTTCACTCAGTGATCTGATAAGTTCTCATAAGTGCCTTGTTTATAGCAGAAGGACATAAATGCATATTTACATATATCACTGGCAAGATTTCCTTTACATATCTGATGGACATTAATTTGGACTTAACTAGTTTCCTATAAAAAGAAATTGCATGGGGCCAAGGAAGAATATTATGTGTTTGAATAATTTTCTCTGCCTGCTGTAGACATTAAATTAAATTTATATGCTAATTATGACAATAATGGCCCTTTGGATGATTCTACACTACAAGCATCAACTGAAATGAGGTCCCCAGCTGACACTGAGAAAATCAAAGGATCTTAGTCTGAGGAGTAAATATGTGATTATAGTGATTATATGTGGATTGTGATTATATTCTTCAATAAAGAAAACAGATTGGGATTTACAACTTTCCTCTGAGAATCAATTAATGAATTAACACCTATTGAAGACCCATGGGGTTTCTGGAGCTGAACAAATTACTTCATCAACCTGCAAAAAACATCACTAGCAGACTGAGTTGTACACTGAACCCAGCCGAGCATGGCCCTCAGCAGAGCAGTTAAGCACATGGAATTTATCTTCACTGTGCATAGCATCTGCATTGTGTATTCTGGAACACTGTTCCTGTCTCTGTCACCTGCTAGTTGCGTAATAATAACCAAGACAATCTACCCTCCCGAGTTTTAGTTTCCTAATTATAAAATGGAAAATCATTGCCCTGTCTATGGAGAATCTCCAAGAAACAAGGAGCGAGAAATACTTTTAAAATTATTAAACAGTCTACACTCATACAATATTATTTCTCTGTTTCATTTTTTTTCTTGAGACTTTCTCAAGGGGTTGTTTGTTCTCATGATTTCTCATTCCTCTTTCTTTTTCTTCTAAATCCTCATTCCAATGACCCCACATGGCTAAATCAAAACAATGGCCAATTCTCAGTTTTCAGCTTACTTACTCCATCAGAGTATTTGACACAATCCACAGGTTAGTCCATCTTCCTTGAAAAACTTTCTTTCTTTTTTTTTTAAAATTAATTAATTAATTAATTAATTTTTGTCTGCGTTGGGTCTTCGCTGCTGCGCCCGGGCTTTCTCTAGTTGTGGTGAGCAGGGGCTACTCTTGGTTGTGGTGTGCGGGCTTCTCATTTCGGTGACTTCTCTTGTTGCAGAGCACTGGCTCTAGGCATGTGGGCTTCAGTAGTTGTGGCACGTGGGCTCAGTAGTTGTGGCTCTCGGGCTCTAGAGTGCAGGCTCAGTAGTTGTGGCGCACGGGCTTAGTTGCTCCACAGCATGTGGGATCTTCCCGGACCAGGGCTCGAATCTGTCCCCTGCATTGGCCGGCGGATTCTTAACCACTGCACCACCAGGGAAGCCCGAAACACTTTCTTCATTTAGCTTCCAGACATACTTTCTTGCTTTTCTCCCTAAATCACTGGCCGTATATTCTCTAGAGGTTCTTATCCTTCTCCCTAATATTTATCCAAGGGCTTAAGACTTCTCTACACCTGTTTCCTTCTGTTCTCTCTACACTTACCTAATATCATGACTTTAAATGCCATCTCTATTCCGATTACTCTCACAGCAGTCCAGACCTCCCTTGCGAACTCCAGACTCATATTCTACTTATAACCCCAATGGGTTATCAATATATATATCAGATCAATATTTTTTACACCTTAAATTTACACAGTGTTATATGTCAAATGTATTTCAGTTAAAAAAAAAATTGCACTAAGTGCCTTAGCTACATAGGAGAAACAAAGATAAAAATTGTGAAAGGAAAAAAATATTTCATTATTCACAGATGGTGTGACTGTGAACACAGAAAATCTTAAATAATCTAAATACATTATCAAATTAACAGGAAAATTTAGTGAAGTATCTGGATACAAAATGAATATATGAAAAATCAATTTTTTCCTATACAACAGAAGAAAACAGGGAGAAAAGTATCAATTACAATAGCATTAAATCATATCAAATTCTGAGGAACGAATAAAAGATGTACAAAATCTCTATGGAGAAAATTAGAGTTTTTATTGAAACTCTATAATAATTTAATTAATTAATCTAATTAATTATGTAATTAATCAATTAGATAATTTAAAAGACCAAAATAAAAAAGAGAAGTAGGCCATGTTTGTGGATACAATATTTTACAGATATCAACTTTATCAAAATTGACCTATGCATTCCACGTAATTTTATTCTAAATTTTGTATGATTCTAAAATATATATGAAAATGTGAAGAGCCAAGAACAGGCAAGCCATTCTAGAAGAAGAAAAATGTTAGACCAGAACAATCCTTTACCAGATATCAAGATTTATTTGAAGCAATGTTAATTAAAAAGGTGTTCTTTTAGCACAGAGAAAGCAACATAGACCACTGGAACTGATCAGGAGTTCAAAAACAGGTCCATACTTACATCGATCTGAAATATGATAGAGACAGCATGACATGTCAATGGGGGATTGGCAAAATTTTCAACAGATGGAACTAGGACAGTTAGTTGGATGGACACACACAAGGATATTTCCAGGTAGATAAAAACATAAAGATGAAAGGCTAATCTATCAATGTTTAGGCAATAACATAAGATAATATCTTCATGAAGTCAGGAAAGAAGAATATTTCTTAAAGAATATGCAAAAGTCACTAAGTATAAAGGAAAGATCTGTTAACTCAACCACATTCAAATGAAAACTATGCCATGCATAAAACAAATTCTAAGGAGAATAAACAGGTAAGCCATAGAGAGGAAAGTTGTATTTGCAAAATATATTTTAAACAAAGATCTGGTATACACACACAAATCCTAAAGTTATTGATGAAGACCCCGTCCCAAAAGAAAAAATGGCAAAAGAAGCTTCAACAGCTTCTCTTCAGAAGAGGAAATCCAGTTACCTGTTTGGGCTGAATTGTTTCTCCCCAAAATTCATATGTTGAAGTCCAATACCCAGGATCTCAGAATGTGACCTTAAGTGGAAATAAGGTTGTTGCTACATGTAATTAGTTAAGATGAGGTCGTACTGGAGTATGGTGGGCTCCTAAATCCAGTATGACTGGTGTCATTATGAAAAGGGAAAATTTGAACACAGGCACACACAGGGAAAACACCACGTGAGCATCAAGGCAGAGATGGAGTGATACATCCATAAACCAAGGAATGCCAAAAATGTGCCAGTAAACCACCAGATGAGGAGAAAGGCAAGGAACAGATTCTCCCCACAGTCCTCAGAAGGAATGAAACCTGCTGATCCTTGGGCTTAGACTTGCCACCTCCAGAACCGTGAGATAATGCATTTCTCTTTAAGCCATCCATTTTGGGGAATGTCATTATAGCAGCCCTAGCAAAATAATGTGTGGTCAATAAACCTAGGGAAATGTGATCAGACTAGTAATTAGGGAAATCAAAATAACAATGGTCTATTTCTACACATCGACTAGATTGGCAATAGTGCAACAAGATCAATTAATGGTGAGAATACAGAGCATTAGGAACTGTCATACACTTCTGCTGACAGCTATTTTCAAAATAGTTTGGAACAACACTTTGATATCATCCAGTAAAGTTAAATGTATACATAACTCCTTAAACCAGCAATTCCCCTCTTAGGCATACACCCTAGGAATTAATCAGTGAGTATATTGACTTCTCTGCACCAGGATACATACATTAAGAATGTGTAATAAGAAGCAAAATGAGAAACAAACTTGATATAGATATAGATATATAGATATAGATAGCAAAATAAATAAACAGATCAGGACAATCTTTTTTTTCATTAAGTCATATTTGACATATAAACATATTAGTTTCAGGTGTACAACATAGTGATTTCATAATGTTATACATTATAAAATAATCACCACAATAGTCCGGTTACCATCCATCACCATATTAGATCAGAATTTATTCATACAATGAAATACCTTGCAACAATGAAAAGAAATAAACTAAAGATACATAAAAGAACAAGGACGACTCTCCCAAACAAAATTTTAAATATCTGATGGGTATGATTACCCAGGTGTTTGCTTCATAATTATTAAACTGAGTATATATATTATGTAGTTTTCTCTGTTTAATTATATTTCACAAAAAAAAATCTAAATATTTTTATTAGGCAGAGAAGAGTCATTCGACCACCCTTAATTGCACCGAATCTGAAGGGGTAAAAATACAATAATAGTAGCAATGGGATTCTGTTTAAGGAGAAAGAAGAAAACAGGTATTTGGTCAGGAGTTAACAAGTGTCTGCTGCACATATGCTATTCATTATTTGAGATACTTGAGTGCAATTATAGTTTTAAAGGTATGTATTTTTTATACAAGTATGTGCATAAATGAAAGCCAACTATTTCATCTGATGGTCAACCAAAAATAAAAGGAGATCTCTTTGAAAACTTGAAGTAGAAATTTGCTACACTGAACTTACTAAGAACCAATATGTCCGTGGCTAACTTGACTCATTTCTAAAGGATTTTCAGGAGACAGTGTGCATACTTTAGGGCTAATCCCTGTGTGAGACAGATGTAGACTATCCCGCTTTGTGGATTTGGCTTTTTATCCAACTTGGCATAGTGCTCTGGAGGTTGGCTCCTGAAGTATTTCCTGACTGCTGAAATCCTGAGGATATAAAACAGGCTTACACTTTTCAGGATTTGTCATTGAATTTTCACCCCTTGCCCACTTTTTCTAAATTCCAGAGGGTTTTGGTAATTCACCTTTTGTAGGTTGTCCGAGTCAACACTTACCCACCATCCCCTTCTCCCTAGTAACCTTCTCTCTAGGGGTGGCCTCATGGGAGTGCAGAGAGACACAAGCAGAAGTCTCCTATGTGGGGCTCCTTGGAAAACTTGCTTTCTTGGTACAAAGGGACTTTCTCTTTGTATGGAGTTCAGTAGAGATACACTGGCAGGTGTATCCTTCCACGATGAAGCAGCAAGCATGAAGACCAAAGCAAACATACCACAGATTGTGGAGCAGAAACTTGGATCAAACCCTGCTCCCTATCAGCCCTGCTGAACAGCTGCAGGGACCACCCACCTCCAGGCTCCTGACATCACACACCATCAATTGCAGAGGTTCATCCCTAAGATAAAGTATTTCCAGAACTATTAGAACGGTAAAATTATTTCTCTTCAGGGAGATAAACAGGCCCCATCTAGAACCCTATGTCATATAAATTATTGAGTAACTGTCATTTGAAAATTGACTTAAAATCAATAACATACCTAGATAAAAGATAGCTTCAAAAACAATTTTGAAATGAACTCTTAGTGAATTATAAAATTGTAATGTCTTATATTTAAAAAAAAAAACAGTGAAAACTAAAACTAAACAAAAATGCTAGCAATGAAGAGGACTTCCAATGCTGAAGAAATAACACTGGTTTCGAAGCAGTTGTTTCTGAAATTCATTCCAGATCTTTTTTTTTTTTTTTAACCTTGAAAAAGTTACTTAACATCTTAGTCTCGGTTACATCATCTGTTAAATTAGTTAATAATTTCTTCCTTACAAGATTGTTGTTTTATGTGGAAAATAGTAATTCCAGTCCTGCTATATGCTACTTATTCAATAAATAGTGGCTATCATTGAAGTTTATAAAATCAAGTCATTTTCTAAGGTCACTAGTTGTATTATCTTGAGGTTATTGATTTTCTTCCAAAAAAATAAGTGGATTGAGTAAAATGACTCCCTAACATAACACGCAGTTGGCCCCTATCATAAACCCACATCACATCAATGGAGCTGTAGAGAAAGAATATCATCCCTGGGTTCAAGTCTCTGCTCTGACCTTGCCCAGCTATTTGACCTTGGGCAGGTCAGTGAAGAAACCTCAGAAATCCTTCTGTGTAAAACTCTGGAGTTGAGTGAATATGATCTCTGATATGTCTGATACTTTTGGTATCAGATAAAATTCTCTGATACTTTTGGTCATGGTGGGCAAACAGACAATAGGTAAGTGAAAGCAGAAGTGAGTCGAAAGTTAGGGGAATTCATTTGGCTGTTACCATATTCCACGATCAACTGCTGAGACTTGATGTCGGGCACAATTTTGATAAAAGGCACAAGCCTGCTATCTTGACTCCAGTGTCTAGTGTCGGGAACTTTATTTGAGACAAAGGTGCTTCCCTTGCTCTAGGATTAAAGAGGAAGTTCCAGGCCAATGTCAATGAAAGGACTGTAAAGTGGGGGGAAGTGAGGCGCATAAATTATGAAAGTGAAAGGATGTAACCCCAGCCGAAGGAAGAGGTCCTGAATGTCACACTAGACCTCAATGAAGATGTCACATAATAATTATAGAAAAGAATTATAAGGCCAAAGACCTGAAAATACCCTTTGAATTTAAGGGACCAGTTACTTGAGGCAAAAGCACTGGGTTACAATCATGTAAATGTAAGTAGCTAGTTAATTTCAGAGGAAAAGAGAATTTTAGAAAGCTCCTACTCACATGACAGTAAAAAATGTGACCATGCAAAAAAGCCCACAGCAACATAGCTTGGCTTAGTCCAGCTGTTCCTAAGGAAGCATTATGATGCCCTGTGTGTGTGGTCTGGGTCTCAAGCTAGTTGAACTGCTTGGAAGAATTTGATCTACTATGTTTGTACATCTGATTTATTTGATTTACAAATTCAGTGCTTAGCAAGATGTTGTTAGATCTGTATTTGGGTATTTAAAATAAAATCTCTATATGTCTTAGGTGATTAACCATTTGAGACAATCCAGATATATTGAAATTGTCTTTGTAGTTTAATACGTCCAAGGGAATTTGACTAAATATGGAATGATGTTTGAAAAAAGTTTGATATGATATGTCAAATGCAAAACAGCATCTTTTTCCAAATTCCTATATGTTAAAAATAAAATAAGATCTTATAGAAAAAAGAAAGTCTTAAAATTTAATTTTCAAATGGTAACTTTCACCAAAGAAATATTGATTAAAATCCAAGTATTAGATAGAATCCTTGTTCTTGCACAAAGTCCCCACGTGTATTATCCCCTTCAGTATTTTTCTTTCTCTAGCCCTGGCTAACTCAGAGAAATTCCCGCAGAAGAGGTAAATGATTCCCATTCTAAGCAGGTGGGCACACATCTTTGAAAGAGTTTTATTCCAATGCCTGCATTTGTAGCGCCACCTAGTGTTAAAGAAGGATAATGACATCTTCAGAAGTCAAGCAAGGAACTATTAGGTATAAAATAAACTACAAGGATACAACATGGGGAATATAGCAAATATTTTATAATAACTATAAATGGAGTATAACTTTTAAAATTGTGAATCACTGTATTGTACGCCTGTAACTTATTTAATATTATGCATCAACTATACTTCAATTAAAAAATTGTTCAAAATTGAAAACAGAAAAAAGAAGTCAAGCAAGGGCAGGGTCTAAAGCCCCCATTTTCCCCTCTGATGTTTCATGAAATTTTGTATTTCCTTTTTAATATCCCCATAGCACATTCTATTTGTGTTACTGACCATATTTCTTGGCTTTAGGGTTAGAAAAACTTCTGCCTTCAAAGAGCTTGTGTTCTACTGGAATTTTTATTTCTGTCATTTACTACAGTCAGTTCATATTGAAATGTTATATGTATATATACCTCCACCTCTCCTCCTGCCTGTGAGCTTACTTTCCTCCAAAGTACTTCATTACTAAAAGGCTTTGCATAGAGTCAGTATTCAATAAATGCATGTGGAATCAAATAGGTGTTCAAAAATAATTTACACATCAATTCATTTGATAATTTTAATGAGCTGGCTTTTCTCTTTAGATCTTTGGTCAACAGCTATTCTGTTTGTCTATTGTATGCTGGAAATCACCCTGCTGTGCACTTTCTGACTAGAATAAGAGGTAAGGTAATGGAATTTCTCTTCCTTACCACGAGAATGATTTAATGCTTATAAAAGAGAATTGTAAAGTCTATGATTCTTAAAAATAATTTGTTATTTCTACCATTTCTTATTTCTTAATTTATGAAACGTTATGTCTCAGATGAGAAAAAAATATTCAGTACTATGTTTTTTAAACATCCTCTTCCACAAGCATTATGTCTTATTTTTTATAAATATCATTTAAGAATCTCCATCTTGTGTACATCTCATTAAAAGAAATTATAAATTTTTTGAAAGAAAAATTAACAGTAGATGAGCTGGAGTAGACATAGAGAGAGTAGAATCCTTTATTTGACCCCAAGAGTCCTGATATTACCTGCCATTTTAAGTAATCTCACTTCATTTTCTTTTAAAAATATAAACAGTCTCAAGTAGATTCACAATAAAGAAGTTGGTCTGCATGGTTTTCATATATTTGAAGCTCATGTAAGTATAAGATGTAAGAATACCTTATGGCGTTTTGGTTCCTAAGACAATGTCTGCATCCTCACCCATGGGATCTGTGAATGTATTACATGGCAAACGGGAATTATGCTGCTTATCAACCGACCTTAAAATAGAGATTATCCTGGATTATTTAAGTAGGTGCAGTATAATCACAAGTGTCCTTAAAAGTGGAGGAGAGAAGCAGAGAGATGGCAACTTGAGAAGGACTCAGCCTGACTTTGCTGGCTTTGAAGATAGAGGAAGAAGTCAGGCAGTTAAGAAATGAAGGCAGCCTCCAAACGCTGGAAAAAGCTGGAAAATGGATCCTTTCCCAAGAGCCTTTAGAAAGAAGTCCTGTCCTGCAGACCGCTTTATTTTAGCCCCGTGACACACGTGTCAGACTTCTAATCTAGAGAACTGCAAGATAATAAATCTGTATTGTTTTATGCCACTAAATCTCTGGTAATTTGTTGTAGCAGCGATATTAAACCAGTGCATACCTAGACCTCCCACCAAAGAACAATATAAATGTTGTTATAAGTATAGTCTGTTAGATGTTAATTTTGTGTATGCTGAGTATTAGAATTAGACTACAATAAATAGTCAAGGAAGGAATAAACAATCTAGTCATTTGATAGCAATGCTTGGAGAAGTTCATTAATTTGGGGTTTGCTAGCATAAAAATAGTGATGTATTGAGAAAGGCTGAGAAAGATCACACCCTCCTTATGAAAGAAGAGTTATGTTCATTTCTTTTTTTAAATTGAACTATAGTTGATTTACAATATTGTGTTAGTTTAAGGTGTACAACCAAGTGATTCAGCTATATACATATATATATAAGTAATATATATGTATATTATATATATATAGTCTTTTCAGATTCTTTTCCATTATAGCTTATTACAAGATATTGAATATAGTTCCCTGTGCTCTACAGTAAATCTTTGTTGTTTATCTATTTTACATATAGTAGTGTGTATCTGTTAATCCCCGACTCCTAATTTATCCCTCCCCCCTTTCCCCTTTGGTAACCATAAGTTTGTTTCCTATGTCTGTGAGTCTATTTCTGTTTTGTAAATAAGTTCATTTGTATTATTCTTTAAATTCTACATATAAGTGATATCATATGATATTTGTCTTTCTCTGTCTGACTTCACTTAGTATGATAATCTCTAGGTCCATCCATGTTGCTGTAAATGGCATTATTTCATTCTTTTTTATGGCTGAGTAATATTCCACTGTATGTACATATACCACATCTTCTTTATCCATTCATCTGTCGATGGACACTTAGGTTGCGTACATGTCTTGGCTATTGTAAATAGTGCTGCTGTGAACTTTGGGGTGCATGTATCTTTTTGACTTAGAGTTTTCATCTTTCCCAGGAGTGGGATTGCTGTATTATATGGTGACTCTATATTTAGTTTTTTAAGGAACCTCCATAATGTTTTCCACAGTGTCTGCACCAATTTATATTTGCCCAGCAGTGTAGGAGGGTTCCCTTTTCTCTACACCCTCTCCAGTAGACTTCTTTATGATGGCCATTCTGATCAGTGTGAGGTGGTACCTCATGGTAGTTTTTATTTGCATTTCTCTAATAATGCTCAACATCGCTAATTATTAGAGAAATATTGCTCTCACTACAGAACTATATCTATATCTATATCTATCTATCTAATCTCTCTTTACTTTCCTACTGTTGAAAGCTTTGCTTCCTTCAAAGTGTTTCATTACTAAAAGGCTTTGTATAGAGTCAGCACTAAAAAATGGATGTGGAATTAAATGTGGGCAAAAAGAATGATGTTGGACATATATAATATAAATACATAATTTATGAGTAATTTATTTCAAAACCGCAGTATATAAAGTAAGGTTTTTAAATAAACTCGTTCCTGATAAATCAGAAATGAGTAAAAACAACAGAGAGAAGAGCTCAGTTAGTTTGCTTTTGCTTTTCCCTTTGCTTTTCTAAGTCATATTGACTTTCCCCCAATTTTCCTATGCTGTTCTCATTTGGTCTATGTTGTTGCAAGACATTTTCTTGAATCAGAACCTTTACCACAATTTGTAAAAAATTTTATCATCCATCGTTTTACAGGCTTTGTTTCCTCCTTTAAGCTCTGGAAAATGCTAACTTCTTACTTTGCCTGTTATCCCAGAATGACTGCTTTCAGCTTTTTTGGTGTTGCAGCTCTGCGCTGAATTCTGATCTCTGTGCCTGAGCCCTATGTCCCCGTGAGCTTACGGTGAAGTTGGGAGAACAAAGCCCTTTAGTATACTGTCTGGTCAGGAGCGTGAGCTTTAGATTTCTGTTTTCATGGGACTTGGAACAAACTTTATTATCCTCCTTATCCTTCCATTTCCTCATCTATGAAATGGGAGATATTAAAACACACCTCACAGAGTGGTTGTCAGGGTTAAGTAAGAAAATGTATGAGAGCTTCACAGTTGAATAATACCCTCTACTATCATATTAATGGTACACCCTTGGGAGAGAAGAATTTTTGATTATAGTCTAAACTGAAGAGATTAATTTTCCCAGAAACATTGATGCAATATTATTCCCTGTGTGAAGCTATTAAACATTCCCTCTGGCTACAGAAGTTTAAGAGTATCAGCATTTAACCATTTCATTCTCAGAGTCACGTGCATTACAGATGTGTACCTGTGTGGGGCTACCCGGGGAGATGAAAATTCCTGGATGTTCATATTGTCCAAATCCAGCTTGATGTTGCCTTTGCTTAAGTCCAACCCCCTTTCATCATGCAAACTTCCAAGTACCTTAATTGTTATATGGAGAAATTGAGATAATTACCAAATAACTCTTACCAGTAACTCTTAGCTCCTCCAGTAGAAAGCTGGTCCTGATAAACAAGATGTCCATGGTTACAAAAAAGGAGGGGAAAATTGTCAACAGTCTGCTAGACAGTTGATCTCCAGACAATACATGAGGTGGACAAATTTTGCTATCTTGTCTTAAAGTAGCAAGCCCCTCTCCGGTGTGTTTCTGTTATTCTCTGCTGTAAATGCTTCCTATCCTCTTCTTCATCTGCCCAGCATCTTCTTGTTACTCCTACTTTATTCTTGACAAAACATGCCCTTAGTAAATATCTGTGTCTCATTTCCTCTAAGGCTCAAGTAATTTATATTTGAAATAATGCGGCTGCTTCTCAAAATGTCACGTGTGAATCGCCTAAGAAGAATCATTATTGCAAGATGTTCCATTGTTTGAATAGACCCTGATCTGTTTATTTACTCTGTTATCTATATCTCCATCTTCTTTGTTTCTCATTTTGCTTGTTAAAAAAGGCAGCTTCCCAGATTTCACACACAATGATTCTGATTCATCAAGTCTGTAACAGGATGCACAGAAATCTGAATTTTTTATCAAGTGTACCAAGTGATTCTGATACACACTAAATTTTGAGAACCAGCGAATGGGTTGGCATTTCTATGTGGTATTTGCATCTTAACAACTAATGCAAATTTTAGATGTCAGGTCCAGAGGAGAGAAGGCTCCTTTTTTAGGGAAGTAATATTCTTTGGCATAAACAGTCCAGTAAAGCTACATTTAAACTTCAGATCCACTGCTGGAAAACAGAGAAAATAAAAACTACTTATTTCCTATGAGAATCAAATGAGGTCTTCGGTATATATCAAGTGTTAATAAATACTAACTTCCCTTTCTACAGTTGTTGAAATCATCTCTCATAAGGAGCTGCTTGTACCAACTATCTGAAAAAATCAGGCCAGTCAGTATTTCTTTTCTTACAATGGCAGTGAGTCAGACTTTAGCTTATTTTCTGTTGTTGTAACAAAAATTAAAATGTAGTGCTACCAGGTGGAGGTTATGAGGACAAATGTGTTGAAACATAATTGTCTAACAAGGGAGAAACAGGCTTTTCTTTATTTCCTATCTTTACCAATTTGGGGCAATTTCAATAATATTTTGTACCACTTCTTTGATAGAGAATTGATTCATATTATGGTCTCTAATAAAAAAGTCTGCTAACATAGCTGATGGAAGACAAATCATCAGGCAATGGCATTATGGACACATGAGTTGTTACTGATTTCACTACAAGTCCAAAGTGTACATCTAAATACACTTATATGTCAGGTGTAGGAAGAGCTTGTATTTTTTTCTCTTCTATCAATCATTCATAGAGTCTTCTTAGTGAACTAAAATGGAAAGAAACGAACTAGGAACAGGAAGGATTTGTAGGATCTATTCAGTTCAGTTATCTAGAGAGGTGATTCTTACCTGAAATCATAGAAACCATCCGAAATTCCACCCAAATATTTCTGCTTCTCCTTCCAGTTAGGTATCTCCCCTCCCCCATTAAAAAACGAGTATTTATTTTTACTGTGTCTGTGCTTTGAATTTCTCACTCATGACCCTAACCCAAGGAAGACATGATAGGGGAAATTAAAGATGGAATGATTATAACAGTTCTTCTTTTGATTCAAAATATACAGTTATAGCTCTTAAATTTTGCTTTAAAGTAACTTTTAGCTAGATTATGATTGCTTTTATTCTGGAAATTTTCCCACTTCCTACTTACTAAATCTTGACGAAGTACTGAGAATACTGAACTAAGAAAGGGGAACTTAGCCCAATTCTGACATCAGTAAACTTTGAGACATTGGGCGATTTATAAATAACTCTGGGTCTCAGTTCTTATATAAAATGGAAATGCTAACACCTGACCTGCCTCCCGATCAACATTGTACAAAGAAATCATTAAGCCTCTATTTACTGAGTTCTAAAGTTTTATGGAAGCTTTGATACCTACCATTCCATTACCCAGTGTGAATAGCCATGCTAGCTTCTGGCATTTTCTAAGAGGCTCAGGTTGATATGTGGTGCTGCTTCTATTAATGAAGAGGGGGATATTAATATCACACTTCAATATCGGGAATTGTGTGGCTAGAGGCTGGAATAAAATTCAAGTGTGTTCAGGATCCAAGGGGTCTGCAACTGTGCTTCCTACTCAACCACAACCACCATCTCCTCAGCAACCTCTTCCTTCTAGTGATTTTGGTTTTTCTGGCACCACCATTGCCAATTATATCTCAATAAAACTGGAAAAAAAATTTTAATAAATAAATAAGGAAATGAAGGCAGGAAGGTAGGAAGGAAAGAAGGAAGGAAGGAAGGGAGAAAGTCAATCAGGCTCTACATTCAGATCTTAGCTTCCAGATAGCAAAACACAAAGCACATTGGGTTATACTTCTCAGTTTCCTATAACTATAATGAAGTAAAATTTTCAAGAGAAATGTTTTTTTTTCTGTAACTGAATCTAAGAGTTATTTATTGCACAAAACAGTACGTAAGGCACACTAGCTAAAACAATGGTCAATTCTTCAACGGCGATATTGTATGAGATAGAAATGTAAAACACGTGCATCTCAAAGTCTATAAAAGCTGAGGTCATGAATTGCATTGTAAGTGAAAACATTTCTGCTGGAAACTAGCGAAAAATTGGTCATTATCTAGTGAAACACAAGGATGAATCTTAGAGAATGAAATGAAATTGACAGTTGATCTCTTCCCTGGCTTTGTCGCTATGAAATACCTCCCTGGAGCTGTTGGAATGTGCTATGTCACCAGTTGGTGATTAGAATGTGCTATAACCACCAGCAAGTTCATGGTTGCATTCTCTCCTAAGTGCCTGCAGTGCCCATGTTTTGTGTGCTTTGGAGGCCAGCTGGGCAGGCAGTGGAGCCGACATTCTGCTGAGAGCATTTTGGAGACTAGCTTCTATTCTTATTTTGAACAAGGGTGATCCATCCCAATTCCACTTTTCATGGAGGAATCAATTTCTTCTTCATCCTCAACAGGCCAATATCAGAAATGACATTGGAGCCAAGAGCAGCCCATAGCTTTTGGTTTCTATTCCTTCACCATTCCCCTTTAACATGTTTCATTGTTGTTTATGGATTGAAGACCAGTTTCTGGTCTCCAGAAACCATACAGGAAGTGCTTATCACAAAGATTTCCAAAGGGAGTTTTCTGGTTATTTATGGTCAGTTTCAGAATTCATCCCTCAATTCTAATTCTCTGACGCTTTTTGGTGTCCCTCCAAGTATGTAGGGACTTAAGCTATCCCCTCATATTCCTGTACTTCACCTCTTCTTATACTTCATCATTTGAAATACTTTTTCTAGACTATGGTTAACAAATAAGATTAGATTACATCAGCTCGGTGCTTTGTGACCACCTAGAGGGGTGGGATAGGGAGGGTGGGAGGGAGGGAGACGCAAGAGGGACAAGATATGGGGATATATGTATATGTATAACTGATTCACTTTGTTATACAGCAGAAACAAACACAACATTGTAAAGCAATTATACTCCAATAAAGATGTTAAAAAAAAAAAGATTAGATTACATTCATCAATATTAATGTGTCTATTGTAGATGGTAAAGGAAAGGGTTTCAGACTTGTCAATGGTCCTATGCATTCAAAGAAGTAGGTTATTAGGTTCTCCCAAGCTGTTCACCAATTCATGAGTAAAAAAAGATATAAAAATCTAGCTATTTGTAAGGATTTTTCACTTCCCTGGCTGGAGAAAAAGTGATGGTAGTGTCAACAGATTATGTCCCTTTAAAATTGTCTCACGTGTTTGCCTTAAGTCAGCTTAACATAGATAACTGTCCCTCCTTTATCTTTACCATCTTTTGGGTAATCAGATCCTTCACCTTAGAAAAGTGACTCTAGTTATGATCGTTTAAAAGAGTAAAACATTTGGTGCTGCTCAAATCAATATTTTAAAATTTAAGCCGTTTTATGCACTATTCATTGAGTGCCTAACAAATGAGAAGCACTGTATTGCTGGCCACGGGAGAATACAAAGATTTCATTCTCATAAGGGAGACAAACATGTACCTAGATAAAACTCCAGTAAATTCAGTGAATGCTGCCATGGAAGTGTGTGCAACCCAGAAGTAAAATTACTGGGAAATATAATAAGGGTTAGCTAATACATGTAGGCTCCAAGTGCCGATATGATATTGTCAAGACTCTTTTCATCTCTTACTTCTGCTTTTCCTATGCATTGATCTTATTTTCAGGCAAGCTTTCTCTTCATGGCAACAAGATGACTAACAATAGCTCCATCTTTTCAGCAAACATAGTATAAAAAGAATACCTTTTTCAGTGTGTTTCAGTCAAAGTCCCAAGATGAGTTTGGATAGCCCTGGTTTAGGGCAGTTCCTCATCCCTAAAACCAATCACTGTGTCCAGGGGAATATGAGACTCTATTAGCCAGCCTGGTTCACATCTCCCTGAGGTCAAGTGTAGAATTAGCTGTATCATAAACGCCATGTGGACCTAGAGAAAAGTCGCTGGAAAGATACACTGAGAGAGTGTTATTGTCATTCTGTGAGAGGATGGGGTCCCCTCCCGGAACACACCATCACAGGTCAGTGAGGAGGATGAGTGCAGAGGATGGGGATACAGTAAATCCCCTATATACAAAGCTTCAAGGTGCAAATTTTCAAAGACGTGAATGTGTGTTCGCATGTCCAATCACGTAAGTTCACATGTCTGGCATACATTGCCATGTGTGTGCATCCCCTACAAGTGGTTGTGTTTTTGTGTACTTTACTGTACAGTACTACTGTATCTTTATTTCAAGCCCAGGATGTCCAGAAGCAAGCGTAAAAGCAGCGGTATGTAGCCGATTGTGTTAGTTGAGTACCTAGGCTAACTTTGTTGGACTTACGAGCAAATTGGACTTATGAACATTCTCTCAGAACGGAACTCATTTGTATGTAGGGGGCTTACTGTTTTGCAATAAGTTGCCAGCGACAGGAACTTCAGGTTAGCCTCAGTCTTACACCAGAGTGGAGCTTCGTGAGATAGTTCTTGGGAAAATAGGCACGTAACCCCTCAATTATAGGTGAATAAAGAGAGTGGTACCTACTTTTTGCCTAGAGACACCTGAAAGCAGGAGGCTATGGACTTGCTACGATGACAGGGCAATGTGAGAGGGGACAAACTTCACCCCGACCATTTGTCAAGGCAAGGAGGCCCCCATGGACCAATGAGATGCCCTGGAAGATAAAGAGGACCCCAGTCAAAAAAATGCATCCTGCCAAAATGGGATGATAGTATAGAGAGGCTGAGGACATGCAGAGAGCGCATCACCCCAGTCAGAATCCGCAGAGACTGGTCCAGTCGGAATTGTGCACGAAGCATGCAGAGTATTCCAAAAATTCAACTAAGCCCCACACCAAATGGCAGCATTCAAACATGAGACGAGGTGGGGACCATCAGCTGAATGACACTAGTTGCATTTTTCTGGAAATACACCAACCACTTTCCCTTCTACTCCGAGGAGCCAGAAGCAAAAGAGAAAATGGAGAAGGGGGAGTGAAAGGGTCAGGACAAATAATGAAAAAACAAAACAAAACAAAACAAAATTCAGCTGCTTGGATCATTGCAAAGGGGCCTAGTCAGGGCCCCAACAGCGGCTGAAATCCAGCCAACCCACCTTTAACCCACCATGACTGGGGGCTCCTCAAAAGGATCATTTTTAAATACTAAGGTGACTTTTGTGCTAGGTGTGCCCTTAATCACACCCTTTTCCCCACTACAGGTCCCCATGCCCTGATTCAGGGCTCGGCTGGGTGAAGGAAACGAGTTTTGAACTGAAGGTGAGATTAAAGTTTTTATTTAGATTTGACTGAACATTTTCATACCTGAAAATTAATCATGTTCTTATAGTACCTAAAAGTGACTGGAAAACTATGGAATCACCCAAATTAGAATGAACAGATGGGGAAGAGAGGAGACAGAGCAAACATGAAAGTAATGGTTGGAAAAAAAATATGAAACTATGTTTAGGTTATGCCTTTCAAGTTCAGCTCATTCATTAAACTGTTTACTTGCAGGCATTTATGGTCTCTTTTCCCCATCTCTGGATTTATAAATTTGTGTAAGTAATATATTCATCACTAGTCACTCACCAGGGGGAAAAAAGTTTTATTTCTTTGAAAAACTAAAAAAAAAGGCCCAGAAAGGAAGCTAATAATTACTGATGTGTATTATGGATTGTGCAAAAATCCTCTTTATCCCCTTAATGTTCACAGAAATCCTAAGGCATGAAATTGTTTAACAGTTGAGGAATTTGAAGGTCCAAGATGGTGAGAGATTTGGCCCAAGTCAAAGCAATTGTAAATAGCGGAAAGAGAATTCAAATTTAGTCCTATTTACAGTAAGTCCCCTACACACGAATGAGTTCCATTCCAAGAGTGTGTTCATAAGCCCAATTTGTTCGTAAGTCCAACAAAAGTTAGCCTAGTTACCCAACTAACACAATCGGCTATATAGTACCGTACCAGCTACACCGCTGCTGCTTTTACGCTTGCTTCCGGACATCCTGGGCTTGAAATAAAGATACTGTACAACTGTACTCTATACAGTACTGTGCAGTAAAGTAGACAAAAGCACAACCACTTGTAGAGGATGCATGCACGTGACAATGTACACCAGACACGTGAACTAACTTAACGTGATTGGACATGTGAACGCATGTTCGCATCTTTGAAAGTTTGCAACTTGAAGGTTCATATGTAGGGGACTTACTGTGGGCCTTTAATTTCTGACACACCATCCTGCGAAAGTAACAGCAATTGTAAGACTGGCCGGCCTCGTCTACATCTCCATGGACATTTAGCACTTGTGTGGAAGCACACATATTGGCTCTTCAAACCTCAGTCTGCCTGGAATCACCCCGTAGCCTTGACAAAGTTCAAAGTGACTAAGAGGAAAAGGGTGTGCACAGTTTGGTTTCTAATCCAAACAGCTGAAGAGCAGGGAATGTGCTTACTTACTGAACCATAAATCAATAAACTTCATAACAGTTACCCTTTCATGGGGAAGCAGTGAATTTCTTTCCTATTTGTGGAGAAAGACTCTTTTTTTAAGTAAAATTAATGTATTCAAATTCCATCCTCATTTCTGGGGAATGTATCCCTTCAGCTGTCTGTTCATTTTCCTTTTCCCTTTGATCCACTGGAACAGTTTTGTTTTTGATACTATTTAAAAAATAACTCTGCAACATCCTCTTTTATTCTCCTCCTGGCAGTTATGTGATGTTTTCTAGGAGACAGGAGTTACATTTCTTCAGAGAAAGTTTTCATCCTCTGTTCCAAGATTTCTGTCTAAGTTTCTCTAGTAATTGGGCACTAGAATCTTTTTTTCGATTTCTGAAGTATGAAATAATATCTTCTGCATTCTCTTTCAGTTAGTTTAATTCTTTTACTAACTTATGTCAATTATTTAGGCCACAGTCAGGATTACAGAATATCAGAAAAAACGGGGCTTGGAACCTTTCTACACTATTTCTTTTAATATATGAGGAAATAGGAAAGTTGGCTGCTATGTCCCATATGACGCAGCTAATAAGTGGTATTATCTGGAGTGCTGTGCTAAGAGTGATTCTGAAGTCCTATTTGCAGACCTTGCTGAAGAGGGCGCCATGACTTATTAGATTATCTGTCATGGGTGTGGGATAGGGTGTGACAAACACTTGCTGTATCCTTTCTACACCCTGCTGTCTCCTAAAGCAGTGCTTCGTAAACTTTAATGTACATAGAGGACAAAATGCAGTCTGATTCAGTAAGCCTAGGGTGGGTCTTAAGTGTCTGCCTTAAATTGGAGATCAAGGGTTAGCAAACTCCAGCCAGCAAGCCAAATCCAGCCCACCGCCTCTTATTGTAAACAGTGTTTCTCTGGAATGCAGTCCACGTCCATTTGTTTACATATGATCTATGGCTGCTTTCGAGCTACGACAGCACAGTAGAGGAGGTGCGGCAGAGACCAGATGGCCTGCAAAGGCTGAAATATTTACTATCTGGCCATTTATAGAAAAAAAAAATTGCCAATCCCAGTCTTGGAGCATGGGTTGTCAACCTTGGTTGCATGTTCCAATCACCTGGGGAGCTTTTAAAAATCCAGATGCCCAAGCCACACCCAAGGCCAATTAATTCAGAATCTCAGAAGGGGTAGGACATCATTTTTTTTTAAATCGTTTTAAAAAAGTCTCTGGGAAGTTGAGAACTACTCTTCCAGAGCAAGCATTCACAAATATTGGTGAGCACAAGAGTCACCTGACCTGACTTAAAAATGCAGAGTCCAGGGCCACATTCCAGAGAGTCTGGTCTGATAGGCCTGGCATGGGGCCCAGAGATCTACATAAATACACAAGTGCATCTCACACAGGGCCCCCAGGACCTCACTTCAGAAGTAACCAAGTATAGTCTTGTCAGTGTGGTAGAAACTTTCTTTCTTGAAAGTTCTGTACCAGCTCAGGTGTTTACAGAATTATGATTCACAGCAGTGAGTCATTATTATAAAGTACATCCAGTACCAGGGATTGGACTTTTTACCAAGAAAAACGATCCTGCACACAGAATATGCTTCACTGGCATCCTGATTTTGCTTAACCTCTGAGCTTACCCTCTGTCATTACTGCCATGTACTACAGAAGAAAAAGACAAGTTTTCCCAGAATGAGTCACAATCTCTATGATTTCGCTTAAGAGTTTGCTTTTATAAATATGGAAGAGAGATGTGGATAACAGCTACTAAATGATTCAAAATCTCTTGGAGAGATTTGGATTCCTGACTGGGTTTGGGGTTGTAAAGATTAGTTAGCAGGATTAATAGCTCATTTTCATTCCATTGTAATATTGACCAAAATATAATAACCAGTTTCTAGGGTATCAGCATAAGTGAACCAAATCTTTAATCAAATTATGATAAATGTATGCTAGATCCCAGCATTTGGTCACTGCACAGTCTGCCCACTGGCAAGAACATCAAATCAGCAGTTTTTATGCCCCTTCACTCTCTACGTGTGCAGGAGTGTGTGTGGCAATGGCTTTCAGAGAAAAGTTCCTCCCATTTGGGGGGCATTACTTGGACAAACAAGGAGATTAAAGCAGGAGGGCTATTCCCACTAAGCCTGGCTTCCTCACCTGCTGACAACCAAGAGCGTGGCTTCAGCTAGGTCTTCCGCGGTCTCATTGAAGAATGACCATCTCATCGCTTATTTATCCTTTGTTTACCTTCCTGTCTACTAACGGTTTGTTAGAATCATGGTTGATTTGTGTGTTTAGAAATCTGTTTCAGTTGACGGTGCAACCAGGCAAAGAGAAGAAAAGTGGAAGAAAGCACATGTGAAGTATTGATTGTCTGCTTTTGTTTCCCGAGATTCAAAGAAAACAAAACATCTCCTGTTATTTTGAACAAAAAGCCTGCCGTACACCTTTCTGGCAGCAAAATTCACTGGGGTACGTGAATGGAAGATCCGGCCTTCCACTGGACAAACATTTTTGGAAAGAGTGAAATGTATTATTGTTGTTGTTTTTCAGAAGCAGAGATGCTGAGAATCAAAGGGTGGAGCTGGAAGGAAACAGGCGCCTTCACTCTGCATTGTGGCGAAGAAGAACGGTTCTAAAACAGGCACTTGGCGGCTGCTTGCTGTTCCCCACTGCAGTTGCAGAATTGAGAAAATCAACAGATGTCATGCCTCTTTTGGCCACAAGATGGGAGGATTTCAGCACATTCCCGCAGATGAACAGCATGCTCTGAGCCCCGCCAGGGTGAATAGACGGTCATAATTTCGGCTTGACTCTCTCCTCTCAAGAGATTTCACACTCTCATAAATGAAATACAAATATGGTTCAAGGACTTACGTTTTATAGTTTTAAAATGTCGAGAGTCAGCCCTTCACATAATGTAGTTGGCAACCGCAAACGGAAAGCTATGGGAAAGGCTCTGGTTTTATTTATTCACTGGTCTCTCAACTCTCTCATTGGATGAAGTCTGGGGAACCACCTGGATGCCATTCTCTTCCACCAAGGCTTTCTCAGAAGGCGCAAGTACTAACGCTGCCATTGTGGACACAGCTTTTGCAGCTCCCGCAGAAGAGCATGGGGAGAAAGGAGGGGAGGCGAACTTTCATGGTAGAAGTAAAGGGAAATGTGGGCGAGGGGATTGTGTTTGCACTTGGAGAGAATGAAGGGCAGACATGGAAGTGGGTCTTGCTGGGCAGAAAACCATGAACACATACAGCTATACCACATCGATTCATCCGCGTGTCCAACCAATCTTTATTCAAAACTATTGATTTCCTAGGCAGTGTGATGGTCCCTAGGAATGGAAAGATGGACAAAACAGGGTACTACCCTCAAAGAGCTCCATCTATATCTAGAGAGGACTGAGAAAAAGAAAATCTGCAAATGACAACTTGACTAAAACACAAAGAGAACCAACTACAGAGCAGTTGGGAAAGAAACTGGCCAAGCTGCAAGCAGGTGAAGAATAAAGAGGGCAGCAGGTAGGGATTAACAAGAAGGGAGAGGAGACTGTGAGATAAAATGCAGGATTAGAAAACAAAGTCACCCTAGGGAGTTGAGGGTTTAACATTTGCAAGCCAATTGGGACCCAACGTGGGACTGAAATAAAAAGCAAAAACAAAACAACATAACCACAACCCCAAAACACTTAGGCTTTGATAGTGACCCCAGGACTGGCTAGCCATATGAACTCAGCTGTCAGGCAAATCTCTCTGAGCCCAAAGTCCTCCTCTGTAAACTGGAGCCTGCAATGACTAACTCAGGGGGTTAGTAAGAATATTAAAGGGAAAACATGAGTGAGTGTGGCTGGCACATAATTGGTGATCACGGAACATCTGTTGCTTTTCTTCTCTGTCAAACCTTTTACAAAGTTAGCAGAAAATACAAGTAGGGCAAGGGACCTCCAGGCTGGGCACCCAGACCAGACACATGTTCACCCCAGACCCTCCAGCTCCTCAGCACTTGGAACAGCAGGAAGAATAACAGTGACGCCCTGGGCTCCGGATCCTGAGAAAGACAGAAGCATTTCACCAAGGAGGCATGGGAAGGAGCCGCTTTGCTCGTGTTACCAACATAAACATGAAGACACACTCCTTGTGACACATAGATACAGAGAGGCAGAGACAGTGAGAGAAATTAGACTGTGAATCTTCCTTACTTTACCATCTCATGTCCCTTTCCCAGCAGTCACCACATGAAACTTTGAGATGTATTTGTCCCACTTTTGGGTTGTGTGTGTGTGTGTCCCCATTTGCACATCTCCCCATAGATCTGTACATATAACCCAAATGCTGCTTGCCTCCAGCTAAAAACCCTGTCTCTTCCCCTTTCCAACCTGGAAACTGAATGTAGCCTTTTTCTATGGTCTACATAAAGGAAATTCACTCTCTGAAGTACTGGGGGGCTGTGTCGAATTTATTGATGGGTTCCTCTCCCATTTAAATTGTCTTTAAATGTTCTTCCATCACGCCCACTACCACCAATTGGGGGTTCTCTTCTCTTTGACCTTCCTCCACTCCACACTTCCTGCACTGGGCCTGAACCTACCCAATCTCCCGCCTCTATCTTACTTCACCTCTCCTCCTTTCCCCATGAACTTTGACACTGGGGTTCAGGCACTTTCTTAATGTACAGGGGTCTTCTCTTTCAACAAAGGTGGTCTCTTCCCACAAAATGATTCCTGTACCAGTAATTATAAAGATTAATACTTTGGTTCGTATTATAATGTCTATAAAAATATGATCACATACCTAATTATATATATTTATGTATACATTTGTTTTTTAACATAAAATGGGATCATAGAGTCATTTTACACACACTGTTTTGTGATTTTTCAGTTGCTCCTCAATCTTATATCTTGTTTATCTTTCCAAGTCATTGGAAATAAATCAAACTCATTCTTTTTCATTGCTGCATACAATTAATACTTCAGTGAGAGACAAGGTAGATTTCTTTGTGTTCTACTTTGGTTAATGGAAAGTTACAACATAATAATTCAGAGTTATGATGAGAATTCATCAGCTAAGATATTAGAGACATTCAGTTGCTTAGAATTGAAGAAATATATAAATAATATAAATTATATTAGCTATATAAATAATGCTAATAATGAAAATTGCTAATACTTCATCAACATTTTGCTACGTACCAGGAACTATTTCTAGCCGTTTGTATGCGTCATAGAAATAACCTACTACGGTTATTCCACAGGAGTAACCTACTACGAAGTAGGTTATTCCCATTTTACAGATGATCATTCTGAGGCACAGGAAAGTAGATACATTGCTCAAGGTAACACAGACTATAGATGACATTGCCCAACTACAATGAGTCTGGCTCTAGAGTCTGTGTTGTTAATCCATGAGCCATATATCATTATGTCCAACAGGAAATATGCTGTGCAGGCTTGGTTGCCAGGGACCCAAATTGGTGGTCATTGACCAAATTTACTAAACATTCTCACTTCCAGGTGAGCTCCAGCTGACCATGTTGGAGCCCTCTGTCCTGCTCCAAACTAGGCAGCCAGGCCCAAAGAAGACAGGTAGCATCCAGGAAGAACAAAGGGGGCAAGGTCTGCCGAACAAGGCATGGCTGGAGGGTAAAGTGGGGCAAACAAAACCAAAAAGAACTAAGAGGAGTTGAATGCAAGAATGCAGAGGAACGCTGCCACACACCTGGCCCCCCTGAGACAGCCTCTGGGGCGAGCATGGCAAATCTCAGCAACTCCCAGCTCCAATAGCTGCAAGAAGGCGAGCTGCCAGAGAGGCACTTATAACAGCCAGTGCTGGGAGCACTTAATCAGACGCATCCGGTTTGTGTCTACGAGATATTAGGTGGAAATATGCGGTCAACTGCAATGAATTGCCGTGCCTCGAAGCGGGCCAGCCATTGCCGGAAGCCAGACCTCCTGCAGGTTGAAACCTAATCTCTCTTTCCTCTGAGTGCCTGCCACACAGCTAATTGATTCTGCACATTTAACCCCTTTATAACAGACTCTCTAACGAAGAGGAAATATTTCTTCCTTGTGATGATTGAACAGAAATTCAGGGTATCACCTAGCAGGACCACGTCCATGTAACACTAGGGCCAGGGACCCAGCAGACAAGGGCAGTGCCCTGCTGACTGCATGTCACAACGCTGCTAGCGTCGTCCTTTGCCATCAGCCCCAGGGAGGCCAGCAGGGAAAGCATGAAACCAGTATGGGGATGGTCAACATGATCCTTAGAACTGATGAGATTACTTTTCTGCCAGAAATTCTTACAAATGGTGTATTGTCATTCCTGCCAGTTGGCTTCAAGATCTGACTGGATTGTAGTCTACCAGCTAGCCATCTCCAGGTACTACGGGTGTTTACCTATATTGTTCTGGGTATTTTTTTTCTCCCTGTAAGAATGCATGACAGATGCTCTTGGTGTCCCTTCCAGATTCCCCTTACCAGGCCAGAGTGCCTATCTTCCAGGTACTGTGACTTGCTTTCCTCTCCAGAAGATTGTCACCTCACCAAGAGACACCTGGGAAATTTTGCTGTTCCCCCAAGTGGTCTATGGCCCATGACAGACTAAAGCGGGGTTATAACGGCTGGGTCTCCTTGCCTCTGGGCATGTCAAGACTTCTGTTGCGTTTACACACCCAAATTCCCTGTGGGATCTGTCTGAGGCTAAGATTCTCCTAACATTACAATTTTACCTAGCTTCTTCTCCTGCCCTTCCTCCCCTTCAGGTTTTTCCTGAAAGCATCCCCTTAATAAATCACCTGTACAAAAATCCTTGCTTCAGGCTCCACTTCTCAGGAACCTGGCCTAAAACAGCATATAAGACCTTTGTCAACAAAACCCATAAGTTATGCATATGGCACTAAGAGCAACACAATGCAGTGTTCCTCAAACCCTCAGCTATTCACCTACCACCTGCACTATTTGACCATATTTGCATATTACTGACGCAACTATTTACCTAACACTTGTTTTTAAGAAGTTTTCAAACTAACTCCTTTTTAAGACTAATATTTCTTTTTTTTTCTATCTTCATTAATTAAATTTTCAACATCTTTATTGGAGTATAGTTGCTTTACATTGTTGTGTTAGTTGCTGCTGTATAAAAAAGTGAATCAGCTATACACGTATACATATATTCCCATATCTCCTCCCTCTTGCGTCTTCCTCCCACCCTCTCTATCCCACCCCTCTAGGTGGTCACAAAGCACTGAGTTGATCTCCGTGTGCTATGTGGCTGCTTCCCACTAGCTATCTATTTTACATTTGGTAGTATACATAAGTCCATGCCACACTCTCATTTCATCTCAGCTTACCCATCCCCCTCCCTGTGTCCTCAAGTCCATTCTCTACATCTGTGTCTTTATTCCTGTCCTGCCCCTAGGTTCTTCAGAACTATTTTTTTTTTAGATTCCATATATATGTGTTAGCATATGGTATTTGTTTTTCTCTTTCTGACTTACTTCATTCTGTATGACACACTCTAAGTCCATCCACCTCACTACAAATAACTCAATTTCGTTTCTTTTTATGGCTGGCTAATATTCCATGGTATATATGTGCCACATCTTCTTTATCCAGTCATCTGTCGATGGACACTTAGGTTGCTTCCATGTCCTGGCTATTGGAAATAGAGCTGCAATGAACATTGTGGTACATGACTCATTTGGAATTATGGTTTTCTCAGGGTATATGCCCAGGAGTGGGATTGCTGGGTCATAGGGTAGTTCTATTTTTAGTTTTTTAAGGAACCTCCATACTGTTCTCCATAGTGACTGTATCAATTTACATTCCCACCAACAGTACAAGATTTGTTTGTAGATTTTTTTGATGATGGCCATTCTGACCGGTGTGAGGTGATACCTCACTGTTGTTTTCATCTGCATTTCTCTAATGATTAGTGATGTTGAGCATCCTTTCATGTGTTTGTTGGCAATCTGTATATCTTCTTAGGAGAAATGTCTATTTAGGTCTTCGGCCCATTTTTTGGATTGGGTTGTTTTATTGATTCCTTCTAGAGAATTTTTAATTTAATTTATTGTGTTCTTCATCATTGTTTGTTTGCTCTTTAGTTCTTCTAGGTCCTTGTTAAACATTTCTTGTATTTTCTCCATTCTATTTCCAAGATTTTGGATCATCTTTACTATCATTACTCTGAACTCTTTGTCAGGTAGACTACCTATTTCCTCTTCATTTGTTTGGTCTGGTGGGTTTTTACCTTGCTCCTTCATCTGCTGTGTTGTTCTCTATCTTCCCATTTTGCTTAACTTACTGTGTTTGGGGTCTCCTTTTCACAGGCTGCAGGTTCGTACTTCCCATTGTTTTAGGTGTCTGCCTCCAGTGGGTAAGGTTGGTTCAGTGGGTTGTGTAAGCTTCCTGGTGCAGGGTACTGGTGCCTGTGTTCTGGTGGATGAGGCTGGATCTTGTCTTTCTGGGGGGCAGAACTGCATCCGGTGTTGTGTTTTGGGGTGTCTGTGAACTTAGTATGATTTTAGTCAGCCTCTCTGCTAATGGGTGGGTTTGTGTTCCTGTCTTGCTAGTTGTTTGGCATGGTGTGTCCAGCACTGTAGCTTGCTGGTCACTGAGTGGAGCTGGATCTTAGCGTTGAGACGGAGATCTCTGGGAGAGCTCTTGCCGATTGATATTATGTGGGGCCGGGAGGTCTCTGGTGGTCCAATGTCCTGAACTTGGCTCTCCCACCTCAGAGGCTCAGGCCTGACACCCGGCTGCAGCACCGAGACCCTGTCAGCCACACGGCTGCTATTTTGATATTTAGATTGGCATCCAGAAGCAAATTTTCAGCTTTTAGATCACGATGAACAGTATTCCAACAGTGACAAAAATAGACAGCTGCGACAATCTGTTTGAACTTCCGACAGGCCTCCTTTTCTGCCATTCTGCCATCAAAACTAATATTTCTGAAACCATAAGTTTGAAGTGCTAATTAAAATTTTAATACATACCGAAATACATATATTCATCTAAATATAAGTTCATCAACCACCATCCTATGCATATGGACCACATCTTTACAAACATGATAAAATTAAAAGTACGTTTCTATCTCACTTGAAAAATCTGTTTTTACCAGTTTATCATACTACTGCAGAGTTGTGCTCATGTTAGACATGGAATAATTAACTGTTGATTTTTTAAAATTCAATACATACTTTTAAATTTTATCTTAATTCCTGATCTTGCTAATAGTTCTAAGAGAGAAGATGATGTCATAGAATAAAAAGAGGAAACAAGTATCCATTTTTAAAAAGCAGAAATAATTCAAAAATCCTTTGGTATCTGTATCTTATCTTCAATGTTTAAATTTTTCTGGGGTCATTTGACAACGTGTTTCTGTTACATAGAAACATCTCATTTAATGATTAAATTGAGCTTTACTTAACAAAGAGAAGAGAGCTTCTTGAAACTTGAAACACTTACTGCTAGGATGATTATCTGAAATCATGAAGCTCAGATGCTTTTCTCAGAGGAAGAAGGGGCATCAGTGTCCATCTGCGCAAGTTACTGGGCAACATAGCACGGACTCTCGACATCATGCATCTCATCCTCTGAGCTGGGGCAATGCAGTTAGAACGGGTGCTCAGAGTCACAATTCTCACAGATGGAAACTGATGTGAAGGATATAATCTTCAAAGAGAGACTTGTGGTATGGACTTTAGCACAGGTGTGGGTAACCAAAGGCAAACAGATAACGTGGAACCTGGGATGGTGGCTCTACCTCCTGACTTTTCCCATCTTGACTCTATTGCCTTTGGAATTTTTAATGGCTCTTTTGATAAACAGAGTATGTCAATGTGAAGGTGGTGAACCAGTTGTCAACAAAATACTTTAGGTCAGGACTTTGTACCTCATCTCCAGCATAATGGTCTTTCTCAACCATTCAACCTTCACACATTCCTCCTGGAACAATAGTAGCACTGAGGTTCTAGAAGCCTGAGGTCCACTCTATCTTGAAGAGCAAGCTTTGTACACTTGCAAAAATTGCTAGAATGATGCATGTTGAACCTGATGGGATAAGTTTAAAATTAGAGACTGTGAAAAAGCAACCCCTATGGCTCACCTTGGGGAATGAATAAAGGATGGGTAAAATAGTTCCTACCAAATTCCTTAAAATTTTTTTCCAAAATAAAAACCTATTTTAAAAAAAATACACTACTTGATGTTTTTATCCATCAGTGAATGCCTCATTGAATGACTAAGTCTGCTGACAGCTGAACTTGAGATCCATTAATATATCAGTTCATCTCTTTGTGTGTTTTCCTGTGTGAGAAAGTACATAATCTAGGTCTCATCCTGATACTTAAACTTGAAGTAGCAAGGAGGTTTTTTTTATAAGGGATTTGTTTTTATTTTCCAGTGGTTACATAAGTTTACATTTTTCAGTATGATCCTTGTATATTCATTCATTCCTAGAAGTGTCCTCAGTATTAAGGTTTCAGTCCTGGGTAGATATATTTTTCTTGCAGGCTCTTAATGGTTGCAGTAGTTGCTCACATGACCTGTCTTTGCTTCTCACTCAATAGTTATAACCTTGGGAATCTAATTCCCTCCTTTCTTGTAGCCCTCTAATTTATCTGAGTAAGCACCATAACACAAAGCCAAACCAGTCTTCTCTGAGTTGTGAGATATGGATCAAAATATGAGAATTTTGAATTACATATTTTAAATTTAAAAAATAGGAAATTAAGCATTTACTAACTTGTCATATGTGGATAGATACAGGTGCTTAAATTTACTCTGTATATAAGACAGGCTTGTGTCACATGTGGTGACTGAGGTAAGCTGGGGGAAGGGCAGATTCTAAGTACAAAGAAGGTCACAGTGATGACTTCTTGCCTGAGACTTCATGCAAGAAACTTGGCCTAAACATAATAATTCATAGGTCAACAACAAAAATTGGCAGACACTTCTATTCCTAGTTTGAGCTCTTTATCAATCACCTCAAGAGGAAGAAACAATGAGGATGTAATCAGATAAGACAAGAAGGAAGCCAAAATAATTCATAATTATTGAGGCTATTTGATTCTCACATTAGGTGTATTTTCTGTCTTGAAATGTAAGCTAATGATTATGTGGAGCCATCACAGTTCATAAGACATTTAGTATCTAAGCATCCAGAAAATGCAGACAAACCCTTACAATTTTTTCCACTGATGTTTCAAGCCACATAAAACCCAATTTGCTGGCCTTTTCAGTGAACACAAGTGACTTGCAGTGATATGTTATCCATAAACTATGTTTCCTAAAATAAAAAAAATTTAATCTGTTCCTTCAAGGTGAAGATTTTAACAAGTGAGAACCTACCTGCTTTTAAAAAGAGCTCTTTGTCATGCAAAGTACATTTTGAGAATGGCTATCTGCTAGTGTTTGCATCACTGTGTGATTTTGTTTCTAAAAATGATGTGTGTCATCTATGAAAACTCTTGTATCTGCACACTTAAAAATATGACCACAGATTTACTTAAGCTGTTTCAAAAATTTTCCATATAAAAGGTTTTGATGCATTTTAAATCGTTTTCTTAAAATACAAAAACACAACATAGTTCCACTTATTTTCAAGAAGAATGAGTGCATCTGGGAAATACAACAGCTACGTTCCAAGAAAAATGTATGTATAATTGATGGATGGAATACAAAAATCAATACCATGATATAATAAGCATGGACAACTACATACTTCATTCGTTTGCATCTCTATATATTTGAAGGCATCTTTTTCAGATGTGATAGCCATTCAAATCAATTTTCAAAATAAAATGAATTTAAGAACTTCCATTTCTGCCAAAGACTGAGTAGTAGTAACCAGATTTACCCTCTAGCCTGAAATTGTTTTTTTAAATAGACACAATAAATAACATTATCATTTTCATAACATGATATGCCTGGAATTCAGGCATAAAGAACAGTGTTTCATGACAAATGGTTAACAAATAAAATACACCTATAATTGTGCCAACTTGCTGCTTTAAGAGAGTGTCTTGCAGGAGCTAAAGGAGGGGAAACCTAGGTGGGGCCAAGTTGAAGAAACAATCTGAGCGTCTGGGAAGACAAAATTGGCTAGAGTTTACAGGACAGAGTACCAGAGAAGAGAGCACTGCAATGTGAGATTACCCTCGAGATCTGCAAAAGATCTATTCTCAAGTGATCAGCAGAACACTTATCAGGGCATGCGTGTGAGGAAACTACCCATTTCCAGCAAAGAACCACTTGAAAGGATTAGAAGGAACAATAGTCAATGCTCACATAGGGTTGGAGATAGTTTTAGTTCCCACTAGCCAGATTGAAAAACCTCGTAATGAATAGTGCACTGGGTAGAGTACTCAAAAATCATGAGGTATTGCCTCATGATGGGGATTAATTTGCCTGCTCAGGTCCCACCTAACAAATCAAAACAGTCTCAACAAAATAACCTATTTCCAAATAACTTAATTACTTCCCAGACCTGATTCAAGAATATTTAAGTAGAAATCCAACATTTACAGTGCCCAACAATGTAAAATTCATAATTTGTGATATCCAATAAAAAGATCACCAGTCACACAAAGAAACAGGATAAAACTCACGATAAGGAGAAAAACCAATTAATTGAAACTGACCCAGAACTCTAAGAGATTAGTTAGAGTTATAGCAGACAAAAACACCAAAGCATTCATTATAACTGTGTTCCATGTGTTGAAAAAGTTAAGTCGATACACAGAAGATATAAAAAACACCCAACTCAAATCTTTGTAGGTGAAAAACATAATGTGTGTAATGAAAAATAAACTAGATGGGATAAACCATAGATTAGACATTGCAGAAAGATTAGTGAATTTAAAGACATAGAAATAGAAACTACCCAAAGTGAAACACAGAAAATGAAAAGAACATCACTGAGCTTTGGGACAACTTCAAGCATGTAAGTGGAGCCCCCAAAAGAGATTGGATGGTGGAGCAGGAATAAATTTTGGATGACATATGGGCAAAATGTTTCTAAATTTGAGAGGGGGGAATATAAATCTAATAATCTCAACAAATGCCGAGTATGTGAAATATGAAGAAGATCACACCAAAGCATATCATAATCAAATTGCTCAAAACCAGTGATAAAAAAGAAAATCCTAAAATCAATCAGATAAAGTAAGAATTGTTAGATACAGAAGGACAAGGAAAGGAAAGCATATTTCTTATTAGAAAAGATTAAAATGAGAAGAGAGTGGAGAAAAGTCTTTAAAATATGGAAAAAAAACTACTGCTAGCCTAGAATTTTATACTCAGCTAAAATATATCTCAAAAGTGAAAGCAAAATAAAGACTTTTCAGACATAAAAATTAAAATAACTTATCTCCAGCTATCTAAACTTTAATAAATATTAAAGTTAAGTTCTTTGGGAAGAAGGAAAATTATATGAGATGGAAATGCAGGTCTACACAAAGATATGAAAATCATTGGAAATGTGCCAATATAGGTAAATACTTAAGATTATTTTTTATTATTTAAATGTTCTGGGCTTCCCTGGTGGCGCAGTGGTTGAGAATCTGCCTGCCAATGCAGGGGACACGGGTTCGAGCCCTGGTCTGGGAAGATCCCACATACCACGGAGCAACTGGGCCCGTGAGCCACAATTGCTGAGCCTGCGCGTCTGGAGCCTGTGCTCCGCAACAAGAGAGGCCGAGATAGTGAGAAGCCCGCGCACCGCGATGAAGAGATGGCCCCCACTTGCCACAACTAGAGAAAGCCCTCGCACAGAAACGAAGACCCAACACAGCCATAAATAAATAAATAAATAAATAAATAAATAAATAAAGACTTTAAAAAAAAATGTTCTTAAAGAATGGTAGGCTGTTTAAACAAATAATAATTATGTATTATTAGATTTATAATATATGCATAAATGAAATGAATTACAATAATAGCACAAAGGATGGGAGAAGAAAAATGAAAGTATACTACTTAGAGGACTTGATAAGATAGAGATGTGTACTAAAAACCGTGAAATAACGACTAAAGTAACACAAAAAGAATGGTAGTTAATAAGTCAAAGGTAGATAAACTAGAATTATAAAAAATATACTTGTCCAGGGTGGGATAGGGAGGGTGGGAGGGAGGGAGATGCAAGAGGGAAGAGATAAGGGAACATATGTATATGTATAACTGATTCACTTTGTTTTAAAGCAGGAACTAACACACCATTGTAAAGCTATTATACTTCAATAAAGATGTTTAAAAATATATATATATACAACTTGTCCAAAGGAAGATAGAAAAAGTAGAAAAAGGAAACAAGGAACAGATAGGAAAAAGAGAAAACAAGATTGTGCATTTAAATCAACTGCATCAATAGTCATATTAAATGGATATTATCTAAATACCCAATTAGAATCCAGAAATTGACAGGTTGGATAAAGTAAAACCTATCCATATGTTTTTCTCTGAGAAAAACCACTTTAAAAATAAAGACACAAGTAGATTAAAAGGAAAAGGATGAAATAGTTTATACTATCACTAATCCAGACAAACTAGAGCAGCTATGTCAGTACCAAACGAAGAAGATTTTTAGAGCAAAGAATATTACCATGCATAAAGAGAATCATTTCATAATTATAAAGAACTAAATTCATCTAGAAACAATAATACTAAATTTTTATGTCCCTAATAGCAGAGTTTTTATATACATAAAGCAAAAATTGCTGAAACTGTAATGAGAAATAGAAAAAGCCATAATTATTTTTGGAGACTTCAATACCCCCTTTCAATAATTGATACAACAACTATACAGAAAATCAGTAAGCATATAGAAGACTTGAACAACACCATCAACAAATCTGACCTACTATTTGACATCTATAGAGCACTTTACCCAATAGCAACAGAATATACATTATTTATAAGTACACACAAAATGGTTACTAAGATAGACCATGTTTTGGGTCATAAAACAAGCTTTAACAAAATTAAAAGGATTTAGGTCATACAAAGTATGTTCTCTGACCACAATGGAATTAAATCACAAATCAATAACATAAAGAACTTTGGAAAATCCCCAAATATCTGTAAATTAAGCAGCCCATGGATCAAGGAAATCAAAGATGAAACTATAAAGTATTTTAAACTAAATATAAATGAGAACACCATACACCAGACTTTGTGGGTTGCACCTAAATCAGTGGTTCTCAACTAGAGGTGATTTTGCTTCCTCTCCCTCAGGGGACATTTAACAATGTCTGGGGACATTTTTGCTTGTCACAATGGTGATGGGTGAGGGGGGATATTACTGACATCTAGAGAGTAGAAACAAGGGATTCTGCTTAACATCCTACAATGCACACAACTTCCCATTAAAAGAACCATCTGGCCCAAAAATGTCAATAATGCCTCTATTAAATTCTGATTTCAAGCAATAATTAGGGGAAATTTAATAGTACTAAACAACTATATTACCCAAGAAAAACATCTCAAATAAGTGAATTCAGCTTCTGTTTTAAGAAACTGGAATAAAGAAGCAAATTAAACACAAAATAAGCAGAAAAAAAGAAATAACTAAGACCTTAGCATAAATCAATTAAAAAAATACAGAAAATTAATGAAACCAGATGTTGGTTCATTGTGAAGATCAATAATATCTAGGGCTTCCCTGGTGGCGCAGTGGTTGAGAATCTGCCTGCTAATGCAGGGGACACGGGTTCGAGCCCCTGGTCTGGGAAGATCCCACATGCCGCGGAGTGACTAGGCCCTTGAGCCACAATTGCTGAGCCTGCGCGTCTGGAGCCTGTGCTCCGCAGCAAGAGAGGCCACGATAGTGAGAGGCCCGCGCACCGCGATGAAGAGTGGCCCCCACTTGCCGCAACTAGAGAAAGCCCTTGCACAGAAACGAAGACGCAACGTAACCAAAAATAAATAAATTGAAAAAAAAAAAATCTACAAAGCTTTAGCCAGACTGATCAGGAAAAAGAAGAAAGAAGACACAAATTATCATATCAGAAATGAAAGAGGTGTTAAAAGTGTAATAAGTTCATTCAGTAAGAAATAGATAACCTTAATAGACATATATATATATAATAAATTAAACTTTTAATTAATAAACTTCCAACTAAGAAAATTCTAGCCCCACATGGCTTCACTGGGGGATTCTTGCAAATATTGAAGAAGGCCATAATATTAATTCTACACAAACTCTTCCAGAATGTTAAAGAACTGATACTACATCCCAAATCATTCTGTGAGACCAACATTACTCTGATAAAGACATTTAAAGTAAAGAAAATACACTATGCTATCCCTCATGAACATAGATGCAAAAAAGTCTTTTAAATTACTTTTAAAATTCCTACGGCTGTTTATGTATTGAAAGGTTCAATATTATTAAGATGTCCATCCTCTCTCAAGCTGATGTACAGATTCATCACAGTCCCTATCAAATACCAGCAGGCTTTTCATAGAAATTTACAAGCTGAGATTCAAATTCTTACAGAAATGGAAGGGACCTAGGATAACAAATCAACTTTGAAAAAGAACAAATTTGAAGGACTAATACTATTAATAAATACTAGTAACACATAATATAAAGTTCAGTAATTAAGACAGTGTGGTATTGGCATCAAGATAGACAAATAGATCTTGGGGATCCAAAGAAATTTCAGAAATGGATCCCTGCACTCATGGACAACTTATTTTCCACAAAAGTGCAAAGGTAATTCATTGGGAAAAGATAGTCTTTTTTTAAAATGGTGATATAAAAAATGAATATTTGTATACTTTAAAAATCTTTAATCCACTTCTCACATCGTATACAAAAGTTAATTCAAAATGGATCACAGACCTAAATGCAAAGTCTAAAACAATAAAACTTCTGCAAGAAATCCTGGAAGAAAATCTCTTTGACCTACAGTAAGGCAAAGATTCTTAGATACAACACCAGAAACATCATCCAAAAGAAAAAAAAGCATGATAAATTGAACTACATTTAAATAAAAGTCTTCTGCTACTTGAAAGACACTGTTAAGAGAATGAACTACAAGGAATAGGCTGGGAGATAATATTTGCCAATCGTGTACCTGAAAAAGGACTTTTATCTGAAATACATAAAAACTCCTGGAACAAATAATAAGAAAGCTAGCAACCAAACAAAAAAATAGGCAAAAGGTTCGAACACACCACCAAATAAAATAAACAGATGGCAAATAAGTACATCGAAAAATATTTACATTATTAGTCATGAAAGTAATGCTAGTATGGTAAGAGGTACCATAACTAATATTACAAATTATGAACATACTAAGATTTGGCAAGGGTAAGGAGGCACTGGAACCCTCATACACTGCTGGCAAAAGTCTAAAATGATACAATCATTTTGAAAGCCAGTTTGACGTTTCTTAAAAATTAAACATGCACCTACCATATGACCCATTCATTCCACTCCTAAGTATTTACCCACAAGAGATGAAAGCATATGTTCATTCAAAGATTTGTACGTGAATGTTCATATCAGCTTTATTTGTAATAGCCACAAACTGAAATTGACCCAAATATCCATCAATGGATGACTGGATAGACAAATAGTGACATATCAATACAATGGAATTCTATTCATCAATGAACTATTGACAGATGCAGCAACATGGATGAATCTTAAAATTATGATGCTGAAGGACAGAAGCTAGACAAAAAAAGAGTACCTATTGTATGATTCCATTTATATAAAATTCTAGAAAATGTAAACAAGTGGGTAGTGACAGAAAGCAGATTGGTGGATGCCTTGCAATGAGGAAGGGCAGGAGAGAGGATTTATAAAGAGGTACATGGAAACTTTTGGAGGTGATGGATATCTTTATTAACTTGTGTGTATTCATTATTTCAAGGGTATCTACATATACTTACATCAAAATTTATTTAATTGCACATTTTAAATATATGTGTGTACCTTATGTATATTAACTATACTTCAACAGTGATATTAAAAACATTTAAAAAATTAAATTTAGTACAGAAGATTGAATCACAGAAGATATCACAAAATGTTCAAACTAAAATTTTTAATATTAGTGAAGCTTATTCAGTAGCATTGCTTTCACTAAAAATTATTGTTTGTAATATGTTTTTCTGAGCACTGAATGTTTTTATTTTATTTTATTAAAAATAAAATACTTAAAATACATTGTTATATTTAGCTATACCTCATCCTTAAATGTATATTTGTGTGTATTTATTAAAGTACATATTTTATTAGAATAGTTATATGTTTATATAGTTCATAAATTTAAAAAATGTTCATACATTAATGTGGCAGTACTTTTTCTAACTAATGAAAGTGAGAGTTTAAAAAGGTTTAGAAGCTATTGCTTGAACAATGTAAGGTTACAATATTAAAGGCAGTAAGGATAAATGAAGCTTCAAAGGATATGCGGGTAGGCAAGTGCTATTTGTATGGCTAAATACAGAATATAGCTTGAATGAGCTTAGGGAACTAATCTGTCTCTAAAAACAGACACTTCAATATCCATTACAAACCAGCCTGTTTTCCATTTGGCTATATCAAAAGTTCTTATTTCCCTTCTACTAGTGGTTTTGATCAAAGTTGCCTTGAATTTTTCTGTACCCAAACAGATATCTTTTTTCTAGCCAGCAAAATGTATTCCCAGTATAGTTTATGTTAGACATATGGCTCTTCTGATTCTCTTCTTCTACTGTATTATCTTTCTCACATAGATAACTATCTCTAAACTATATACCTTCACTTTCAGTTTGAGTCAGATATCTTCCATCTTTTTGTCCCAGGGGGCTAACCTGTGCAGACTACATCTACCGGTTCACTTTTGATTTGGTCTGCCAGTGGGAAGACTTGGAAGGAGGTTAAAAATTATGAACGTGCAATTAAGAATACATGCAAAGATGTGAAAGTTTCTGGGATGTAATTCTGACCATTTAACTTGCCTGTTGGGCTGGTGCAGAGACAAATAGGTTCTGGGAGAATGGCAGTGAATTATTGCAAACTTAATCAGGAGGTGATGCTAATCACAGCTGTGACTTAGAATGTGGTATCTCTATTAGAGAAAATCAGCACAGTTCCTGGTTTGTAGCTATTCTGGATATGGAAATGCCTTTCCTGTGTGCAGGGCTTTCATCCAATAACCAACTGTCTACTTACAGAAAATCTTACACATTGCTGTGATATCCCATCCAACATCACATCCAGGTGGGATACCTTTATTTCCTTGGAAATGCAGCAATGGACTCTTCCCACGATTCACTGATGTTTCATACATCTCATTACCCAGAAAATCCAAGCAATGGAATGGTCTATTGAAGACTCATAGTGGCACCAGCGGACATACATTCCTTAGATGCTATTCTAGGATCAATAGCTTAGGTGCTATTCTATTGTATATGGTATATATCTTCAGGCTACCAATAAACAGTATATGGAACTGCTTTCACAATATCCATCAAGGATGGAGGTTATCCATGGCCTCAACAACCTAGCTGCCCTTTCACCAAGACTGACCTGGCTATCACCCCACTCCTGAGTGCCTAACATGTCAACTACATGAAGTCAGTGCTGAGTCCCTCACATGGCACTATTTTCCACACTTTGAGCTTGCTACCTCGTGGCAGGTTGATTACATTGGAACTCTCCCATCTTGAAGGTCAGTACTTTGTCCTCCAGGACTCGTTTCTTTTCCTTAGATCCAAATGTTCTCTATCTTCTTTTTCTAAAAGAATATTTTCTCTTTACGTCATTTTCAACACATTCCCTAATCTCTACACAATGAGAGTTTTCTATAATGCTAAGGTGAAGCAGGAAGAAATGTGTTTGACTCCCTTTAGTGGAAAAGGGATCTTCCTTATTGAAGATCAAACTGAAAATCAATGCACTTCAGTTGTGCATGTTTATGTCTGTGTATTCTCATTACCTATCTTCCTAGCAGCAGGAGTTCAGGAATTATTTTATGTTCATTATACAGTAGCCACAAAAGTAACTGGAAAAGAGTAGCAGGCAGAAATATTTTAAGAAAAAAAATTGGGGATAAAGATCTAAAATGAGGACCATCTTAGTAGTAATTAAAATGTGGTGATTGCTATTACTCATTTTGATTATGAAATGCCCAGTCTAAGGCTCAGTGCCACTTGGCCTTCTCTCATAATAAACAACCATTTGCCATGTATTCACAGAATAGATTATAGTAAATATATGCCACATACAAGCACACATAATAGATGCTTCACTGCAATATTGAAGGTGATTTATTCTGTACAGTCTGGACGAATGCCTTCTGCATTTTTAATGATGGTTGGGACAGTCCTGGGGAAAAAAGTCACCTGTGATCCTCCATCCTTTTGTATCACTTGTTTGTAACCACTACTAACCCTACCAACATTTTTTAGAAAACTGAAGTGAGGAAAGACTACAGCCAAAGGGTATATAGAGAGCTGGGGGAAGGCTTTGTTGTAGGATGCCAGCCCTGTTCCCATCCATGGGGAAGGAAGGGGAAGGTATATTTCTGGCTACATGCATATGAGTGGCTGGCAGAGACTCTGAAGCTAATGAAACTTAAGATCTAAAACCCCTTCCAGAACTCTGGGATGCACCCTATCAACATGTTGTCATGGTCACCCGTTTTTATAAAATTTGAAAAAGTAAGGTTTTTAAATTGAATTAGTTACGACACATTTCTCTTTACACTCTGACTTCCCCTCCACTGTACAGTTTCCACTCCCTTTTGAATGGCTTGGAGCGTCAGTCATTTTTGAGATCTGGCGAAAGGAAAAGTGAAGCGGAAGAGGCATTTACTTTGGGTTTAGAAACATATTTATGTAGGTCACAGTCACTTTCATGAAATAAAAAAATATTGTCAGTGTAGGAATAGCTTCCAGGAATCCCCCTAGTACCCACTGTCTGACAGTCCAGCATCATGACACAAAGACGCAGCACCAAAAAGAAATATTATTTACAAACAGTGCTCAGCATATGTGAGCACAGGCGGCATCTGAAAAATTCTTCCAATCATCAGACATTAAATTGTAAGGAGAGGATTTTATCTTCAGTACTGTGTTAATATGGATGTTCTCTCCTGTCAGAAATATTCTTAAAATGTAGCATACACAATTATAAACATATCATATTGTTTTCTTTCTTGATGGTAGTTAAACAATATGAAATCAGAATTTGTTTTTTTAAGGGGCAAAGCAAATGTTTTAGGCATGCCAAGTATTAACAATAAAATGTAAGTTTTGATCATCCATGCTGCAAGAAAAACTGGATTATATTTCTATTCTTCAACTGAAAATGATATTGCAATATTATTTTCAAACAAAGAGGCAACCAGAGTATGCACCAAAAACCGCAGGCAAAAATTATAACAAGAATATGGCAGATAGGGACTTCCCTGGTGGCACAGTGGTTAAGAACCCACCTGCCAAGGCAGGGGACACGGGTTTGAGCCCTGGTCCAGGAAGATCCCACAGGCCGCACAGCAACTAAGCCCGTGCGCAACAACTACTGAGCCTGCGCTCTAGAGCCTGCGAGCCACAGCTACTGAGCCTGCATGCCACAAGTGCTGAAGACCGTGTGCCTATAGCCCATGCTCCACAACAAGAGAAGCCACCGTATGAGAAGCCCACGCACCGCAACGAAGAGTAGCCCCCCTCGCCGCAACTAGAGAAAGCCCGTGCAGCAACGAAGACCCAACACAGCCAAATATTAAAAAAAAAAAAAAGAATATGGGAGATAAAAGTATAGGTTATTTTTCTGGATTTTTATGATGTTTGTACAATTATTAACTTAAAATTTTATAGTTTGTTATGATTTTTTTCTCGTTCTAAATACATTTACTTTCACACCTAATTTTGGATTTTCCGTTTTTATTCTTTTTCTTTTAAAAGGCTCCCCAGATTGTATAAGCTTTGAGGTCCTAGATCTACCTCTGGGCTCTGAAGTTGCTTAGTGTCAGTTTATAGAATTATTTGTTCCTCATCAACACACACTGCCGGACTGCCACCATACATAGGGCCTAGTATGTTCATTCTACTTGGCTCTATTAAGATGATTTGGAAATTTGATTTTAGTTACTTCTAGAGGATGAGAAATAGAATTGTTTAGATTTGAACTTCCAGGACGCACAATATTACCATGCACTGGGGTATGACACAACCCTCACAAATAAAACGAAGTCCTTTTCAATATCCTAAATAGAACAATGGAAATTTTTAAATATTTATTTTTAAAGATAGACATACCTACATTTCACTTGTTTCCGCGTGTTTTATGTCTTCAGCGTCAATTTTCTGGAATCTTTTATTAATTATTTAGAAACATTTCACACAAAATATGAATGTATCAAAGTACTTTAAATTCTCTCTGATATGATTTGAGGGTAGATATAAATGAATAACTCTTTCCCTTTGTGATGGGATAAATTATCATGTTCTGAGATTTAGAATATCAGAAAGACAAGTGACAAAAAAAACGCCCTGGAGTAAAAGTTGGTGCTTGTTTGAATCAGAAATATAAAAGATGTTTTTTTCCTGTATGTTTTGGAATCAAATCATGCATAGATTTGTGTGTGTGTGTGTGTGTGTGTGTATGAAAGCAAACAACCAAGACACATTTCTTTTTTTCATATATCTCTGTTAACCATAGTAGGTTAATGGAGACATCTGGCTCCTTTATTTTGATACAGATGTCACTAACTTCTCTCAGACATATTTTAATTGTTAGTTTCTAATGAAATTCATAATCCTAAGAGAAAGTTAAACTCACTGAAGGATCTTCTTGGCTCACTGCAGATTATTAAGCAACAGAAATATCTGATACTGACATAATTAGTAATATTGCACGGAAAGAATTTATTCCAAAGGACTGGCAAAGAATTTAATGTATTAGTTATTATACAGAATAAGATAAATTTTCTAACCTATCATCACTCCAATGTAATATGCTTGCTGCAATAATATTGATTTTTTTCAAAACATGGACTGAGAATAATTCATTTGCAACTCAAAAACTCATAGCCATTGTTATATACTTGTATTCTGTCATTGCTGCCTAAGTGAAATTGGCCAACCATGATGGTGGCGTTGTTCTTAGTAATGTGGATCTAGTTTGTGGAACTTTTTCCTACAGATATTTATTCTGATAAAATAGTATCTGACTACTCTTTTATATCTATTTCAAACGCATTCGTGGTGTTCCCACTTATATCCCCAATATTTCCAGGTCTTTAGTAAGTAATTCATTCATCTATTTTTAAATTAATCTGTAATGTTACAAATCTTTCTTATAATTGGTGGCTTTTCTGTGTATATCTATTTCGCGTAAATTTTAAAATAAAGCCAGTGGGCTCATCAAATAAATTCTCAATGTAAAATTTTTCAACATTTCAAAAGTATGTCGAACAAAATATAAAAACTTCCTTTCTGCATCCACTCTGCCCTCTTTAAAAATCAATTCTCCTGGCATTTTTTCCTATCCACTTATATAATGAATATTTTTGTACAAGTGGCATTACATCATATATAATTTTCTGCAAATTGTTTCTTCTCCTTAACAATATCTGGGTGATCTTTACATTTCAGTACATGTAAGAGCATCTCATTATTTTCAACAAATTTCCTTGGTTTTATTTTATGTTTGCTAACCTTTAAAGTTACATGTGGTACTCATTTATTTTTTAAGTCTCTGTAACACCAAAATTCAGACCAGCAAATTTCAGGGCGTTCATTATTTTCCACACTTCACTGGGTAGATGCCACTTTCACAAACAATTCATGGAAAGTGTGACATTTAGTTATTGATCTCTTAGTATTCCTAAATATGTTTTTCTCATTGAGTGCAAGTAATGACATTTAAATTTTTTTGCTTCTGGGATGATTTGCATTTTCTGTAGAAGAAATTTTCCATATTAATTATTTCTAAATTCCATTGCCCAGAAGCATGAGGCTTCTAACTGTTTCTTAGCAGCTTTGGGGCTTTCTCAGAGCCTGGCATATGCTTGAACTTTTCTTTGCACATCTGTAAGTAGACAAATGTTCTTCATGTTAGTATGGGTCTTTACTCTTATTTTATGCTCCAGTTCCATTTTGTGACTTGGTAACTGGAGGTAATTTCATGCTTTACGAAGAACTTTGAAAGGTTTGGGATATGTTGTTTTTAAGAAATGGAAACGCAGATTGTTTACTTGCTGCTGTTACAGATATTATGTGACATGGTAATTCAGCATCAACTTAATTTTTCTACCATTTTAAATTTCAAAGGTTATAAGGAAGATTCAGAAGGGGCATATGTTACCCATGCAAATAAATCACTTTTCACTAAGTCATTGTCAACATGGTCCCTTAATTTGTGAGACCCAGGAAGTCTGGAAATTGGAAATAAACCTTCTGCAGCTTTTTAAAAACATGTTTACCTTGCAGTTATCTAAAAAGTGACTGTTAAGTAACACTGAGGTTTTATATTCAAGCAAATGAAAGCAATAAGAATTCATGATATCAAAGATAGGCCAGTGTATTTAGTTTAGGATCAAAGCCCAACACTAGTTGACATGGATAAGTGGGGACCTGCAAGAATTAGTAGCTTCAGGAGTAAAACAAGGAGATTCCCAGGACATCCTTCAGGTCCTCAAGGGCATTGCCAAAGGACCCCAAGACTCCAATATGTAATTGGCTTCTTAAACTCAAAGTAATTGAGCTCATTTGACTTTATAAAATCTTTGGATATATCAGTAATGGGATTTTTAAAAATCATTTTTATATCAAAGTTTCTGAACATGAAATTTTGCTGATATTGCTGTGGTTGTAAAACAGAGTAGATGCATGTATATTGGATTTTTGCATATCTATTTTCAACACTCTAAAAATAACAATATTCACACTTGGTTTCTGCTAAAAATTCCAACTGAGAGTTTTTCCAAGAATAAGGAATAGAAAAATAATAAAAGTAACAATGTTTATAACCACAGGACCTAGCCAAATTACTGAACAAATAGTAGACACTTAATAAATACCGTTTGAAAAAGAGAATAAATGAGTGAGAGCTTTTGTCTAATCAAGGGTCCAGCTAATGACAAAACAAATACTAAGCCAAAAAAGAATGAAAACACTATTGACAAAATGTTTAGTAAAGCATATATACATGTAGACATTTTAATTTTGATACTTATCTATATGTACATATTCAAATTGCTCTATTAAGTTAAGTTATGATATTTATTTTATAAACTGCTCATACCATCAAATAGCTATCATACAGATTTATGGATAGGTAGACAATTTCTTTTTTTTTTTTTTTTTTTTTCTTTTTTTTTAAATTTTTTTTTTTTATAGCTACTTTATTTATTTATTTATTTATTTTTGGCTGTGTTGGGTCTTCGGTTCGTGCGAGGGCTTTCTCTAGTTGCGGCAAGTGGGGGCCACTCTTCATCGCGGTGCGGGGACCGCTCTTCATCGCGGTGCGCGGGCCTTTCACTATCGCGGCCCCTCCCGTTGCGGGGCACAGGCTCCAGACGCGCAGGCTCAGTAGTTGTGGCTCACGGGCCCAGGTGCTCCGTGGCATGTGGGATCTTCCCAGACCAGGGCTCGAACCCGTGTCCCCTGCATTAGCAGGCAGACTCCCAACCACTGCGCCACCAGGGAAGCCCTGGATAGGTAGACAATTTGCCTTCATCCTGATGGAGGGGGAAAACAAGGTTTTTCTCTTCATTTGTTTCTAGAGAACTTTTTGTGGCATTCTGCAATGCCCAAAGATGAAAATAAAACTAATACTCGGCCCTTTGATTTCTTCTCTTCTGTATTCTACACTCTCCCTAGGTAATCTCAGACAGTTTCAAAGTTTTAAATACCATTTTATACACTGAAGATGTTTAAATGTATTACATCAGTCCAGACCTAACCCCTCATTTCAAGAATGATTTGTCTACTTCCTATCCACATCTCTAATTAGACGTCTAATAAATATTAAAAATTAACATGTCTAAAACTGAACTCCTAATCTACCCTCAAAACCTACACCAGCTCAGTCTTCCTTTAACCAAACAATGGCATGTCCATCCTTCCTGTCTAAGTCCAAAACCGGGGTGTCATCTCAGATTTCTCCTTTTTTCTCATTCTTGTTAATTCATATCTAATACCTGAACAAATTACTTTTTTTCCTGCCTGCAAAAGCCTGTATAGACTCTCAGAATTTCTCAGCATCTCCACTACACATCATTTGTTATCTTCATTATCCAATAGTCTTCCAGCTGGTCTTCTAATCTTGCTTCCAAGGGTATACTCTCAACACAGAGGCTAAGTGTACATCTGAGTTAGACAACATCACTCCTCTGCACAAGAATCTGAACTGGTTTCCTATCTCTCAGGTTAAAAGCCCAAGTCCTTAAAATAATCTACGAGGTCCCATGCAGTCTTCCTTCAACACATCTCACCCTCATGTACCACCAATGTCTGCCCATAAACGTTCCATTCCAAACACACTGGCCTTTTTGCTGTTCCTTGAACTCATCAGTGAGATCACCACTTCAGGGCCATTCCAGGTTTTGTTCCTATTCTGAGCATTAAAACAGAGTCCGACGTAGTAAGTGCACAATAACTATTTGCCAAATAATTTAATAAATTATAATTTGAGACCCATGTTAATTTAATTTCTTTTATCAAAAGGACAGATTTTTAAATTGTTCATACACAGCCAGAAAGTAAGAATGTGTTTAAAGATCAATGGGGTCCCATAAAAATGACCCAGAAACAATATTTAAGGGGCTCAGATAATCTAAACTGCAAAAACTGGAATTCAGGGAGACATGAGCTAAGTATGTAGAAGTGAAGCACCAATGGAAGGAAAACCAAGCAGACAAACAAAATGAGTGGTACTGTGAAGATAATGAGTAGTATAAGACAACCTGAACCCTTGACAGAGCAAGTAGATTCTAGAGGTGTGAGGTGGAGCCTGAAGAGTTTCTCTTGGTGCCAACACGTGGCCAGGGTGTTGTCTATGACAAGGCTCTTGTGAGTAGCAAGTTAAGGGCTCAGAGAAGTTTGGAGCATGTCCTTAGCTTCACAGATCTTTTTCCTCTGTAGTCACCTTCCCAATACAGATTTTATAAACTATTATTTTAATTTAAACTTTTACTAAAATGTATAATCCTTTGATCTTCTCTTTTTCCTAATTTATCCATCTTACTAAAAAATGTACCCAGACCAATTTTTCTAAAGGATCCAGCTCTGATCACATCACTTTAAAAATACTTCAGTAGTCCCAGTTCCCTTAACTGGGCCTTTGTTGGTCTCCTGGTCTAAATATACTTTTCCACCTTTCAGATCATGGTTTAGGATGGGTTTGCTGGTGTTCTCCTTTTCTCACCAGTGCGAGGAATCAAGGGGCCTTTCATCTTATGATTCTTAACTTCTCTAGGTGGTTAGAGTCTTCCCTATTCAGGATGAAAGTGAGGGTTGTGCATGGAGGTTTTTAATGGGCTGGGCTGGGAAGTGCACAAAGCTCCTGCCACATTCCGTGGGCCATGACTCAGACCTACCTCAACATGTAACTGAAAGAGAAACTGGGAAATGGGGTAAAGCTGTGTGCTCCCAGGAAGAAGAGACAGACATGGGTGTTGGTGAGCAAAGGACTTTCTGCATGTTAATATTGTCACCCCAACTCCCCTAACTATATTATATTCATATTTCAAGGCATACCCTGGGCTTTCCAGCTTCCAGGATCTTCACAAATTATCTCTCCCTTCCTTGAATGCTTTTTAGCATATGTCTCTACTTTTGTTTCTACTTACTGCATTTTATCTTGTTGATAGTTCTTTTAGTATACCATCTTTCTTACTAGGTTGAAAGCTCCCAGAAGTCAACAACTGTATCTTAGCTGAGCCCAACGCGGCAGGAGTTGAAAAATATATGTTTGCTGAGTGACTTGATGAATAATCCATGTAAGCCTCTCAGCTAAAAGGAGACAAAGTGGAAGAGAGTTAAGCAATTTCATAAGCTTAATTCTAAGATTTTCTCCTGAGATATTTGGGGAGAGTCAATCACACCATCAGCAATCGGAATTTGTCCTAAAACACAGTTATCATTAAATATTTTGAAATGCTCTTAGAAATGCTGAGTCTCACATGTATGAACATAAAGTAATATTGTCATTTTAAAAAACTATTTTGTCATGGGACAGAATGTTTTCGACCATATTTAATTCTTGCCTGGATTTCTTTTGCTTTTTTAAAATTAAAAAATACAGTAAAATTTGTTCTTATTAAGGTAAAGTTTGATGAGTTTTGACAAATGCATGGTATGGGACTGCCAACAAAATCAAGACTTAGAACATTTCCATCACCCCCAAAGTTCCCTTGTGTCTCTTTTAGTCAACCTCTTTCATCCCCTCCGGCCCTTGGCAACCATTGATCTTTTTTTTTTTTCCCTATAGTTGTGCCATTTCCAAAATGACACATAAATAGCATCATACAGTGGGTGGCTTTTTGAGTCTGACTTCTCTTCACTTAACATAATGCATCTGAGATTCAGTCATGTTGTTGCATGTATCAGTAGTTTATTTTTATTCCTGAGTGATATTCTATTGTTGTATAGACCATGGTTTCTTTACCCATTCAAAAGCTGAAGGATTGCCTAAATTTTGAGTAAAATTATCATCCTAATAAAAATTATTTGCTCTTTTGTGTTCCTCTCCTTGATCACTCACCAATCTTTGATGCTGTGCAAGTTTCCCCAGAGTAATTCATGTGCAAATATTGCTATTTTGCTGACCCATATTTGTTGTTTCCTAAAAAAGCAGAAGTGAACCTGGACTAGAGTTTCGCATCTTGAACAATCAAACCAAAACATTAACAGAAATATTTCATATTTCAATGTTTTATAGTATAATTATCATTAGCAATTATGCTGCTTCATTCATTCAACCAATAGTTTCTGAGTACTTACTTTATTCCTGGAACTGACAAGTTCTCTGGAGAAGATGGCAAGCAAATACTTGACATAATTCCTGTGCTTGCAGAGTTTACAGTCCAATGAAGGAGACACTCATTAGATAAATGGTAATTAAAAATAAAAATAAAATATCGATAATAAAAGACTAGATGGTCTATGAAATCTTAAACTATGAGATTAGGCTCAGGAAGTGAAGTTTGAGCAGAGATCAGATTAAAGAGAGGAGAGGAGCATTCCAGGCACAGAGAACAGGCACATGACCCTATGTCAGGAGAAGACATGGTACGCATGAGTTTTAGAAGCTTAGAGAGCAAAGGAGATGGAGGTGTGACAAGAGACTTGAAATGCAGATAAGAGACAGATGGACTTATGGGCCATGAGGAGGAATTTTTTCCTAGACGTACTTGGAAGCCATTGCTTGGATTTATGTAAGAAAGTCAGAGTGAGCTTATCAGATTTGAGCTTCAAAAACTGCTTCCAACTGGCTGCAGATGGAACCTACCATTTTAGGTCCTATCATGCTTCTAGGTGAGGTAGAAGGAACTGTAGAGGCTGCAGGTACACTCTTCAGTTAAGAAAGTATTATAATAGTTCAGGCAAGAGATAATGGTAATTTGAGCTAGGATGAAGGTGATTGGGATAGAGAAAAGTGAATTTACATAAGAATTATTTCAGAGGTAAAATGACAGGACATTGAATCAAATTGGATATGGAGCTGTTGGGGAGGAGAAGGAGGCATCAACTTCTTGGTTCCTGGCTTGTGCAAATGGTTTGGTGTTGGTATCATTTACGGAGATAAGAAATTCTGGAGGTATTATTATGAGTTCAGTTTCAGACTTTTAAAGTTTGAGGTGTTTTATCTTTTTATTATTATTATTATATTTTTATTTTTTAAAAATTATTTATTTATTTATTTATGGCTGTGTTGGGTCTTCGTTTCTGTGCGAGGGATTTCTCTAGTTGTGGCAAGCGGGGGCCACTCTTCATCGCGGTGCGCGGGCCTCTCACTATCGCGGCCTCTTGTTGCGGAGCACAGGCTCCAGACGCGCAGGCTCAGTAGTTGTGGCTCACGGGCCCACTTGCTCCGCGGCATGTGGGATCTTCCCAGACCAGGGCTCGAACCCGTGTCCCCTGCACGGGCAGGCAGATTCTCAACCACTGCGCCACCAGGGAAGCCCTATTATTATATTTTTAAATTAAAGTATAGTTGATTTACAAGGTTGTGTTAGTTTCTGGTGTAGAGCAAAGTTATTTCAGTTATATATATATATATATATATCCTTTTTCATATTCTTTTCCATTATGGTTTATTACAGGATATTGAATATAGTTCCCTGTGCTATACAGTAGGACCTTGTTATTTATCTATTTTATATATAGTAGTTTGCATCTGCTAATCCCAAACTCCTAATTTATCCCTCCCCCACCCCCTTTCCCCTTTGGTAACCATAAGTTTGTTTCCATGTCTGTGAGTCTGTTTCTATTTCACAAATAAGTTCATTTGTGTCATATTTTAGATTCCACATATGAGGGATATCATATGGTATTTGTCTTTCTCTTTCTGACTTACTTCACTTAGTATGATAATCTCTGGTTCCATCCATGTTGCTGCAAATGGCATTATTTCTTTCTTTTTTATGGCCAAGTAGTATTCTGTTGTATGTATACATCTCATCTTTATCTACTTATGTGTCTATAGACATTTAAGTTGCTTCCATGTCTTGGCTATTGTAAACAGTGTTGCTATGAACATTGGGGTGCATGTATCTTTTCGAATTAGAGTTTTCATCTCTTCTGGATATATGCCCAGGAGTGGGATTGCTGTATCATAATGGCAACTCTTTTCCTAGTTTTTTAAGGAAAAGGAAACTCCATACTGTTTTCCATAGTGGCTGCAGAATTTACATTCCCACCAGCAGTGTAGAAGTGTTCCCTTTTCTCCACACCCTCTTCAGCATTTGTTACTTGTAGAGTTTTTAATGCTTAAGGTGTTTTAAAAATTCCAAAGGACTTCTGAGCATGCAGTTAGGAATACGGGTCTGCATGGGTCAAAAGAGTGTTGTATGAAGACTGCTGATATAACTCTTTGGATCATCTGCATAGATGGGGATTGAAACATAGTCATACATTAGATTGGCTAGGGCACAGATACAGAGGAAGATAGTAGAGTTTAGGGCTAGGCTTTGAAAATTGCAACATTAAATGGACAGGAAGAGGAGAATGATCCAGCAAGGGAGATTTCAAAAGAACATCCGGAGATATCAAAGAAAAACCATTAATGTGCAGAGTTACGGAGAGTCAGAGAAGAGAGTGCTTCAGAAAGGAGGGAGAAGCCAACATAGCACATACGGCAAAGTGATTCTTAGTGAGAGGCGTGCTGGTGAGATGACAGGAGTAGAAGCCACACCAGAGTGGTTTGAAGAGTCAGCAGATGGTAAAAACAGAATGGAGACAGAGTCTACGCAGCCCTTTGGAAAATATTGCAGTGAAGGGGCCGTGGTGAAACATCAAGAGAAAGAAAAGACAGCAGCTGAGAGCATGAATGATTCAGTGAAGGTTTTCTTTCCTTCAATTTTAAAGATATGAATGTGGTTAAAAAGCCAAGGGATGGAATACATGAAAAGGAGGAGGTTTAAAATAAGAAGGTGGGGGCTTCACTGGTGGCGCAGTGGTTGAGAGTCTGCCTGCCAATGCAGGGGACACGGGTTCAAGCCCTGGTCTGGGTAGATCCCACATGCCGCGGAGCGACTAGGCCCGTGAGCCACAACTGCTGAGCCTGCGCGTCTGGAGCCTGTGCTCCGCAACAAGAGAGGCCGCGACAGTGAGAGGCCTGCGCACCGCGATGAAGAGTGGCCCCCGCTTGCTGCAACTAGAGAAACCCCTCGCACAGAAACGAAGACCCAACACAGCCAAAAATAAATAAATAAATAAGTTTTTTAAAAATAAGAAGGTGGGGAAGGCTGGAAAGAATGGGTTCTAGACAATCGGTGGTAGCATTAGCCTTAGGTGGTTATTGAGAGAGAGCTGCTTTTTCTTAACAAGAGACATAGGGACAGATATGGGTGGGATTATGTTTACTGTCAGGGAAGACAAAAAATGTTGTCACTTTATGGCCTCTATTTTCTCTGTAAGGTAGAAGGTGAAATCAAAGCATTGAAAAGGTCTGCAGGGCAGAGAGCTGAAGGACTGAAGTGAGTAGAAATGGTTGGAAATGACCCTTGTAGTGTATGACAGTGAGTTAACAGAGACTGACCATAGGCTTGACATACATTGATCCCTGACTGGATTTCATTCAAATCGTCCTCTACCCATATGTTAAATGTTTGCCCTTGTAACTTTCTCTGCAGTATCCAGTTACCAAACAAAAGGGATGAAATCTCTACATTCAACTCCCTCTCCCAAACTGTTCCTTTTACAGATAGTCACACTACATAAACATATCTAGAAATGTACAGCTTCACAATTATGACTTTTCTTTATGTCCCTTTATGAGGAAAATATTCTTCCCTCAGGCACTGGAATTTCCCCCAGAACATTTGTACCTTCTTCAAAATTTTTCTTCTAGATCCTTCTGCTAAGACACATAATGACACCAATCTATCAGTGGCATCCCCTACTCCTCTTTAGACTATAGTCATCTTCACCCTATCTCTCACAGATTTGAGAATATTACTAACTGTAACTTTTAGCATGAAAAATTGATTTGGTGTAATTGACCTGGAGTAAAATTGTCAGTGCAGTATTATTATTATTATTTTTTTTAATTTTATTTATTTATTTATTTATTTATTTTTGGCTGTGTTGGGTCTTCGGTTCGTGCGAGGGCTTTCTCTAGCTGCGGCAAGTGGGGGCCACTCTTCATCGCGGTGCGGGGACCGCTCTTCATCGCGGTGCGCGGGCCTTTCACTATCGCGGCCCCTTCCGTCGCGGGGCACAGGCTCCAGACGCGCAGGCTCAGTAGTTGTGGCTCACGGGCCCAGCTGCTCCGTGGCATGTGGGATCTTCCCAGACCAGGGCTCGAACCCGTGTCTCCTGCATTAGCAGGCAGATTCTCAACCACTGCGCCACCAGGGAAGCCCCTCAATGCAGTATTATTGTGCCTCTTGGTAAAATCCTTAGCAGTTAAGGCAGTGCATTTTCAAAGTATGTGATTAATATTTTCATAGATTCTATGAAATCACTATGACCAAATTTTCCATAATTATATATTGGTAACCACTTTTTAATAACACAAATATAGACACTATGTGTGTCATATAGTAGACAGTAAATGCTGCATTCCATTTTTAGTTTGAACTGAAATAAAGGAAGAAGAGAAGGAAGGATCTGCAGACACTATTTCCACTTAGCAAACAGTATGTCTTGCTTTATTTATAAATTATATTCAAGTTTAAGTCATGCCTTTTCGCCAAGCTAAAGTGAATCCTCCCATGCAAGATGTTAATGCTTTACATTATAATTAGTCAAGAAGGCTAGTTATGAAGAAAAGTTAGATGGTTATATGATAACAATGTCTGGGTGCTCAGAAAAATATTATTATGAAAGTTCATTAGCCAATGCATATAAACAAAATATAAAATAAAACTGCATAACTTAAGGCTGTTTAATGTATTTTATTTTTTAAATTTTAGGGCTAGTAAAGAAAATGTTAACAACACAAAGCATAGAATATAATTGAAAGAATAGTATCTAAAAATGACCATCTGCCTTCCTAATTTAGGATCACTCATCTATAGCCTTCAGTTTGTGTCCTATGTTAAATATCTGCTCATGTTTTCAATCTATGTTTTCTTATTCCTTTGAGTGGATGATTTTGTATCATGAAACCTATACCTTGTAATAAAATACTCTTATTTAATTTTTCTTAAAACCATGTAAGGGTCAAGTAAAAAAAAAAAGATAGGTCCCTTAATAGAAATTATTTAGGAAGAAAAAAGAGGCAATGGGAAAACAGTTTCCATAAAAGCGAAAATGTCTTTCTGTAGTGAATTTCACTGTTTTTCAAGTGTGGCAAGAATTATAAGTCTTGGCAGTTGGAACACGCTATTCACCTGAGGGCTGCCAATCATTCTCATTTTGAACGACAGAATTTATGAATTGTCAACACGTCTTTTAGGCGAGAAACCAGTGTTCATCAAAAGAAAAATGAAAACAAATGCTCAGATGAATTGGAAACCAAAATGCTGCCTGGTCATCTGATCTTGAGAACATATTACATATAATCTACAGTTCCTATGTTATAACAATTGTAATATGTGAGATACGGATGATAAAATGCATTGCTGCTACTGTGCTTTTTAAGTGGATTATATTCTAGAGAGCAATGGCTTGAGTTTTTTCTTCATTCTATAAAAAGTAAACTATTTACCATTGAGCAACTCCCATAAATATGCCTCTGAAACACTGAAACTGTTGACAGCCTGGTAGGCGATTTCAGTAGTGGAAGCCAGGACTAAACACACTGAACTACATTAGAGTTGGTCCCTGGAGGACAGAATTGAACTTCATTGGCAAGGGCACGATAAGAGTTCCATTTGACTCCTCATTAAACCTCTCATAGGGATTACAGCTCCTTCTCTGTGGCTGCTATCACTTCTCTTTGTATAGAAGAGATAGATGTGAACACATAGTACTGGGTAATTTTTTACTTATTTAGGAAAAGTAAAACAAAGCCTCCTACAGATTAAAAAAAAAAAGATCTTCCAGTTTCTTGCTCATTAACCACCTTATTATTATTTCCTAAGGAAGTAGAAAGCTTTATTTCATTTTGTGAGAATTCATTTTTACTTGCCTGTCTTAAGGCATGCAAGAGATTCTTTTTTATCCGCATTTATTATTTCACCTGGAAATGCAGCATTACAGGGGAAACAGTTGGCGATAATGATCTCAGCCTTCTTTACCAAGCAGCGTTGTTGTGATAATGAAATCAGAACAGACATTTTGAAGCATACATTCCTATATGAACTTTTTGTTACCCGTGGACATTCTCGCTGATTTGGAATCTTGAAAACAGCAAAATAAGATTCACCATCCTTTGGAAGTATTGCACTGGAAAACCAACCAATAGTTCAAAGAAAAACACAGCGGGCTCTATGAATTGAAACCCCCACACAGCTGATGATACAGCATTCACATTCTTCTTGGGTGTCTCTCCTGGAAAGATTCACAAGCCTGTTATTGTTTTAAGTGCAAAAAAAAAAAAAAAAATGAAACTATTTTATCCAGCAATGGCTAAGTAAAATACTTTTCTCTGGAGAGAACATTTTCTGTGTTTTCGAAATAGTACCCTCAGTCTTCAGGCCACCTAATGACAGTGTGATTGAATACAGTGTAATGGAATATTAATAATGTTAATAACTAATACTTTACTGGGGAATGCTTTACAGCTTATTGTTTATTGCTTTATTGTTCCCCCAAAGTGGTCCATGTGTACATATTTATGAGGACATAAAGAGCTAAGCAAATTGTGATATAAGTGATAAGGAAAATAATAGAAAGACAACATAGCAAAATATGATTATTACAAAAACGTGCATCACTGTGAAAGTTCTTTTTGCATTTACAAGATGAATGTATGATTAGTAGGCTATATTTCTAATATCCTACCTACATCAGTTAAGCCTATATCCATGTATCTACACACACACATGCATATACACACACATATATATATCTTCATATATATCCATAATCCACAACATGGACACACACATACATTTTAAAATCAAACTCTGTTCAAAAGAAGAATTGTTGGCAAATTATGAGTGTGATTTTGTCCCTGGCCTAACATCTTTTTTGTTCTAGACATAAGATAATTTTAGTGCCACTTTTGGGTGTGGGTGGGAATAAAATGCTGCCTTCTGGTGCTTCAAAATAAAAGGAAAACATACCAAACCAAAGCCCTACAAGTGTAGTACCAAGAATAAAATTTTTAGATAGCCTGTGAGTCTGACCTCGAGGGATGGAGAAGCAACTAATATTTTCTCAAGAGAAAGAGAAGAATGGACATAAGGGCACTAAAGTGAGCATATGAAGAGGAAGAAGGTGACAAGAAAAGAAGTTTCTAAAGGAAGACATCAGAGACAATATTCTCACATAAATTCAGACCTTTATTCTAGATTTATGCATATGAGAATTTAGCACACATATATACTTGTGTAACTATATTCAATCTAAACCTTTCTCAGATACACATATATATACCAGCCATCTGTACATACAAACATGGAATCATTATGTTGTACATCTGAAACTAATATAATGTCATATGTCAATTATAGCTCAATAAGAAAAAATGTACAGAATGGTCCCATGTACCTTCACCCAGTTGCTTCCAGAGGTAACATCTTACATAACTACAGTAGGTATTAAAACCAGGAAACTGACCTTGGTACCGTTCACAGACCTTATTCAGATTTCACCAGTTTTACATGCACTCGTGTGTGTGTGTGTGTGTGTGTATGTTTCTGTGCAATTTTATCATCTGGGTAGATTTGTGTAACCACCAGCACATTCAAGATACAGAACTGTTTCATCACCACAAAGATCTCTAACATTACCACTTTTAAATTACACACCCTCTCTTTCCCCTCCCCCTACTCATACTTTGCCGGTGGGAATGGTGGGAATGTAAAATGGCATAACCACTCTGGGAAAGTTTGACAGTTTCTTTAATAATTAGACATTTGTAAAAGTATATAAATGTTTATGTGTTTGTAAATATGTGTAATATAATGTGAGCCAACCTCCTTCTATATTCCACTCAGGTGTCAAAGGACAGCCCTTAAAATTTACAAAACTTCTGACCTCAAACAGAAAAAATATATACTTGTGCTATTTCCTCCTGGGTGAGTGTGGGACAGAGAGAATGAGAGTGTTTAAATGGGATGAAGAGAGTGGAAATGGGAGGGATTACCCTCCCCATCACACACACACACACACACACACACTGAACTCCATCACTACAATCACAACCACCACTTCCCTACAAGTGTTACTTTCACTGAGAGCAAATGTAGGAAGACTGGGAAGGGACCGGGGTATTTGGTTCCTGAGTTGCTGAAGGCGAGTCAGGGTAGCCCCACAGAACTCTGCGTCCCAGGGACTGTGGAAGAGGTTGGGGCGGAGCCTGGAGTGGGGCTTGGGAAGCTGCTGTCACTTTTATGAGTCCGCAGCCCACAGTGAGAGTATCTCTGCTGCCAGACGACCGCGGAGGGCTGGGCGCAGGGCCCCCGCCTCCCGCTCACCGCGCGGCAGCCGCGGCGGCGGCAGCGGCGGCGGAGCCTCGCCCACTCCAATCCCCACCCTCTCCATCCTTAGCTGTTACAGAACAGCAGCACCTGGCACGTTCCTAGAGGACCCAGGGAGCAGGAAGCGAAGGGGAGCTGGCGCGGGGGGCACTGCACAGGCAGCATGCGCCCGCCGGGAGCAGCCTCGGCGCCCAAGGTCTGAGGCTGCAGCCCCCGTTCGCCATTGTGAGCCGCCGGGGGAGCCAGCCGGCGCCACCGTCCGCCCGGGTCCCCGTCCACGCCGCGATGGGGCACCTGCCCGCGAGCACGCGCGGCGGCCGCCGCCTGCTGCCTCTGCTCTGGCTCTTTGTGCTGCTCAAGGTAGGGGACCCCCTCCCCCCGCGCTCCTGCCCGCGCTCCGGCGCCCTCGCTCCGCCGCGGGGGAGCGGCGCGCCCCGGGTCGCGATGGCCGGGCTGCTGGCAGCGCCCGCGGTGCCGCCTGGGCGCACGCTTTGTTGTCCTCGCGCTTACGTGCTCTCCGCGGGCTTCAGGGACGGGGTGGAAGGAGAGGGAAGTTTGCTCCCGCCGGCTTTCCCCCTTTGTGCTCTTGCACCGCCGCCGGCACGTACATCAAAGGTGGGCTTGTTGGATGGTGCTTGCTCAGACGAAATGAGATCGCTTTCCCTTCTGGTCGCTACTGCACCCCAGGGCTGCTTAACCTTTTCTGCCTCCCCCAACGGAGTGAGCGGAGGCTTTGTCTTAATTTACCTTCTGCTGGAATTATACACCGGGGGCCGAGCTCCCTGGCCTCAAATGGGCTGCCGGGGCTGGGTCGTGAGCATGGTTTTCTTTGACTAAGGAATGTCAGCTTGAGCCTGGAGAGGACTCCTCTCCCCAAGTCCTCATCTCCAGCCTGAGAACACCCTTTACAAAGTCTAGACTTTCCCCCGCTATATTCACAGAGGATGCTACCTCTAAATGTCAATGGCAGACATCTGTATAATTAACTTTTTCGTGTCTTCTTTGGAATGTCCTGCTTCAGGGTTTTACTCTGAGAAAAATAGACAAGACAAGGACTGCTTAAAAACAAACAAACAAACAAAAAATACCCCTACTTTGACAACTATACGGTGCATAAAATTGTTTTAAAGAAATTTAAACTAGATGTCTTTGGAGAAGTGTTATGAAGTTATGAGGTAATTGTCTATCACTCGTGTCTTCCGTGTGTCTACTTTAGTTCTTAGTCCTTCTTCCGGCAAAGCAAACGCAAGTACGTCGACAGGTGACCGGGAGCTATCCTTTCAGCACCACAGTGATATCTACCTTAGAAATGGACGAAACATTAAAGGATGCAAATGTTTTCTTATCAAAGAGTCACTTCTTGCTCATATGCACCCTTAATCGTGAATGTCTGACAAGGAGATAGTGGAACAGAGCCAACGGATTGAGAACAGCATCAGTTTTAAATATTCCATATTTTCATTATCTTAATGGAAAATAGGAAAAATAGTTTCTGGGAGAACCAGCAACAGAGTGCCTAAATACGATTCTAAATTGTATTTAATATATTTTTACATTTTCTGAAGCTATCAACAATAATATTATTTAAAATCTGATAAATAATAAGCTCGGTCATATATTTTCACTCTAAGAGGTTGCTCTTTAAGCAGACACCACAAATGTGTACGTTTTATGAACATACACAGACTATGAAGTTTTCTATTAATTTTTCTATTTGTCATATTCTGTCATAACTATATGTCTGTGCAACACTTCTCATGAACGCAAAGTGAGAAATTGAACAACCACACATTTTACTATGTAACAGCTAGGACTTACACATATGACATCTGATCCAAACGCAACCTTTGGCACTGCTTCAGGTTTCTGTTTGAAATCTTCATAATGAGTGAGAATTTCAGAAATGGTCAAATGATGGGTTCGGGAGTATGGGTAGAGTGCCATAAAAAATGTAAAAATTTGTAGCAAAAGGTCTAATCAAAACTTGATATCAGACTGAGAAATTGCAGTCAGTAATGGCATAGACTGTAATAGATGTTCACCCTGTTCTACATAATAGGTGTTTTCCTGCACATTTGCAGTATAGTGTCAATTATGATCAACTGCATCACACAGTAAATACATTAATAAAGCTCGCCTTTTAATAAATATTGTAATGAGACAAGTAATTTTGTAAAGCAAGTCTTTACTCTTTATTTTATGTAAATGCAACGTTTTATGTCAACTGGATATAAAGTATACCAAAAGAAACATATATATATATGTGTGTGTGTGTGTATATATATATATATATATACACACACACACACACACACATATATATATTGCCTTCATATATGTACACTGAATACCCACCATGTGCCAGTCAGTCTTCCAGGTATTTCACACATGCTATTTCATTCACTTATTTTGTTACAGTTGACAAGAGATGTTCAAAGTGGTAAACTGGGCACATAGAGTAATGCGTTTACATTTTGGAAATAGTATATTACATGGTAAATTGGGTTCATAGTATAATCTTTCCATAATTTGGACATGCTTTTGCATTCAAGGTCCTGAATAAGTGTCAGTAAAACAGACTTAACATGCAGGTGGTGATAGACACATAACATTCCATTATTAAATACCAAGTTGTCGATTGAATATCAGTGATAAAATCTAAAAAGGTCTGTCTGTGCTGAGTCGGAAAGAAACCATTTCCCCAGCCTTCCCCCCAAATCTCTGTAGTTCTCATTATGTCAGACAATCTTTCACTACTCTGTATGAAGTACCCTCCACATGAGAGTGAAAATCCCTTAAAGCCATAAAGTTAGAGAAACTCAAATATGAGGCTTGATTTGTAGTTTTATCTTTTCCACAAATCAGAAACAAGCAGCTGGACATAAGTGGTGGGAAAGTCTGAAATTTTGAACCTGTAAGATTGGCTATAACCAGTTTCACTGAGGTAGCCTCAAGGTGCCTGGCTAAGGAAGCCTTCGTGCATTGTTCCCTATCCATGGCTTAATGATGGGCACATTTAATCAGTCATCGCCAATTGTTTAAATCATCCACTTTATGTTATTAAGCTAATAGCTGCCTAATTGACGTTTCATAAGCACAATGTTGGTTATGAAAATTTCTACTTTCATATCAATATTGGTGGTATATTTCTATTTCTAAAAACAGAAAACAAAAGAACTCTGTTATCAAGTATACTGGGAGCCTACCAATCTCAAAGTCTTCTACCCACATATGAATGTAAATCGAGTAGTATTTATTGGAGTATTATTTATTTATTATTTATTTAATCACCAGATAAATACTACTCCATTTAGATTTTCCCTCTCATACGTCTTCCCATAATTCTAGTAAAAACAATGTAACCTCTCTCACCCATCCTATCTTTACTACACCTCTCCTTGAAAATTACTTCCTATATCAGTTCACTCGCCATCAGTATTTTGTCAACAAAGAGGCAAGTTGTAGAATATGACATCATAGGAATTTAGATTCTGCCTTCCCTGAAATGGTGCTCACTAGTAGTCAACTGGAAGGTTTCCCTAAACTCATAGGTTTGGCCAGAATCCTTCTTTCCCTCTGAACCTCCTCTCTATATTTCCTTCCATTTCTGCTCTTACCTGATACATAATCAGGGAAAATTAAATTTGAAAGGGCCTCAATTACATGTTCTGAAAGAGGTTTATGTTTAATTCTATAAAGCATGAGTGTTACCATGTTGACCATAGTACTTTTATTCGGGAGAAATACCCACTTTCCAAGTTTTATCTGCCTTTCTCCACTTCCCTGTGACCCCTCTCTCTTTTTCTTTTTCTTCCTTATTTTCTCAGCCTTTCTCTCCACCGCCACCCCCGTGTCTCTCCCTGCACCTCTCTCTCTCTGTCTCTCTCTCTCTCTCTCTCTCTCACACACACACACACACACACACAAGAATCTTCACTTTCCTTCTGGAGGTTTTACATGCACATTCTATATTATACAATGTCGGCAGATGAACCATAACCTTTTCATCTTTCTGAAGCAGCTTAGACCCTCCTCCTCGCAGTGAAGTTTGCTGCCATTAACTCCTTTGTCAGTTGACTTCCTTGACAAGTGTTGTTGCCAGCCTATTAGAGAAACCCTTTTATACGTGACATCCCTAGTAAGTTGGAGAAGGTTCACTGGGCTGGTATTCTGCAGGGGATTGAGTGATAATCCTTCCCAATGTGAACATCTGTTTTCTTTTCTTCTTTGTTATATGAAAGATTGATACTGTATGGAAGCATAGAAAATTCGCACTTACCTCTTTCTCATCTTGGCCCATAAGAAAGCATGCGTCTGTATGCATAAATAATTAAAACAATATGAGTTGTACTTTATTTTTAAATGTAGTGGTATTTCTAGCATCTAAATATCCAACTTGGAGGTATTTAAATTTATAAGCACATTGACTCCTGGGTCTTATAAGTATAATTCCAACTTGAGTCTTGAGGGTTTGCAAAGGATCTTTGCTGCTGGATACAGTTGGTGCACCTATATAAGCCATTGTGATTGGTAGCAGCATGACACAATAGAATGCTTAACAGCTGTGACCACAGATATTTCTTTCTCATTTTCTTCCTAATTTAGTGCCTTCAGGTACACACTTCCAGTGGTGTTGCATTTTCAGAAGCCCCAGTACAATGATGGGCTCTACTAGAAAGCATCGTGTTCATTTAACTACTCCAAATACATTGTAAATATTTTTGAAATAAATGCATGTCTATTGTAAATTTTTGTCTTCCATTGTGCCTAGTATGTGGTGTTAGGCATATCATAGAAGCTTAATAGACAGGATTCAAATTTTCGTCATTATATAAATATTTCCTGACTGAGAAGTGTTAAATATCATAATATTGACTTGTGAACTCATCTTTAAGGAAAATATGAGGAAATTATCATTGTGTGAATTAAATCATTATGATTACAATGCAATCATTACACCAAAAAAATAAAATATTACCCATCCCTTATATTAAGAACTTATTAAAATCATAAATCAAAATACCAATATGTTATTTTCCCCCAAAAATAGTACTCTGGATTGCTCCAGCGTTACCTCAACTGCTATTTACTGTCATCAATTAAAAGTCTGAGTTGAGGGCTTCCCTGGTGGCGCAGTGGTTGAGAATCTGCCTGCTAATGCAGGGGACACGGGTTCGAGCCCTGGTCTGGGAAGATCCCACATGCCACGGAGCAGCTGGGCCCGTGAGCCACAATTGCTGAGCCTGCGCGTCTGGAGCCTGTGCCCCGCAACGGGAGGGGCCGCGATGGAGAAAGGCCCGCGCACCGCGATGAAGAGCGGTCCCCGCACCGCGATGAAGAGTGGCCCCCGCTTGCCGCAACTGGAGAAAGCCCTCGCACGAACCGAAGACCCAATACAGACAAAAATAAATAAATTAATAAAAAAAAAAAAAATAGTAAGATTCTTTAAAAAAAAAAAAAAAAAAAGTCTGAGTTGAAATACTGGAGGAAATGGCTTTCCTTACCTCTGTATGTGACCTACAACTTTGGCCAATACCCAGATATGCAGGTAATATTCTTGCTTCCTCTTCCATGTTATCCTTCTTCTGTGACCACTACCAACTAGAACTGACAAAAATTTCTGCATTCTTCTATAGAAATCCTTCTAATTTTTTGCCATAACTTTGCTTTTAAGAGATGAAGCCTCTGCCACACCCTGGTCCTGTTATATCTATGGTAGTGTTCAATCCAGGGGCATAAACCAATGCCATAAAGAACTCTTCTGTGGTGCCCCTAGAGACCCACTGGTATCAGCTCATATGTGAGAGACCTCCTTGTTCACTTGTGTCATCGATTTGAGGAGCTAAACCAAGGGTAATACGGCACCAGTAGAATGAGCAAAAGGGTGAATGGGGTAGGATGAGACTGGAGACAGAACACAAGGTCTCTTGTCCTCTTCTCTCCTGGTGCTATTGGCTCCAGCAGGTTCCATATTGCTTCTCCCAACCTTTCAGAAGAATAGGTGAATAATCTTCTTAAACACCTCTCATGTAATCTGTGGTCACTAATTTCTCCTGATTAGGGAGCTTGTCCTTTCTTAAGCTTGTTCTAGGTCTCCAGAGTACTGATCCTTAGTTTTTGTTTTTGTTTTTTTCCTCTGAACAAGGTGCCTTCACATTTATTTCTATAAGTAGAACCATATCTTATCCCTGTGTCAGAAAATCATCCTCAACTCATTCATTCAGAATCTCATTCTCCAGCGAAACATGTTTCCTTTCCCTAGGCATTCTAGTTACCTAAAAGGCCAACTCCTCTTGCTTCTGAATATATTAAAAGCACCAAAGAAAAAAGAGGATGTTTGAAACAAGGTTGTAGAGGTTTCTTGATAAAAACAGTTTTTCCCTTCCTTTTTGTCAGGAAATTGAGATGAAAGAGAGAGAAATGATAAATGCTTGGAAAAATCTTTCAGAAACAGAGAATCAGGATTGAAAATAGGACTCTGAGTTTGAGAGTTGTGTTACAAACTATAAATATGCATGTTAATTTCTGTGAGAAAATGAATATAGAGAAAATTAGAGAATCACATGAAAAAAGTTTGATGAAAACAAATATATTGCCATCCTTCTATCTATATGCAAATAAATGTGTTTCCTTCGTGAATACTCTTCATTTGTTTGGTTTTCCACTCTTCCTGAATAGGAACGCTGTGCAGTTCATTTTTCTAACAAGACTGTTCCTATCATAAAGCATATTAAAACCAAATGAACCTGGTAGTTTTTGTACGTTTATTAGCAAATAAAAATAATAGGGATGCAATTTATCTACAATGTAGAGGTACAAAATCAGAATTATTTTTCGTAATACTAATGTATATGTGATTTAAAAGATGAATGTTTCTCTTGTTTTATATCATCTCATTTAACTGTTTTTTAGATAACTGAGATGTTTGTTATTTTTTTCTTTTTCTTCCCACCTACATTTTTTAATAGATGATTTATGTGTGAGAAAATATCATCAGGCATCTATCAGGTCTTTAATCCTAATCCTTCATTATGACCCTCCCATTGATCAAATTCACTACAGAGGAATTTTTGTTCCTTTTTCTCTTTACCCTTAACTTATACCAGAGACCAGCTACGGCTCTGTGTACTGATCCAGTTTGTGATTCCTTCTTAGTTTCACCCACAGAAGCTTGTGGTTGGAATGTACAAGCCAGATGTTAGAGAATTCCAGAGAGTCCCTTTGTGTATTTGGTCTTATCTGAGGTCTGGTTCCTTACCCCTTGTACCTCACTTTCTGAATCAGGGCTCTATTTTAATTAACTCTAGCATTCTTGCCCTTTCACCCTGGCTTTAACTTCTAGTTACTCTGTCCTTGTCTTTTCGTTTCCTTGGAAGGGTATCCTAAACTTTGGAAACCTTGAAAGAGCCAAAACTTTTTTGGCTGACTAGTGTTTCCCCAAAGCCAGAATGACCACGTTAAGAAGTTACTTTTCTTCCTCAGTACTAAGTCTGTGTTTTGGATTCTAGGATAATGATACATAGCTCAATTGCATTCAGTTAATCAAACATTTATTGAGCATCTATTGTGTGCCAGGAATTGTACTAGATGTTGTAGGTAGACGAAAGGATATCAGTCAGTTGAATCCTCACAAATGACATAATGGGAAAATAAACATAGAAAAAGAAAATGTCATTAAAATGTGGTCAGGTTTTGTTCTGTTTTGTTTGTTTGATAGAGGAAAACATGGTAATATGCCAGAGGAAAGACATTTAACTATATCTCAAGGTTTGAGAGATGACTTCTTAAAAGATGACACCTGAGCTGATAAGAGGTAGCTTAAAAAATATGGGCATACAGGCAGAAAAAACTGCATGAATAAAGACCCAATGGTGTGAAAAGCATGATAGTGTTTAGGAAAATACAAATTTATACAAAAGGTAATGAAGGGATAGAAGTTAGTTCAGGGAGGCTCCTATAAGCTGTGCCAGAAAGTAGTCTTTATTCTCTAGGTGAAGAAGATTATTTAAAGAGTTTAATCAAGGCTTAACTGAGTAAGATTTGCATTTTAGATAGAGCTTTTGGCTGTAAGAAAGGCTATCCCAAAGGTGTACCAGGCCTGGAAGCAGTTAAACTGCTTGGAGATTATTGCAATTGTCCAATGAAGAGATGATAAACCTTGACACTAGGGTGATGGGAAAGGGGTTAAAGGAAGAGAGACAGTGTTCAAAATAGCTAGATTGACAAGACTGGTTAGGTGTGGGAAACTGGGGAAAGAGGAGTCCAAGGTAATTTCCAAGTAACTGACACCTTTGCCTAAGGTGTTGCAGTTTTAAGATACCAAGTGTACTGGTGGTGTCCATTCTCCTCCCGATCAGCTTACCTCCTTCTCCACCCTCAGTGCCAGGGAGCTTCCCTGTAAAGACTGCTTCTTCAGGATCCCTTGCCCTTTGGCCAGCAGTGGGTTTGACTAATAGGAGGCACCAACAGAAGATTCCTGGTGGGAGTCCACGCTGGCTGGACCCTGATAGGCAATGGCTTCATCCCCTCTTTCAATCCTGTAGTCAGCTCCTCTTTCAAGGCCAAGTTCTGGCCAAGTTCCAGAAGCAGCTTCCTCCCCTGGTCTCTTTAGGGTAATAGCTTCTCACTGCTGCTCATCCCTGGGTACTTTATCACCCCTGTTTAGTATCACTACTCCTGCTCCACACCTTAATTATCAGTCTCTTGATTAAACTCCATAGAATTTCCCCTGAATGTCCTGCTGGGACCTCCACTGCTGTAGTACATGATGAGGTTAGTGGAGGATCTTTTGAATTTGAAGTGCCTAAAAAAAGCAGGTACTTAGATATGAGTCTGATGTCTAGGGGAGAGGGCAGACCTGGAGATGTGAATGGGGATGTCCCAGCAGAGGGCAAAGGAGAGAAGAGCAATGGGCCAGGGTGGGGCCTGAGGAGCACTAACATTTAATAAGGAGCCTTAGAAGATGAGGAAAGAACAGCCAGAGAGGTATAAGAATCAAGGAAACCCAAGATCTAGGAAATTTCAAGTGAGAGGGATTGGCAAACTGCATCGAATGCAATGGAGAGATACTATAAGCTAAAGTCTGGAAAATCTTTGGATTGGGAAATAAGTAGGCTGTTGGTCTCTCAGAGCTTGGGAAGGGTGGTATGCTTCTGGGAGTAGAAGAGTTGAGAACTGGACTTTTGTTAAAAGGATAGGTGTCATTGGGTCAGAGAGACCTGATTTCAATCTCAGCTCTCTGGACTGTGCCTTTTACCAACAGCAGGATATGGGGGAAATTATTTCACCTCTCTGGGGTCCCTATGGTGATTGGCTATATTTATCTCAGAGGATTATTGTCAGGAATAAATGAGATAATGACCATAACATATTTTAAACAGTGCCTAGAGTACAGTAAGCACTCAATAAGTGTTGTGTCCAAAAAGAAAAAGAGAAAGAAAGAAAGAAATAGGACAGTAAAAGTAGCCCAAAGCAAAAATCAAAGAAGAAGAACAATTAAAAATATGTCTAGAGTAGCATCTTCCCAAGTGTACTCCATGGAACATTAGCGACTTAAAATGTTAACAGATATTCTTAAAACTAAACACTTCTGTGCTGACGTGAATTTGGGAAGTAATCTGTTTAACTTTGTTTAAACTAGTATCAATTCATTTATTATTATTTTTTGTACCAGGATTTCTTAGAACCTTCACTATGTTAATATGCATTGTGCTTCCAGTAGGCAGATACAGTGTGTAGCATTTCCCAAGTTTGAGTGCAGAATTTTTTTCTAAAAATGATTCATGGGAATAGTGAATGCACCTTAAGAAACAATACCTATATTTGTACACTAGACACTTCTTCTCTTTATCTCTCTCTTTCCTTAATGAGAAAAGTAACTTTAATGATAGGGGAAACATACCAGTAAGATCAATCATAGTCTAAATCTCAGAATCTGAAGAATTTGCACGAAGGAGAGCAACTATTCCCAACTTTCTTTTCAAGGACTGATGTTCAACTCTCTTGGAAGAAAAAAAATGTGTATATTTTCCTTATTTTATGGGTTGCGCTAACTCTGGGTTTGGTAACTGTACATACAAAAATTTCTTTGGCTTTTGACTGTTAAAAAGATAGAAAATTAATTTTAACACTATTTTTAAATATGATTGTCTTAATATATGTCTTAAGAGAACAACATATTTTGTTCAGTGTATTTCATTGAATCATAAAACTATACTTTTCAGAGATCGTCTAGTTCAATACTTACGCTGGTACTTAGATCTTGCCTCTAATATTACTGCCGGTTGGTCATAAATGGTGAAATTACTGTCAGCTGAGAGGCGGCTGTTCCACTTTTGGACAGTCATTTTGTTGTTTGGTTTGGTTTGCTGTTGAGATGAACTATTTCTGGTTGTATCTTTCACACATTACTTCTATCTCTGTTTCATTTTAGTACGGCACTAGGTTGTGACTGCTCCTGCTTTCTTGCATGTTCTGAAGAACTGCTTGCCAACAGACTTGACAGGTTATAAAGATAAAATGTGAGAAGCTTGTCATCCCTCTGTCCTATCCTCAACCCTCCATCATACTGCTTTAGGCTATTTACACCAGTCCAAGATTTCTGGCTGTTGTCCTTTCTTCTCTTTCATGGCCACAATAGCCAGTTGGATAGAAGACGATTCTCATTCTTCCCAAAGGTGTTCTGTGATGAACCATGGTAAGGGGCTGAGAGTGCCAATATCTGCGCAAAGGGTGGTTCCTTAAAATGTCTTTCCTGAACAGCCAATCTAAAAATCAACCCATCACTCAAATTTTACCACTTTTACCCAGGTTTATTTTCTTTGGAGAATGTATCACTCACTACATGACATTATATTAGCTCTTTATTATTACTTAACTCCTCTATTGAAATGCTTGTAGGTTCCGTGAAAGCAACGTCTTTATCCTTTTTGTTCACTGCTGTATCCCCAGCTGTTGGAAGAGTGCCCGGCCCAGGGTAGATGCTCAGTAAATATTTGTTGAATAAATGAATAGTGAATGAATACATAGGGTGAGAAAGGTCAAACAGGACTTATGGGACAGACTCGAGACAGAGGAAAAACAGGTTGCAAGCTTGCAAGTTCAGGGAATGAAGCCAATGCACAGTGAGATGAACTAGGAGAGAGGGTCCATCGGGCAGGCAGTGCTGAGGGAGTGTAGTCAGAACGGAGAGATAATCTGGAGATGCTGTTTTATTGGTCTTGTGGAGGTAACAAAGGATTTATTACCACAAGTGAAAATAAAGTCTTTTAGACATCAAGATAAGGTTCCTCACACATTTTTTTTTCTTGCTACTGTATTGTCAGAATCAACCACTGGTAAATGATGTGTGCTCAAGCAATGGATGGGTTCCCCTTGTGTGGCAAATTCTCATCTGTAATGAAGTAAAAACAGCTTTTTTGATCACTTATTCTCTATTTTATTCATTGACTGTGCATAAAATTTACTTTCACTTGTAAACAAAGTAGTTTTGGGGTTTTTCAAATCTAAAAATGTGTTCTTTTCTTGGCTGTACAATTTGAGAATATCAAAAATAAAAATAATTTTTTACATAATGTTTTTTCTTTATTTTTCCCTCACAATGTATATTAATATACTCAGATTGGATCTAGACCTCTAAAGGCGTTTCCAGAAACTCACATGACTGACTGAAGCTCAGATGATCATTGTTATTTTTCTTCAACCATTAAAACTTATGAGTCCCTTTATTCCTTAAAATGATATTTTTTTCTTTTTTTAAATGCATATTGGTACCTCATAGAAATTTTTTTAATGGATTTCAGACAATGAATGTCCTTTCTAGTTTAAGATTCCAATAGGTAATTTTATACAGAAATAAATGATAATTTTCATACTCAATTGAATACTAGATAATAAGTATTTTATTATCCAAACATGGACAGACAGTTAAACAGGCTGATTAAATTAGCGTTGTAGTCATTAAAATGTTAGCATATATACACCAAAAGCCTGGACTGTCAAGATTTTCAAATGACTAAAATACAAAAATGTATGCATGAAACAAATACTATTACTTACACTATTTTGCTAGAGAATTGAAAGGTATTACATTGTCTTGTAATATACTAATTTATATCCATAGTTTACTACTGTATTGGTAAAGTGTGGAAGTTTGAGTTAGCTGTAATTTTTTCTCTATGACTTTAATTTTCTTTTTGTTTGTTGATAAATCAATATCTCCTCTAGAGTCAAAAATACAGGAAAAATTGTGATCAGATTATTTGTACACTCACATAAATGGCTAAAAAGAGGTTTCCCCCCCCCAAATGTATAATAAGGAGAAGTGCACCTAAAGAGTATAAAAATAATATTAACAATTCTGCAATTAATAAATTATTATTTTTAAGTTTAACAATCTTCTTTTTTTAGTATCAAAACAAAATTTCTGGAAATCTCCAAGAACACATTAATATGAGTCTCTTTCTCTCTCTGTGTGGTGCATCAGAATTAGGCTAATTGTCATACATCATTCTTTGTCTCAGATGGACCAGGAATTTCCTATTTAAGTCAAGTTGGTGGTCCAGAAAATAGATATTCCAGTAATATTGCTTTGGGATGTCGATTTATTTTGATGTTGTGCTGAAAACTAAAATGTAGTCCTAAAAATGAGAGTGTTCTTGACAAATTCCACCAAGTATAACCATCATTTTTACAATAAGGGCCAACAGCATTACCATAAGAAATACCTTATTACTTGGATGTACTTAAAATTCCTAGATTTTATCTAGGAAGAAAAATTGACTTCTAAAGTTTCTGAATGTTAAGTTGATTAATAAGGTGAATAATAAAAAGCCAAGGGAATTGTATAATGTCTGTAATGTATTATTAAACAGTGAGTCATTTGGTCCTCCCTTAAAGGATTTTAGAAAAAGGTAGGTTATTATAGGGTTATTTACATATAAAGATAGTGATGGGATGTGGCCAAGTTTATTTTGCATCATTATGGGGACTTTCTTCTACAGTTTCCCCTAAATTATACTTTTTAATTAGTCTTTCAGAAATAAATATAGGTCTCATTCAAAATGGATAGGTACTTGGGATTTTTAATATGAAGATTCTGGTATTATCAAAACTGTGTTAAAATGATTGCAACAACTTAGAATTAAGTACTATGGACTTAATCTTGAAAACGTAGCTTATGTGCTTCTTTTTAATTAGGTAAAACTGTTAAATCTGCTGAAAGTCAGCCCCCCTTTAGAGGTGCTCCAGGATCTTTCCTGTTGCCACAGCTTTTTACTTATTTTTTGAAGGCTAATTGGAAACCTAATGAGACTCTTTCTGTTGAAATTCTTGTTGCTATGTTGAGGCCTCCAATTAGCCTTTTCACCATGTGGTTTCTTGTGGTTCTGAAGTAGGGGTTTCTTAATTTGAAATCTCAAAGTAAGTCTGAATCAGGCGTGTATCACCAAACATAAGAATTTTATAATGGATTAAAAATTTGAAAACTAATACATGTTCACTGTGGAAAATATATAAAATACAACAGGCAGAAAAGGAAGAAAGTAGCCATTCCTACATATTCAGTTCTAAAATAACTACCATCTGGGGGACATATCATTCCAAATTTTTTTCCTATGTCTTTGTACTGGAGTGAGTATGTAAAAAAAAAAAAAAAAAAGAAAAAAAAAACAGTATCAAATTGTCCCACTATTTTAGCATGCTCTTTTCACTTAAATGTATTATGATAATTTTTTCAGGACCTGAGCATTTTCAGTCCTCTTCAATTTAGGAATTAAGCCAGGGGTCTGAGGTTCAATTATATTCAATTCCCAATTGTACTTTCACCAGTGAAGGACATGGATGATCATAGGCATTGATTATGACCATGAAATGTTGGGGATCATCACCTATGTGTGGGCTTCCCTTTAGTGTGATTACTTCAGAATTAGTCACATAGAAAAACTTCAGAGGCTATATTGACAGGCATTTATTTTCCATTTCGCCACAGCTAAATATAATGCATAATAAAACTTAAGAATATAGGCTCTGTAGTCAAAAAGATACAGGATTGAATTTTGGCTGTGCTCTTCTAGCTGTGTGTCATTTGCCAGTGTGCTGACCTCTTCATGGAAGACACAAATTATAGTGACTGCCCAGATCACCATTCCTCCAATGGCCAAATCTGCCATCTTCTCCAACACCTGCCATCCTTTGAGGAAAACTTTTTAATCCTTATGGTTGGAAAGGATCCTACTTGACCTTAATACTCTGGGCAGTGATCAGTCAAGGGGTGAACCCTGACCTAAGCTAAGCCCATTTGGGGACTGTACCTGACCAGTGTCTTTGAGATTGGTGTGTGATCTAAGCCAAACCTATCAGAATCCATCCCTGCAATTACTTCCAAACTGGCAACAGTGGGAAAGAATACTCTCCTCTCCAGTTGTGGAGCTATGACATGAACTAAGACACAGGAGCTAAGTCATGAGCCATGGAAACTGTCCCCAACCATAAAACTGAAACATAGGAAGAAACGTTTTCTAACAGAAAAGGAGGCAGTAGAAAAGTAGAGACTTCAGCAAGACTATCTTTCATTGCACAAAGACTATCTCATTTCTCATACTCTAGAATCACTCCACTGATACTCAGAGAGATTGCAAAACAGCAATCTACAAAAATGCAATTCTATCATAGCCAAGCAGGCATAGCAATGCTTGGAATCTTAAAGAAATCTGAATCTTATATACCTGAAACTAACACAACATTATAAATCAACTATATCTTCTAATCAACTATTTTTTTATCTTCAATAAAAAAAAGAAATCTGAATCAGAGTGATTATATAATTTATCATACCAACTGGGGCACTTCCAAGACTGAAGGGATCATTATGCCAGGACAGCAGACATAAATCGGCCTGTTCTGGGAAAACCAGGACAGATGGTTACTCCTTCCTGAAAATACTAACAAACATATTTGATGCAGTATGGAATCACTAGCTCCTCACCCGTGTCATCCATCTCTGAAAACTTCTGCTCTAAACAAGATGAGTTGGCTGTATAAGAGGAATTGTAATTATCTTCAGCAAAAAACTAAAGCTTGTGCAGGAATGTTTATAGTAGCTTTGTACTAACCAAACACTGAAAATAACCAAAATGCCCTTCAATAGGTGAATGGTTAAACAAACAGTGGTATTTCTGTACCATGTGATATTATTACTCAGCAATGAAAAGGAATAAATTATTGAAACACACAGCAACTTGAACGAACCACAAGAAAATTGTGCTGAGTGAAAAAAGCCAATCTCAAAACGTTTCATACTATCTAATTCCATTTATAAAATATCCTAGAACCAACAAAATTATGGAGACGGAGAACAAATTCGTGGTCACCAAAGATTAGGGATTACATGGGGTAGAGGAGAAAGTGTACCTGTCTGTGAAGGGGTAGCATGAGGGAGCCTTGTGATAATGGAACAGTTGTGTATCTTGATGGTTGTGGTACTCACATGAAGTTATACTTGTGATCGAAGTGTGTAGATCTACATATACACACACACAGATGAGTGCATAATCACTTGTGGAATCTCAGTAAATTTTACAGATTGGACCAATGTCAATTTCATACTTTGGATATTTCCTTGTTTGGGATTTTCTTATTTTGATATGCAAAATATCAACATTGAAAGAGGCAGGGTGAAGGGTGCATGGGACCTGCCTGTACATTTCTTTGCAACCTCCTATAAATCTATAATTTTCTCAAAGAAAAAGGTTAAAATAACTTTATTTAGTTTGTTTTATCTTCTTCTCTCTTTTTTTTTGTGTGTGTGTGCCTGGCCCTCTGCTAAGTATTTTAACTGACTAACTGACAGATATAGCCTCTTTCTGATGAGGACTGTCTCTGAAAGACAATAATTATACTTGCAAGGGAAAGTAAGGCTATCTAAGCAAATGTGAAAAAAAAATCAGGAAAATACACAAGGACCTCAATAAAACTATTAGCTGCAAACTCAAATGCATTATGAGAAAGACTGCCTATTGAACGATGTTCTTACGAGATTTATCTATTGAATTCTGGAAAGGACCAGATATTAAGGCATTCCCATTCATAATTCCCATACCACCAATGTTAACATTTTCATAACTCTTCAGAGAATCAGTTAAAAATGGAGTCATGGAAATTACCATTTGGGGAAGTTAGGACAAAATACTTTGATTGATGAAGTAATGTCATTCTTCCATTCTTTTAGCAATTATTAAATAGCATATCTGGAAATAATATAAATAAATTAGAATGAAATAGAAAGTGATAAGAGGAGCTTAGGCGGCTTGAGTAAAACAGGGGAGATGGATGGAGGATATATGAAGGTGAATAGGAGATATTTAAGTATTTCAACCAATGAATCGTCAAACATGTATTAAACTGGACGTATAAGGAAAGTGCTGTATTCATCATTTTTAAGAGTGTAAAACAAAGTTATGCCCTTAGGAAGTCTGTAAGGTAAGGGAAAATAACATAAACATGTTACATGTAAAAGGGCTATATATATACGACTTCCTACTGTAAGAGAAGCCTGAAGTAGTAATATACTAACTTCCAAAGGAATGAGATAGACAACTGTATCCAGTCAAGTGCCTTTCCCTTCAGATAAAGGAGAACGCACTTAGGCTTGAGGGAACACTGGTTTCACGAAGGAAGACAAATTTTGATCTGAACCTTATCTGTTGCGATTCAGATAGACAGACTAGGTTAAAGAAAACACTCCAGATGGGAGAAACAGAGGAACAAAAGTAGGAATGTGAGAAAATAGAAGTCCTGTTTAAGAAGGTTGAATAAAAGCAGGGAGAATGGATTCGAGTTGGAAGCGAGTGGTTTTGCCCAGCCATGAACTTCTATTCACAACCTTCTGTTCAATAGTGCTGCAAAGGCAAACATTAAAATGAGCTTTAGCTCAGCAGTGGTGTGCAGGAAAAAAAAATGATCATACCTCATTTTAGCTTTAATTGCTTTTATAATTCTGAATTTGCTGTTAAATGCGAAATGCTTAATTCTAAATACGTGTGCTCTGTCTTAATTAGATAAAATAATCCTCTGTTGCTTGGGTAGTTCAGTAAATTAGTCCCTAGACTTAAACTTCCCTGGATCATGTTGTTTATGCATTAATCTGTATGCACTCTTAAAGATAAATGGAAAATAAAAGGATTTTTTTTCAGAGACAAGTTGTAGCTGTCAGCATACTTTCAAATTTATATCCGCCATGTGTGACTTAAAAATTGCCACGTTTATTATAGTAATTATTATTCACATGTATATTACCCCATACATGTAAAATTTCTTCTACAGTTTTATATTTTATTTAAAACTACGAGTTAAAATTACATTTTGCTAGCCAAAACTAAACAAAAGATCTAAACCTCTGTTATGTAAATAAACAGCCTGCCAACTCAGCAATCAATGAATTACCAATAGTGCCACATTTGTATATAAGGAATGCACCAAAGGAAACAACCAATATAAATATATTGGGCACAAATCAGAAGTTCTTCCAAACCTCACTGCCTTACTGAGAATGATGGTGAAGATACTGACAATCACTGCCATTTACTGGATGGCTGCTGTTCAGAGGGCCTAGTGATAACATCGTTATCACTACTTAAGTAACGGGGAAACTGAGTTTCAGAGAGGTACCGAAGCAGTTAAGAATGAAACCTTCATTTGACCATAGAACCTTTGCACACTGTCCCATTACTGTTTTGTGTGAAAACTCTGGCATGACTTTTATTTCCCCATTCACTAGCTTACAACTTCTGCCTCTTCTTCTTCCTCTAGAAATATCCTGAGACATGGGTGACTGAATCAGTTTCTAAGTCCTTGGTGGGGACTGCCATCTGGAGAGAAGTGGGGTATGGGGTAGTCCTGGAGACAACTGATTCCTGGTCATCCAAAATTTTTCCTGCAGTTTCTCCTTTCTGTCAATCAGTCTGTGAGTCACATGTTCCTAGACCAAGGCCTGCTGACTGTCAGAGGACTCCTGCAAATTCACAAGTGTCAGGTTTATGCCGTTGTTTATCACCTTCTTCAGTTTAATGGATCTGTGGCGTCTGAGCTTTGTTAGATAATTGCACAGAGCTGAAAGGCGTGGAATGTGCTGATGTGGGGAGCCCGGGGTTCAGTTTTTGTACATCCAGAGCTTTCAGAGCCAATGCTATAACCACGAGGGAAAATTTTTTGCCCTGGCTTTAGAAGCCTGCATGGGATTGTGTGACTTGCTGCTTTATGTGACATTTACACCTCAGACAGGCTTTTCCCTCCATGAAAGATACCACCTGGACAAAAACAATTTTAACACTAATGTCTTCCTTTTGATTGCATTAGATTTGCAAATTAAACAGATTAATGGCCGTGTTCTGTGTTCCTCTCAGCTCTTCTGTTTAATACTCTTATCTGACAAAGTGTAAACAGAAGACATAATTAATTACTCATAACTTGCACGTCAAGTTGAATAAAAAATTACCTCCCCAAGAGGCCCATTATTACATATCTGACTGTTCCGCGAAATTAGTTTTGCGAAGAAAAAGCATACCTAAAGATAAGAGTTTTGTTTGTTTTTCTCTACTTTTTATTTAACTTACTAGAGTATCTGAAAAAAGATATGGAAGAACAACATTAACTGTTAACATAATTTTAAGGAGCTTACTTCATTTGCCCAAGAGTATGTTATTTTTCTTTTAAAAAAATTTTTGCATTTGTTCATGAGATACTAAACCCTGTATATGAATGCTATAAAAATGACTCTGCTTCTATAGAAGGAGGGTCTCAGAATATGATTACTACCCCTCTAGAATATGTCCTGCTGAGAAAGTTATTAGCCAAGCCAACTATGCCATACCATCCCCTCCATAAATTGTTTGAAACTTGAGCTGGGAAGTATACTACAACGGCTGGAAAAAAAATAGGATAATTGTACAGCCATTTCTTTTGCTTCGTCTGTCTAGAGCTGATCTGAATGAAATGATGTTTCTGCTTTAACTGGAGAGCTCAGCATTTCATATTTAGCTCTCAATCTGTTTCATGATAATTTTTGAAGGAACAAACTGCTCATGACAAAATGTGCTGTACTATTATTAAAGGTGTATTGCCTATGTAGATTTCTATCACTTTGAAGCAAAACAAAGATGGCTGTGAAGAAATTTTGAATGAGCATATTTTCTAAGTTTTAATAGCTACTTAACAACATGTAGTATATGCCTCAGGTTAGAGAAAACCAAGTATTTGATGAAAAACATGTGAGAGTTATCAATAAAACAAGGCAGCATAAAGAAAAGACAACTTGCCCACAATCACTTAGTCATGTCACCTCTCTGAAAAATGAGAATCATAATCACTTCCACCTCCTGGGATTACAGTGAAGCCCAAATGAGATAATCTGTGAAAGCACTTTGTAAACTGTAAAGCACAATTTAAATGTAAAATATTACCTTATTAAAAAATAATTGCATCCCCTGTTTCATTTGCTCTGGTATAGAAGTGTCTTCCCTTCCCACACTTATATGTAACTGTCCATGTGTGTAGGGTGTATCATGAAAGGCTATAATTAATACTTTAATATCAATTCGTTCTTTTTCTTCTTAGAAAGTAAAATTTGCCATACCCAAGTTAACTTTAGGTCCCCTGTAATCATGGCTTGATCACATAAAATTTATTAAATGTTTATGTCTCATGGCAAAATGTTTTCACATCAGCTCTACCTCTTATCTACTGACCAGATCATTCCCATAAAAAAGTTATTTTTCACCTAACTTCATGATATAATATTGTCGAGCATTCTCTTCATACAGTGTTTCTGTCTACGATCACTTATCATCTTTCATATATGTTCAACAATAATTCATTCATTCTTTCAATGAACATTTATAGAGCAACAATTGTATGCTAAATGTTGTGCTAAGCATGCACTGTCTCCTTGGGCTTCACTCATCTGTGGTATAAATGGGTTCATATCTACAGTAATAACTCCAATTATAAAGGCTCATGAGGCATCTGCCATCTTTCTACAAAGTGCTCACTCAGCATTTCTCAGACTATATAGGGGGGCATTAGCTATGGAACCCCAGTTCTTCTAAGAACCACCTCTGCCCTTCCAGGCCCTACCCTTCTCTGTTAGACTCCCCCCAACTCCACCAGGTACTACCCCTGCCTACACCAACACCTTCCCTGACGCACTCAAAAATATGGGAAAAGAATCTAAAAAAGAGTGGATGTATGTCTATGTATAACTGAATCACTCTGCTGTACACCTGAAATTAACACAACACTGGAAATCAACTATACTGCAATAAAATTTTTTTTTAAAAAAAGAAAAATATTTCCATCTCTTTGATAGCTAAGGCTTTCTTACTGGGTCAAGCATGTGTTTTTTGTTTTGTTTTGTTTTTCCCCTCTGAGCTTATCAGCTGTAAGCCAATGGATTTCTGGAATTCCTGTCCCTCTAATTCTTCAAGCATGTGTGATTTCCATTTAGACAGAAGCTTGGATCTCCTCCCCCGAATCCCCATCACATTAACAGTAGCAAGAATTACTTATCTGATCTGATCTTCCTCTTATTTACCTTGCCCACTTTCCAGTTGAGTTGAAGAAACTAGTGGACAGTGAAATAATCAAATGCTTAGTAGCAAGCTGGAGGATTAAAAAAAAAATGAAGACAACATAACTACAAAGAAAGAAAAAAGCCTGTGTTAAATGCATTCTGTGACCTTTTAAAAAGTTTGATGTCTTAAGTGAATGTAAAAATAGATACAAGGTCAAAGTTTATTTATATTTGATATTGTCTCAGGTATTTATAAATTCCTCAGTTGTTGAGATATTAAAAATTACTAAAAGCTCTATTTATCTCAAAAGTATTTGTGTTTTATATTAAATGTCTGAAATAAGTAGACATTTTACAAGTCACAATTTAATTTTTAAAAAGAAGCTTTATTGTTTTTATGAACACATTCTAACATAAAGAATTTTTATGTGACTCTACCTAATCATTATCATGTCCTGACAAAAATAGAAGGTAAATATAGAGACCAAGCTTGATGTCTTGAAGAAAAAAGGAAAATAATTATAAGAAATTTGCACCATTTCAAAATTTCCACTTTTGAACATTGCTAATGTTAAAAACCCCAGAATTATGGGAACATGGACACTATGTCATACTGTGAGTGTAAAGCTTGCTGATTACATTATTTTCAGAATAATCAGTGAGCATAATAAAAGGGCTCTAAAATACATTTATTTGGAAATTTAAGTTCAAAGAGAAAATCACCTTCAAGTAATATGATGTATTTCACAAACATGGCACTGACTTTTTAGAACATGCTTTTCCAAAGGATTACCAAATTCTACTAGACCTCCTTCTACAGAAGTCTTATAAAACTTGGATATATACAAATAAATCAATGAAAATAATATCAATTTCTTCCTCCTAACTCAGTAACTTAAGATTAATAAAACACCTATTAAAAGAGGTGAAAGCAAATGTGGTATATGTTGTTGAAGTGGTTGCATATTGTAAATTAAAACTTCTATATGTGATCTTTTAGATCATGTAAAATTCGTATAATATTTCCTTAATGAGATTTTCAAACTACTATATAGAAAAAAATGTGTTTTAAGTTTGTGATTTCATGGCTCTTTTCACATGCTGATCTCAGTTCAATATCAAGTCTCTCTCTTTTCACAAACCATCTGGGAGATTGACAAGTCGCATCTCACCAGATGGCCTAACATACCAACCTCTCACTTCCATGGCATCATACCTTCATGATAAATCCTGGAATGCTTTGATACAATGTCCCTGCTCAGGAGGAATTCCACAGCTCTCATGGCTTTAAGGTTCATCATTGCCCACTTCATTTCCCAAGGTTGAAATTGGATATGATTTCCACTGGGCGCTAAACAATTCTAGGGCACAGAGGACTAAAGTGATTCTCCCATCATCCTATCTTTCTACAATTTCTCTTCTTAACCCATCTCTCTCTCTCTCTCCTCTCTGGTCTATACTTTTATTACTACTACACTTTATATAGAGACAGTCCTTTCTTCTTTCTTCCTGTCTTTTTTTCTCATATATAAATCATTGGAATATATACATTAAAGCGTCAGAAAGTAACTACACAGTTTTGAGCTTTGTGTGAGGGAAAATATCTTCCTGAATCTAGTATGCAGCTTGTTTATATCTTGTAACAAGAAATTTAATTGCCTGTGTCAATTATTTTATAGAATAACTAAATACTTAAAAGTTACTGCCTGTGAAGAGACTCTCAAGGCCCTTCTGTCTTCCTTTTGTCTTTATAAACATCAGGGAGGCCCTAGAGAATTCATGAAGTACAAGGACATGGAAAGGGGTCTTTTTGTTTTCCAGTTTAGAACCCACCTCATAAGTTTTAAAACTTCTTCCAGCTACTTAGTTTTTAAGAACAAAGTGTGAATCAGAAACTTGTACAAATATATCAGTCTTATTTCTCTGGTGCCTGGGCATCTTTCTTTTTAATATATTGGATTTTAGCTTCTAAAGTTTTGCTTCCTTTTCTTTTTTTTTTCTTTTTTGGACTTTTAGGGTTTAGTGTCTCTGTATTCTCCAACAAACATATGAACTGCCCATATCCTCAAATCCATGTTCTGAATGTCAAAGCTGAGTACCTGCTAAGTTTTTTTTCTCATCTAGCAGTAATTGGCTGTCGTAAATGTACTACCACTAAAAACAAACCCTATCACACAGAACTTTGCCTCCGGGAATTTTATTTCAAATCTCCTTTTTACTTAAGTTTTCTAAGTGCTGTCTTATGTGTTATTTTATTTCTCCCATTGCATGCCCAACTTGGATATGATAATAGTACACCTGCATCATTTTTATGTGTGGAGGTTTGCTTCTCTCTCTATCTGATGCAGAGTCATAGGAAGTTGTCCACAGCTTGCCAGAGACAGAAAGAGCTTGAGGGAACCTCAGCTCAACCTAATCTGATATTGATCCCAGACAAGTTGAATGTTTCCCTCGGGTGTGATTTTGTATACTAGAAGAACAGCAGCCAGTCTTTCCTAAGAATCCTGCATGTTCTCTTGCATGTGGAGAAAAAGAGAAATAAGATGATGAATGAAAGAGGACTGTCTTGATGTAGTATGAATAGATTCGTTCCAGCATGAGGGTGGGGGAACTACCACTAATTCAGTTAGTCAAAGGATAATGGAATTGAACAAAATGAAAATCTGTCATCTCCTCTCCCTATTTAAAACACATAAATGGCTTTCCATGGTTCTTTGGAGGAAATCCACGCTCCTTCATAAACTTAGCCTCCCTGGTTTATGACTACTCCTCTAGTACCATTTCTTCCCCAAGCCTCACTTTTTATGCTGTGGTCATTCTGAACTTTTCCCAGTTCCTCAACATTGATACTCATTCTTACCATCTTCCAGGCTTTTGTATATGCCATTTTCTCTGCCTGGGAAATTCCTTTTTCCCACATCCTCCCCTTAACTCAACAAGTGCATATTCATCTTCCAGGTCTCAGCTAAGATGACCCTTTATCCACAGACCATTCCTGACCCTCTCCCCTTCTGAACTGGGAGAAGTGTTTAAGTTTTTCACTTCTCCCTGAAGCTCTTCTCCATTCCCTTCCTCTATGTCCATCTGGAAAAGTCCTATTTATCCCTCAAGACACAACTTAAGATCTCGTCTTCTTTGAAACCATCCCAAGCACATTCCAAATGTGATAGATTTCTGCCTCCTTCATGCATCACTGTAACTTGAAGATATGTCTACCATTGGTTTAATTACATTGTAGTGGCAATGTTTGTCAATATGTTTGTATTCCTGACCAGGATGTAATATTAACTTTTAGAGGAAAAAGTTTTTCTTGGAGTATAATATGCCTTTATTATCTTTGTATTTTCTATCTGTACTTCCTATGGGTGTAATTACTTAATTACCTGTCTCTAAATTATTCTGTTACCCTTGTAAGGGAGGGACTGTGTTTTATTTACCACACTTTATCTACCACATTTCACAAAGCTTGGCACATATAGACACTCTAATACTTATAGAATAAAAGTATGAGTTTGTAGTAGCTTCATACAAATGATAAATCTCTCTGTAATAAGTCATGAAGAAATGAGCAAGAGACTCCTGATGGCTTTACGTAGACTTTACTAACAACATTTATGATTTATGGTAAATCAGTGATTGTAAAAAAATTCATTTGGTCTATTTGGTTATAATTCATTTGCATGATTCCATGAAGGGCAAAGATCTAGAAAACATAATATCTAGAATTTGTTTTAAAAGTTATAGCAAATAAATCAGACAAGAATATCAAATTGTTTAATTTATCTATGGCCCTATAAAATTGCCTAATATACCCAAAAGGCATAAATACTATTGTCATCTGCATACATTTATTTTGTCATTCAGCACACTATTTACTGATCACTTAAAATATGCTAGGCTCATGTAGATGGACCTAGAGATTGTCATACAGAGTGAAATAAGTCAGGCAGAGAAAGACAAATATCATATGATATTGCTTATATGTGGAATCTAAAAGAAAGGGTACAAATAAACTTATCTACAAAACAGAAATAGAGTCACAGATGTAGAAAACAAACTTATGGTTACCAGGGGATAAGGGGGGGGAGGGATAAATTGGGAGACTGGGATTGACAAATACACACTACTATATATAAAATAGATAACTAATAAGGACCTACTGTACAGCACAGGGAACTCTTCTCAATACTCTGTAATGACCTATATGGGAAAAGAATCTAAAAAAAGAGTGGATATATGTATATGTATAACTGATACACTTTGCTGTACAGCAGAAACTAACACAACGTAAATCAACTATACTCCAATAAAAATTTTTAAAAATACATGCCTCTTTTAAGAGGCAGAATAATGGTCCCTCAAAGATGTCTACACCCTAACCTTGGAATCTATAAATATGTTACCTTATACAACAAAGGAGACTTTTCAGATGTAATTAAGATTAAAGACCCTACAATAATGAGATTATCCTGGAATTCCAGTTGGGATCAATCTAATCACATGAATCCGTAAAATTGGAAGAAGGAGGTAGAAGTATAGCTCAGGATGCACTCAGAGAGAATCTGCCATTGCTGGCTTTGAAGAGGAAGGGAGTTGGACACAAGCCGAGGTGTGCAGCTAGACTCTAGAATCTGGGAATCTGACAGCCAGCAAAGAAATAAGAGCCTCTGTCCTACAACTGCAAGGAATTCAATTCTGCCAGCAACCTGGATGAGCAGAAAGATTTCCTCCTAGAGCATCCAGAAAGGAAGCCCTGCCAACAACTTGATTTTAGCCCAGTGATACACGTACCAGATTTCTGACCTATAGATCCAGAAGGGAAGCCCTGCCAACACCTTGATTTTAGCCCAGTGATACACATACCAGATTTCTGACCTAGAGATCCAGAAAGGAAGCCCTGCCAACACCTTGATTTTAGCCCAGTGATACACATACCAGATTTCTGACCTATAGAATTGTAAGATGATAAGTGTGTGTTGTTTTAAGTTGCTATATTTGTAGAAATTTGTTATGGCAACAATAGAAAACAAATACAGCACTGGACTAAACTCTTGGGGGAAAACAATGATTAAGATATTGTCTTAGTTACAGTCTTTTCTTCAAGGATTCTTGAAGACCACAGAAGAGTCTGGTCAGAAAAACAGATTCATGGACAGACAAGGCCAATGTAATGTAATTAAACCTATTATAGGAATATATAAGTTTTATGCTTCACAAAACAGGGATGGCATTAAGGAAGGAGCCAACTCTATTTGGAGTGGGATCATGGAAAGTTTCAGAGAAGAGAAGACAATTCTACGATGGGTCTTTAAGTGATAAATGCTAGTTTTCCAGTCGGCTGGATGGATAAATGGATAGTACACCAGTTGGTAAGACATTAGTTGAAGAAGGAGTGCAGTTTGAGATGGAGTAAATAGATGGGTAAGTGACTTAGTTATCATACAAAATGTTTTTGGATGGATAACGTGACAAGATTGGCATCTTAGAAAGTTTACTGTAGCAGCAATGTGTAGAATAAAGAACAGAGAAGGGGCGAGTCTGTATGCAAGGGGACTGCTGTGATATTCTTAGCAAGAAAGGATGAAGTCTCTGCTTCCTACCCACTACCATTTGCCAGAACTTTATTATGTGTCAGCAGCTATACCAACACTTTACATATATAATCTAATTTGATCCCTATTATTCAGTCCTGGTAAAGTAGATGTCATCTCCGTTTCATAGATTAGGAAATTAAGCTTAGACAGATACACCCTCCAAAAAGATGTGCTCCCCAAAGAGGTAACAAAAATGGGATCTAAGCTCAGGTGTTAATGGGGTTAGAACGTGCATATCTAGTCCATTCTGCATGGCAGGAGCAGGGCACAAAAGTAAGGGGAGAGAATGGAGAAATGTAATAGGTAGAATCCACAGGGCTTAGACTGAGTAGACGTGGGAAGAAAACAGAAATTAGGGTTTACTACCAGTTTTCTGACCGCAATTATTAGATTAAAGATGGCACTGTTAACTAAGAGGCCATAGAAGAAATTTTCTGAGTCAGGGGCAAGGTAAAAGTTACATTTGGGATGAATTTAAGGTATAAATGGGACGTCCAAGTAGAGATGTATAGAAGCCACTTCGATGTGAGTTCAGAACTAGGACATGGATTGAAGATAAGGATTTGAAAATCATCTGCCTACAGGTGACTTTCATAGACTAGAATATTTCATATGAAAATCTTGGAGAAATCTCCTGTTTCTAAAGGATAATGTATGAGTCTATCCATAACTCTGCTCTAAAAGAAATTCTCATCTGAGTCTGGAAGATGGCTCAGCCTAACTCAGTGTGCTGACTGCCAGACTGGGGCTGCTGGCGGAATGGCAGGTGACCAAGTGGCCTGGGATCCTACCTGTGTGTGCTGCCTGACAGGGTCAGAGCCCTGTTCCCATGGAAGACCCCGTATGCCACGCGGTTCTGTTGCATTGCCAACCAGCATGAATGTAAGCTTTTTCCTCTAGATAACATTTTAACCCCTTCATGAACATATAGACTTCACACCCCATCCCCCAGTTAGCTGCATATCTGTTAATTAGCAGACTGACAGCTCAGTCAAGGAAACAGCGAAGGCCGGTTTTGCAAAGAATTGTTAAATCTGCTTTGAGTTTGCTAGTAGAAAATGAGAGAAATTTAGGGCCATACCGCTCCCTGTTCACTGAACAAAATCTTTTAAATGAAATCATTGCCTTCAAATATTCTGATACAGGATTTCTTGAAACTGCCTGGTGACTTCATTAGAGGGAAAAGCAGCCACTAACTGCAAAAGACTACCTCTGTTGTACCAGACACACAAGAAGAGATTTTCACGATGGCAGAGCTATTTATACACAGCCAACTTCTGTCCTCAGTTCACGCGCACACACACAACTCCCATTGATATCAATGGAAGCTACAGACATGTGGCTGGAACAGAACTTGGCCCACAGAGCTGCAAGGCTTGGCATTCTTTTGCTCACTATGACAACTTCAGTACTGGATCCCTTAGCATATGAGCTTTTAGAGGAGAGTTCTTGGTTTCTTTTTTCTTTTTCCTTCATCATGGCCTTGAGATACGAAAGGGAAACTTGAAAATCTCCTGGCAGCAATTGGTTCCTTGCAGAGAAGAAACTGTGTGAGGGACTTGGAGAAACTGTGACCTTCCAAGTGTCTAGATTCAAAAACTTGACAAAATAGCTTCACTAAGTGTTGTAGTCCCCAAGGCACAGACTAATGGTCTGGCTTCAGAGTCATCCTGGAAATAAAAGCAAAAGGTATCTTGAAACAACTTTTGAACCCATCTTAGTAAATTACATTTACAAAATTTTTGTAATTAAATTTTTGTAAATTAAATTCTCAAGTCCAGCATTTAATTTACAAATGACATATTCCAATAAATACATAGAATCTGTCATGAGTATGTACCTTATATTCTTTCTTATAAGAATTGTTCCTTCTCTAGTCCCAGTGATTCTCTTGGGACTGTCAGCAAGATTCCTGCCTCCATTATAAAGTTATATGTCAGGCTGGGCAATCAGGGTATCCAATCCTCTTGGACACAAAAATTGGCAAAAGTGGGCATGTGAACCAAGGAGAGATAATCGTGTTATGCTATTTTAAAGATTTTACAGAGGCACAGGGAAACTGAGACTCTCCTGATATCAGGAGATGAAAAGATACAAAAACATTTAGCTCTCTGGACTAGTTTTCTACCACTTAGAGAAAACTTGACACATAATGAAGCCAACAAAAAGAAAAGTAAAGATATTAAAGAAAAAAACACATATTTGATGATATCATTTAAGTACCTGGATCCAGCCATGCCTCACTGGATTTCCACAATACAAAGAAAATAAATCCCTCTTATTCTTAAGCTGGTTTGAGTTGAGTCTCTGTAACTTGTAACTACAGAGATTTAATAAAAAACTTTGTTCACTTAAGAGATTCTCTCCTTTCCCAAATATATTTTTCCATCCCATGCAAACAGCCGTATTTCACCAGCTCTGAACATACCAAAACTTTCCTAAATAAATAACCTCAGAGAAAACTTGTCATTTGCAAATTACTGCGGATGCTCTATATGTTAAAAGAAAATGCAAAGCACACCATGTCTCCATGTCTCTGCTCTACAGGGAAATAGGAAGCCAGAGGAGGCCCCTCCTTGTGGAAGTGGTTTAAGAAGCATCCAGTTGTCTTGGGTCTTGGCTTTCACCCAGTGTGGCACCTTGATGGGGTCTGAGCTCAGCATGTAGCCCTGGTAATGGATCTGGCAACAGGGAGAATGTGTTACAGGGTTCATTCCACTTGACCAGCTGCTATTATGACATCAATCTCCCCAAATTATTTGAGTGCCATTTTTAGAGAAAGTCAGAACTCTTCATGGTTGGTAGCTATAGAAGCTACTATTTTCAGAGAAATGAACACCAAGAATACAGGAGTAAGCGGTGGGATTTTCAGAAGTGTGACAGTCCAGTGGGAATGGAGGTGTCTTCTGCCATTGTGAAGTCATATTGCTTCGCTCATTCTAAAGATAGAGGAATGTGATTCAGCTTTGCTGCAGAAGAACTGGAAGAAGAGCTTACATAACCAGGCTTAGTTATCTTTACTTAGCACAGCGATGAATCCACATGGAACCTTAATTGTTTCTCTGTGTAGTAGATTCCCATCAGTCAACCAGAAAATATACATGTTAGGAATATATATCTACTATCTACTTCCTGAGGAATTTGATTGTTGAAGAAATAGTCTGCTTTCAGCATGGTCTGATTTCTGGCACCATTGTCAAAGTATGTTTTCTCACACATGATAACTCATTTTACAGACATTCACCTCGATACTCCTATTCATATGCAGGGTACAATATCCATTAGACATAGAAATCTCCTCACCACACATACAAACACACACACACATACACACGTCATAAAGCTAAAAATTATTAAAGTTTAAGTAGTTTCACTCATCTAAGAGAATCGTAAGCATTTATTTGACTATAGGGGTGACAAGAAAATCTCGTTTTCCTTCTATTTTAAAGTGTGTGTTTATTTATTACTGAGAAATAACAAGAGGAACCATTTAAAGTTTCTTGTATAGGTTGTCTTACTGAATACTCACAGCAGGTCTATGAGACAAGTAGGGTGACCCCCATTTTGCAAATGAAAAAAACAAGGCTCAGAGATATGAAGTAACTGAGGAAACAGGTTTGACTCCAAAGTCCATTCCCCATAACCACTAAGTAAATTTCAGTACATTGTTGTATATTTTAATCAAATTTTATAAAGGGTCTTTAAAGACCAAAATCCTCTCTGCATATAGTTACCAGCAAGCCACTCTACCACGCTGCATATTTTCCCCAATACCTTTCCCTTTAGTCTAAACTGATCTTCTCAATTCTATGATTTTTGAACGTCTAAGTAGTAAAGAAATTTAGAGGAGGGAGGCTGAAGGGAGAGAGAAAGGAAGAGAGAAGCACAGACTGAAATGAATTTGGAAATTAAGGCAACTATGGCTCAGATTGGTGATATTTCTCTGTGCTTCCTTACAGGGCTCTCATCCGAGATGGACCTTTGTAGATTGGGTTGAGTATCATTCTGCAGTTCTCATTGCTTCACTCCCAACTCTCTTCCCTTTCAAAGGACTGAAAATAGTGACCAGAAATGATCTTTTCTATCATTAGTCATAGTTCTGTTTGGCTTTCATGTAAGAAACTGTAACTGTGCTCTCCCCTCCCACTGATTTCCATGTTCATTCACAGTCACAGATAACTGGGCTGTGAATCTCCCTTTTCTGCCCAGGAACAGCCCAGTGCTTGCTGGGTAATTTTAGTTCTCACAGTTAAGGAAACACTTCAGTATGGACATGTATTACCTGGTAAGACTTTTCCCGAGAACCAACATTGCCTTCACATCCAGGACAAGGAATGTAGGAATTTATTTGTAATCTCTAATTGATTGCAAAAGTGAAATTAAACCCTATTCTCATCTTTCTCTTCATCTGAAGTTAAAAAAATAAAATAAAATAAAGTAACGCTTGAAATATTGCCCCACAAAAGAACATTTTGGACAGATCTTTCAAATCTGAAAACCATGCATCTTCATTGAAAGTTACCAGATAGTTTAATGTTTATTAGACTGAAGTGTTACATTGAAAACTCCTTGTAAATGGACACTGAAGTTTTCCATGGCTATTTATATTATTATATAAAAGAAAAATAACAAAAAAGTGCTTTTATTCATTTGAGGAGGTAGCTGGTATTTGCTAGCAAAGGAGAACTGCCATATAATTAACTGTGTCAAAATGTTTTCTTTGTTCACAGTTAATCTAAGTGCAGCTGCTAGGAGACAGAATGCATAAATATGACTGTGTACTTTTAATTACAGAAAATGACAGGCGTAAGCTGTGACTGGAGCCTTGCCTGATATTGTTATAGGCGAAAATGTTGCTCAGAAACTCATTGAATTAATAAGTAGCCTTTTGTTTTTTTGGTGTCAAAATTGTATAGATGTTAATAGTGACTAAAATAAAATTGAAATTCAGAATTCTAATCAGCCAAAGGAGATTTAAATGAAATCAATGTAACATATATAGGGAAATATATATGTTATATTGAGTTTTACAAAGAATAATATTTCACGCATGTCTTGGAGAAAGAAATGTTCCAAATATGTGAATTTTCTAGAGGCACCTTTAAGAATTAAATTATTTTTCCCAATTTTCCTCTCTATTCTATGCAAAGTCACTCCAAATTTTAATTTTGATCCAAGGTGCTCTATTAATAATGAAGAAACAATATTTCATAGTTGCTGATTTTTTTTATTCCAATGATATTTTTTTGATTCCAATGATTTTTTTTTAATGTCCATACAGGGAAAAATGGGTATCCCTGGGCCCTGGAGTTCATTCACCCCTAAAAGTTTATGCCTATTCAATAGCATTAACTAGAAATTAAGCAGCACTTCATTCTTTGAGACAGTCTTCTCTTCTTCCCCCTCTCTCTTCTCCCTTTACTAGCTGGATAGTATAGCAGAATGTTCACTAGGCTTTACATCAAACAATATGTTTTATCTTCTTTGTAACCCTGAGCAAAGTGTTTAAAACCTCTCTGAAAACCAGTTCATTCTTCTCTAAGGGTGAAATAGGATAATCCATGTTTAAATCTTAAATACTGTGGTTGCTCAAAAATGTTATTATTTTTCTTTTTTATGTCTTTCCTCTAAGACTATTGTTTAATCATCCGTTTTCTTTTATTCTTATCTTTTTTCTGTACAACGTTAGACAGGTAGAGGGTGTGGTTTTGGTTAGAGAGGTTTCAGGAGTCACGGTCAAGGCTGGGATAAGTGCTGTTTTCAGCTTCCTTGTTGCCTTCATTCTACTGTTTATCCCTTTCTGCGGTCACCGTGAGGGTGACTGTCACCTTGGTGACAGCAGTTTTGTGCAGCGCACGTGGTGTGAACACCAGCCTAGTGTGGAGTATAAACAGGTCCTGCTGTCTCAAGTAATTCACTATAAGCAGACAAGCTATTGCCTTTGTTCTCTTAGCAGCTCTGCCACTGAAATACACTAATAATAGAACATGTTAGTTGAAATGGTGCCTCTCCATCTCTAATTACTGCATGCCAACATATTCTAACTGCTAACTGTGAACAGCTGATGTCTGGGGGTGATTGTTTCAGCTTGTGCTCAAGGGGTTTCTTCTACTCATCCTGTCCTCGCTCCCCCGTGTGGCGTGTGCAGTGACTTGATTGATTCATTTCAGTACGCTGAATGGTTTCCACGAAATAGAAATGAACATTAAGAAAATATTTTCAAATCAGCAGATGTTCCTTGCGGGTTGACTCTGTGTAAAGGAAAGTGAACAGTCATAGAAATCTTTCAGTTAACACAATCCATCCATTCTTGAGTCCAACTTCTCTGATCTTGGTGGAGACAATTATTCGACTTAGCCTCTACACCTACTGGCTCCCCCAAGTCTCCAAATATTTCAGACAGCCCTTAAACCATGAACCTGGCTTTCTTCATGCTGCAGACAGTCAATTCTGCTCAGTCAAGCTTTGGGGGTCTTAGGGAATCTCTAATCCAAGTTTCATAAATGAAAGAAGCTCAATGCTAAATGATTTGTCCAAGTTCTCCCAGTGGATAAAGCAAAGACAGAACAAACATTCAGGTTTCCCATCTGTTGATCTAATGTCCTTTCTGCTTCACTTCATTGTCTCTACCTTTTACCTGTTAGTTCATGTCACAGATGTTGCTGATAAAATGTGAACAGAAGTTGTCAGTGGCAGGTACAAATCCCAAGCCAACATGGAAAGTTTGTCACTGCCAGAACTTCTGTTCAGTTATAGTTACATCTGCTAAAGATTTTCTACTCGGTTTACATGAATCTTCCAAAAGACCCTTGGCATTTTTACATCACTTTCCTTTACTCCCTCCTCATACATTTTATGAAGTGAGATCAAAATTTTCAACATACAGTTTACACATTTGTGCACTCAAAGCTGAATTTTAGGTGCATCGCACAATTTGGTCTAATTCTGTAAAATAAAACCTGAGTTGAAACTGGGCTATACTCCAAAGCAAGTTTGATATAAGTGAGGTACAAGAACGTCATGCATTTTCCAGAAGATGCAACCTGCTGTTTCTGAAAGAGTACATGACCTCAGAGACCACTAGAGGAAAATTGTATTTTTTTTTTTGCCTTTTTAAAAAAAAAGTATTTATTTTTTAATTTTTATTGGGGTATAGTTGGTTTACAATGTTGTGTTAGTTTCTGCTGTACAGCAAAGTGAATCTGTTATACATATACATATATCCACTCTTTTTCAGATTCTTTTCCCATATAGGCCATTACAGAGTATTGAGTAGAGTTCCCTGTGCTGTACAGTAGGTTCTTATTAGTTATCTATTTCATATATAGTAGTGTGTATATGTCAGTCCCAATCTCCCAATTTATCCCTCTCTCCCTTTCCCCCTTGGTAACCATCAGTTTGTTTTCTACATCTATGAGTCTCTTTCTGTTTTGTAAATATTTAATGGATAGATGGGGGGGGAGGGCATAATTAACCTTTATAATAAAACTGATTCTCATCCATGTATGAACATAAGTGTATCTTTCCATGTACTCAGGCATTCTTTCAAGCCTTTCATTATTGTTTTATTAATTTTGAATGCTAGATTTATTTGCAGATATTAAAAACTTTTAGTTGCTCTTGTAAATGGATTTATTTTTTTATCATGTTTTTCTGATTTATTTTTGTTGACTTCCTGGAACCGAGTTTTTTGGTTTTTTCCATGTTCACCCTGTGCCCAGCATCACTGCAGAACTCTCTTGTGAGCTCAGAGAGTTGGTTTTTCCACTTGCTAACCTCATCTTTGACAGCCCCCATGGCTTTGCTTCAACCATACTGACATTATATAATTTCTAGAATTCTCCAACCATTTTTCTTCCTCAGAGTCTTTGTTCTTCCTCTTTCCTGTGCCTGAAATATTCTTCAACTCTTCATGCGGTTAAAGCTCTTTTTTCTTTATCTTTCAACACTCCATTTAAAAATCAGCATATTCCAGGAGCTTGTTCCTGATCATACATGCCAAAGGTGGGCCTTTCTTCTATTTCACTTTTCTAAAATCACCAGCATCATGCTTCTAACCTTTCTAAAACCTTTCACCAGCTGGAAGTATTTGATTTACTTCTGTAATTACATTAGCATATGAGTTTCATCAGGGAAGGAACTTATCAATGTGACTCACTGTTGTCTTCTCTGCACCTCGAATAGTATCTGACAAACAGTCCATGCTCAGATAAATATAAAAATGCAGGAAGAGTGATCTGAGGCCAATGATTGAAGATCACTGGTTATAGCATAGAAGATACATTTTCAAAGCATATAGTGATACACTTTGTATCCATTGTTAAAAAACCACAAATAATGTATAATCATAATGAATATATGTGACGAATAAAAATTGTAAAATTTCCTGTAACAAATACAGTCCCAAAGTAGTATTCAGGAAAGACAACAAAAAATTAACATGCTATTAGCCACTAGAATTTAAACAGTTTATAACCTATTTAGTCATATACATATATTTTAACTTGTAACTTCAGTTACACACTAAAAATATATACCAGTAAAACAGAATATGTGATAAATATTTATTTATAAATATTAATAAATAGTTCAGGAATCACTTGCTTCAGAAACTCAAAACAGCGGAAGATTGGGGCTTATTTGGTCAAGGTTCATTAACAAAGTGTTGTGCTAATGAACCTTGAATCTGCCACAGGAATAAAAGGTTATTCTGATCTGTCAAATAAATGAATCAAGTATCAATGTACCTGGTTTTGTTGAAGAGTACAAATGACTAAATGAATGAATGAGTTAAAACATTAAGTTAGTATTGTGGATGTTTGACAAATGTTAAAAAAAAAAATCTTTGAAAATTTGACACCATGTAGATGCTATGCTGTGTTACATAATATTCTTTATCGCTCCTAATATTCAACATTAAATCAAACTTATGTGTAGAGGAGAATAACTCTCCCTTCATTATTCCTGTTTTTATACCAAACTCCTCTGGAACAGCATAACCTATAAGCATAAACTTTCCCATAGACCCCATTTATAAGAACTTTTCCATGTTGCTATTACTGGTACACACACTGCCATTGCATTCTATTCCCCAAGCTTCTGAAACATCCCTGAAAATCACTGAGGACTCCAGATTCACCCCGAAATGTGAAAGCCACCAGTAACTACTGAGAAAACAATGCAAAATGAAGTGCAACCCTGGTTGGATGGTAAATATGGATTTAGGTACTGAGTCCATATGAAATATTCTCAGCCATATGCATTAGAGCTAACCTTTATAATATATAAAGATTATATATAACCTATATAAAAATCCAGGTTTTGTACAATAGGGTCACATTTACTCTTATTTTATTTTACAAATACAGTATAATTCCAGTTTAAAAGTTTATCTATTCTTAAATGTTTCTAAATATATTTTTGCTAAGTATTTTCTTATGTTAGATTTACTTTGAATAGGTCAGGCCTTTACAAAGCAGATAGCAAATAGAAAATACTTGATATGTACAGAGCATTTTCTCAGGTTAATGTATCTTATTATCACATGCCCTTTCTTCTATGATATAGTTTATAAAGTTTTAGAGTTCACTAGTAAATGAATTGGGAACTAGGAACTAGGTCCAGTAAAACAGGAACCAATACACCAAAAGGAATAATCTCCTAATTTAGAAGTGACTTAAACTATAATATAAATTCTAGTTCCAAATGAATGAAATTATGACATGCGTGTTCAACAGGTATTAATAAATTACAGGATACTTTTTAAAAATGTAAATCTGAGTTAAGTATTCTCATTATTAAAGACTAATGCATACAGAATTTTCTAATTCCAAATTGGAAAAGTTAAACCTATTTACCAAAATGTTTTCACCTGAAACATTTTAAAGCGTTATATATTTTTCATTATTACTTGAGCTTTCTAAAGTTAATTGTACAAACTAATATTGGGACACCTTGCAAAATGTGATTGGAATGAAACTTACAAGAAGGAATAAGCTATAAATTCAAGATGGAGGAAATTTAATTTCTATGCCGACCTTGATTATGCCTAGGGAGGAAAACTGGCACTCTCTTAACAAAATAAATCAGGGCTCAGTTTCTGTATGGAATGAAGTTTGAAGTGAATATAGAATGAAAGTAAATATTTGGAATATTAATTCCTTGAGCTTCCTCAATATCTTAGTTTTGCAAGACTTTGAAACTGTCTTCTCCAGGGACAAAAGAAAATAATTACCTCTCCTCCACATGGTGTTTAATCATGGTCTATTTTTCAAAGAACAGCTGTGTAACACTGGCTGGGCTACAAATTAAACACACCTCCTTCAACTTGCCGAGATTTAGAAGATAATGAACATGTTAGGTGACAGAATCTGAGTTGAAAAAGATTGGAATAGGCTGGAGCTATAGGCTGAAAACAAGATGAAAGTTATCAAGGATAAATGTAGGATCTTGTACTTGGGTCCAAGAAACCAAGTGAGCAAACACAAGGTTGGGAAGATGTGACTTGATAGCAACAGAACAGCAGAGTGAATTTAAAAACACAAAATTTAGAAGCTTTATTTGACAAGAAGCTAAATATGTCAGCGGTTTGATCTGATTAACAAAAAAAAATGTGACTCATACTACATAAGTAAAAGCATTCATGGCTCGAAACCTTAGTTTGACACAACAAAAAATAATTCAGGTGGACTTAAGGCTCTTTGCAAACAAATGCCATCAGTGTTCATTTAAAGTTTCTTTAAACAGAGGTTGAAGGATTTGCACTGCCATAATGTTCATTTTACCAGTTTTACTAAAACTCCAAGAGTTCCTTTTATGACAGAATTTGTAACCTCATAGATACTTGGTGGCATCAGAATTTTATGCACATGAAAATATTAGCATATACACAGACATAAATCAATAATACAAGGTGCAGCAAAAATGAGATTATAGTGGAGAACTATCCATTTAACTTATGCCTCACTTGTTAAATCTACATTTTCATAATTCTGGCAAATACCACAACTGACCATTGTACAATATAGAAGGAAAAAGATGATCTACATAAAAATCACAAGAGGATCTGGGAATATGACATATAAGACATTTTTGAGGCTTCACTCTGTAGCGTCAAGAGTGCAACTTGACACACGTGCCAGGAGATAAGATAAACCTCTAAGCATATGTAAAAGAGAGAGGTCATTAGCACCTTTGTGAATATTCATTATCACAGAACTGGTACATTCCCCAGTATGTTTACCAAAACAACAAAACTGTTTTCCCGGCTTCTCGCTCTACAAATAAATTACTATAGTAAAAACTCTCAAAGGAATGTCAGGTGGGTTTTCTGGAAGTATTTACCATAATTGATTTCTGTGGGCTCCTAAATGCTTTAGTCCAAAACCTCATTTATCAATGTTCTGTCTATTTCACTGTAATTGCAGGGTTTTCTATTACTATATCATGGCAGCTCAAAGCAGCGCTGTGACAAGGAGCCCCTGTGTTAGGAGAGAAGCACATTCCACACACCAGCCCATCAATCCAAGTTCCTGACTGTAATTAAATTTACAGGGGAGTTATCCTTGTTTGACAGGGAAGGAGGTGGGATGATTTGCAGGACTTATTAAGTCTTAGCAGCAATGCCGGGTACCTGCCCCCAAACTTTCTTTGAATTTTTGCAGCATCCGTACACATTTGGCTGAATAAGAAAAGACTGGATAATTTTGTTCTGCAACAGAGCAGTGCGTGTTGATATTGCTGAGCCATACACTTGAACCCTAGAATCACTGGTCCCATTAATTGAACAATATGAACGTGCCCTTTGAAGAAATTGATAAACCAAGTTTTGCTATTTTAATACCAATTCATTGCAGTTAAGAGTTTCTGGCCTGGAATCCAGAAACAATGCCATTTTTAATGGGTTGATTGCTAAATCTCTTAATACTGCATTCTGACCTATTCTTCTTCTGGACTTGACTCATTTTCCTTTTTACAATTAAGCTTTGCCCTCACTCTGCCTCACTTCTCCAGGTTTGACCATTGGTTTCTGTCTTTGCCAAGAAACCAGAATCTCATTTTGACTCTACTGCTTTTTCTACACTGAACACAACCATTCAATGGTGGTCTTGAGGAACCTTAGATTCTGGATACCTTGGTCTCTTCTCCTTCTTCCATCCAAGATCCCCTTCTCTGAAATGTGGCCAATCCACATGACTATTCAGTTTATGTTCCTGAGTTTCAAACAAAAGTGTAGCAAACTTAGTTTTCAGAAAGTAAAAATAATTCAGACTTTTGTATGTTACTGTTTGAAATGTGTTCAGGTCCTCTGGGTTTCAAAACTTTGCTCATTGCCACATGGTTTTCCTTTTGCTTAAAGGGAAAAGGGAATGGTTTTAAAATAACTGAAAAGCTATTTTCATATATATCTTCTAAAATAGCAAGATTTTATCTTAGGTAAATGGGAGCAGATAAGAAGTTGTTTTATCTAAATAATACATTTACATTAAAGGGAAAGACCCTTTAAGGAAAATTTGTTAAGCTAAACTAGATACAACCCAGAATAGCTTGGAGTAGCTGAGCAAATCCCTAGATGGTCAGGGTCACTTCAAGCTCATCCTCATGAGCCCAAGGTCCACCAGATAAGAGGCAACCACGCAAGCTCCACTTGCTAACTAGTACTCCCCACTCGCTCAAGTTTCCGCGGCTGCTACAGAAAGTAAAAAGCCCTCCCTATGGAAAACAGCAAGCCCTGATCCTGCCGCCAAATCCTGCTTTTGGCTATTGGGTGTGTCATGCTGTCATTGCCCATTTTTATCCTCTGGGGAAAGGAAATGGAAAGCTTTCAACAGAGTCAAATTTTGAGACAAAGTTGAGAGAAGTGTTAACAAAAAGAAACAGGGTTCCCAGAGTGAGATTTAAAAGGAATTAGACTCATGCTGCCTTTCCTATGTCTGTTTGTGTTGGATCCTTTTGCTGTTTACAGTAATTTGACTTTCTGTCCCTTCTAACATCTTCTGTACTATTTCTTGTGTCTTATTTACTGCAATTCAAAAAGCATGTTTTAAATTCCTAAATTAGATCTTTATTATTACCCTCATTTTAGAGAAGCAAGGTCACACAGCGACCAACAAGCTAATTAGGAGATGGTATAAACTAACAAATGTCAAAGTTAGATCAGGTATTAAACTACATACTTGTTTCAGGTAGTGCCATTTGAATATTTTATTTATGTATGTATCTAACATTTATTTCCAATTAACAAAAGATTTTACAATTAAAAAATTAAGGAGATCAAGGAAAAAATGAAAAGTTACTCATTAGTGACAAAATTGAGTGAAGGAGATCATAAATTAACTCCACTCTAGAATACATACAAGGTAAACACTATTACTGAAAGCAGAAGGAAGTTGTGATGATTCATTTCTTCATCCCAGCTAAATTAAGTCAGTACGTATTTTTTGAGCATCCACTATAGGAAAGCAATTTTCTAGGCTCCTCAAGAATGCAGATATGCACAGCCTTTGGTATCATACCTCCAACAATAAAACTTATAAAGAAACATTTAGGAAGCAGGAATCAAATTACAGTGCAAGATAATAAGCACAGTAACAAGGCACTAAGTAAATGGTACAAACCACCTGTCTACAATGACTGAGGAAAACCTTACATAGAAGGAGGGAGTTGAAAAACTGGTAGAAGTCTGATGGATAGAAAGAAGAGGGAAGAATTTCCAGAATAATGTGAGCAAAATTTTGTTTTATTTTATTTATTCATTGAGGTATAATTGACATATACCATTTATATTAGTTTCAGGTGTACAGCACAACAGTTCGATATTTGAATGTACTGAGAAAAGATCACCACAGTTAAGTCTAGTTACCATCTGTCACCATACATAGTTATGAACAAAATTTTGGATGCAGAAAAACAGTCTCAAAAATAGTAAATAAAGCAATTTGACTATTAGACCCACATTGGGGGTAATATCTTTTTTCTTTTGAAACTCTATGGGGAACTTCCCAAGCTACTGGGGGAAGGGAGTTCAACAGTTGTTTTAACTGGCTTTCCATAAACCATTCCACACTGCATTATAATTGAGTACAATTAGTTCTGTTGGCAATCCATAATGAGCAAACCTAGCTAATAGTGAATACGTCTTGTGGTTTACAATACCAGAATGCTAAGGTAATAACTCAGGCCTGGGTCTCCCTAGGAACACCAGATTCACATGTATACTTAGTATCTCCACTTGGATGTCTAATAGACATCTCAGATTTAATATGCCCCAGACTGGGCTTCTCATACTCTCCCACCAAGCCTGTTCATTGGTAGTATTCCCCATCTCAATCGGTGACAATTCCATCCTCCCAGTAGCTCAGGTCAAACATGTTGAATTACGTTTGACACATTCCATCCTCTCACACCCTACAATGCCCAATCTCATCTTGAATGAGATGAAGTGGACAGAGTGTTGCTTGGATCCGGAGGGCTGTTGTGGATATAGCTACCATGCTCTAACCCCACCCTGCTCTGAGCCCTGCCTTCAGTGGAGAGAGCTGTAACTCTGCTCTGCCTGGGCAATAGTGCCTGCCCTTCCTCCCTTTTTGCGTCTAAGGGTAATGGAGGAGACAATAAAGATTGCTTGGTTGACGCATTTAATCAATCCATCAATGGATCAATCATCTGAACATTTCTCAATAAAATATTTTAGTAGTTTCAGTTCTCATTCAGAAGCCAAGTGCTTACAATGAGCTACCAGGCCCTTCATGACCCTTCTTCAGGACCCCTCTTACCTTTCTGACCCTATGTGCTTCTACTCTACACTTGGCTCACTCTGTTCCAGCCACAGCTTTTTGCTGTTCCCCCAAAGTGCCAGGTATGCTTCCACACAGAGCTTTGCCCTGACACTTCTATCTGCAATGTACCCTTTGCACCTCCTCTCTGCCCAGTATTGTTCCCTTATCATATTTGGCTGTTTATTCAAATGTACCTTCTCAGTACATCTGTCCTGGCCACTTTATATAACGGTTTAATTTAACCATCTCCTCATCGTTTGCAAGCGCCATTCCTTGCTTTACTTTCCTCCTTAGCACTTTTGCCGCTGAAACACTTTGTAACCTATTTATTGGTCGTATTAATCGATTGTCTTCATTTCTACAAGGTAGAAAGGGGTTTGCCTGCTTTAAAAACCACTGCATCCTCAGCCCCTAGAGTAATATGTAGCCCAGAGTAGAATTCAAAAAATTTTGTTGAATGAATGTGTTGTTGGAAATGAATGAATAAATATCAAGAAGTGTAGATAAATATGACATTTATTGATGAGCCTGGATTTATCTTCTAGGTAAATTTCTCCAGAATGTTGACCTTCTGCTTCTCTTATTTGTTTCTCTTTAAATGTGTCTCCCAAACTGTCCTACTAGATTAAGCACTGAGAATAAGTCATATAATTCTTGTTTATTGCTGCATCTTTAATTCTTGGAAGTAGTTAAGTGGGCCTGGTCTATTGAATATTTCTGAGATGAGAAAGAAGGTTGTCCCTTGGTTGATAATATAGTATATCTACTATGGCAGGGGTGGGTGGGGAGTGGGGAAGGACAGAGATAACAACCTTACATTCTTCTTCATGGGAAACTCTCATGGGGGCTGTGAAATCCTGCAATGGAGAACCACTGAGATGGCGGATTCTGTCTCACTAAGGAAGGCGGTCACATGGATGGAGCTTAGTCTGCCAATGTGCTGCTTCATTAATTCTCTAACCACCCAATGGGTGTGAAGGGGAAGCCATAGATTTTGAAAGAAGTTTTAATTGGCCTTTCAGTCAATATAGTTTTCTAAAACTAAAATTAAAAGAAGAAATCCCTCATTGAAAGGGTTCAGTGAACACATAATCTACAATAGGAAAGAAAGATTTCTTTGAGTTAATGTTATTAAGGTGACACACCCTATAATTAAAAACAACTCTCAGTTGAAAATGTATAAAACGTGAAGAAAGTAGCCATTTTTTTCTCTCCTTGACCTTGAAGTCTTCAACCTCAACTTTCTCATTTACCTGCTCTTACAGATATACCAACAATCAAAGGTGCAGAGCTTAGTATAAACCTACCGAGAAAGATGTGAAATCTCAGTAATATTCCTATGATTTATGTAAAGAATCCATCCAATTTTACCTCCTCTGTAAGCCTTCCCAAATTTGAAATACATGGTGGGTTAATTAACTAAAATATTCAATTGGAATTACTAGATTATAAATTTGATATCTAACATAGACTTTAAGCTCTGCATTATATTAGCTCATGTCTCTTTCCTCATTAGCTTACTGGTTACAACAGAGCTACTAATGAAATTAAAAGTGATTTCCAGCCTCTAAAGTTTCCTTCAGTATGTATTCATAATATAACCTAGAATAACTACACAGAGTCTGGAAAACCCTGACAACTGAAAATTCTGACAATTGAGGAAAATCAATCAAAAATTTTAAATTTGTTTATTTCCTCCTCAAAGAGTAATATAAGGATATATGTTATTTCAATTATGTGACATACTTTAACAGAGGTTAAAATTTGAGTAAACTTCTTATAGACAAAGCCTTTGTATAAATTTAAGATCTTCACAAAAACTAGTATAAGCATTTACGATATTTTAAAGAAAATCTGGAATGTTTTCCTGCCTATGGCTCTGCATTTCTAAAATCTCAGCCCCTTTACTTTAGAATCCATCAATGAGTTAAAAAAATAAATAAATAAAAAGATAGTAAATAGCTCTCTGAATAGCAGCTTCAAGTCTGTCATAACCGGTTCGATGAAAAAAAATCTTTAATACCACAATAAATTCCAAAATGTTAAAGACTTGGATTCAAATTAAAACTGTAAAATAATTTTCAAAAATATGTGAGTAGTAATTTAGGTACACCATGTGGAAGACTTCTCAAAGCATAATTCTACAGGCATACAAATTTAAACCTTCTGTATGTCAAATTTCATTATAAATAAATTTAAAAGCCAAGAAAAATTAAGGGAAAAGGACAATTGTTATGTATGCATGACAGGTGTCCTAATTTTTTATATTTCTGATACTCTTAATATATTAAGCATTTTTGCAAATCAATACAAAAGATGAATATTTCAATAGAAAAATAGGCAAAGGAATTAATGAGTGACTCCAAAACAGAAAGTAAAAATGGCCAAGAGCCATGAAAAATATTAATGGATATTACAAAAATTTAAAAAGAAATTCTTTTTTGCCTTTTTTTGCACAAAAAATATCATAATTCTCTTTGTCGGCAGTGATACAGGAAAACTTCTATAAACGTCTCAAGAGCAAGTGATATTAAAAATCCAAAGCCTTGCAAATATGAATACTTTAAACCCAGTAATCCTACTTACAAGTCTATCCTAAGGGGTTAGTGAAAGATGATACAAAGCCTTTGTCAAAGATGACTGCAATGATACATATGAAGAATGTTCATTGCAACAGTACTTAGATTACTAACTAAATTAAGCAACCTAAATTTCCAACAAGCAGAGATTATAAATTAAGGCATATTTATACGTAGCAAACAAGAACATTAATGTTACATAAGATACCAGCAACATGGAAAATGTTCATGATGTATTGCTAAATGAAAAAATAAATGAACTGCAATTACCATAAAGCAGATAATAATATGGAAAGATCTTCACCAAACTATTTATATTAGCTTCTTCAAGTAGGTGAGATAATGATTTTCCAAATTTTCTGCAATGAGCAAGTATTATACTTGTAGTTAGAAGAAAGCTTGTATCTTGTAACAGTTGAAATACTTTACAACCAGCAGTTAATGTTAAAGTAAGTAGCAAAATCTCAAGCTCACATTTTGATTTTAACCACTGATTACATGAAAATGAAAATCCTTAGGCATTCACTAAATCAGCCATATATTGTATGTATGTGTGTGTTTGTAATTTTATTCCATATATGTGTAGGATTTTTATTTTTTGCAAATCAAAATTGTCTTTTAAAGTAGTTTCACTTTGCAAAATTCTTAAATTATGAGCTCCCTAAAAGATATTCTGCTCATTAGATGTTCCTTAAGAATTCTTCTGTATGCCAAGTATTTGTGGTATATTAATGGTGGTATATATTCCTAATGTATCACTCATTCACATGTGCCGAGAATGTTTTCTGCCTTCTTAGCACATTGGGATGCAATTTAAGAATTGAGATAATTGATTAATACGGAAGATCTTCACTTTTTGCTGTCTGTAGCAAGAGCCATTTGCACAATAATAGCGCGTTCAAGTTCCATAATGCCTTTTATCGGCATAAAAGCATAATGCCTTCTATTCTGAAGTCCATTATGGAACCAATTAGGAGATTCCTACCTATTGTAAAACCCAGTACCTCTGGTTGACCACAGCTGCTATGTGGCAGTAGAAGTTCAATTTGATAGTTTCTCCTTTGTCTTGAGAGAGGAAGTAAAGAATAACTTCTGTGATTAAAACCCCTCTGATTTCGTGGGATTTTATTTTTCTTTAAGAGAGAGGACAGTGTAATTCCACAGACTGGAATTCAGCCAAAACACTAAAGCTAAATGCTTAAAAGTATTTACGCAAGTACAGTACAACTCGAGAACTTACCAACATTAATAAGTTGTTGGAGATGGGGGATGGGCATGAGAAGGATACACAGGATTCTCCCTACTGACTTGTGAATTGAACAAATCGCTAAAGATAAGCTAGATATTGATTTTGAAGTATAATGAGAATACTCAGTTTTCCTCTATAATTTAGCCTGAGAAATAAATAGGCTGTCTTATCAGTGCTCAGAATTTTCACAGGCAATGCTGCCGAGGATATTATTTTGTGCTAGATTCAGACTAAAACTGGTTCAGGCAGGTGGACCATCTATATTTCTCAGTTGATTAATTAGAGTTAGTTCTGAGGCAGTTAATGACATGACTGTCACAGGGGCAAATTGGAGTGTAAGTTTATAGGACAGGCAGTAATTAGTGTCTCCAGATGTTTTACATGGAATCTGGTTAAAATACGAGGACAAATTAAATAGAAGTAACTGCAGTACCTATGAGAAGCTGCTACAATATTCAGATCCATATCTAAAGTGCTAAGTAAAGTGGGCACAGGGGTTTGGTAGAAACAAACATAGTTATGGAGTTACAAAGTTGAACATGGGCTTTGCTGCCTTGGACCGTTAATGCTAGTGCGGTGGCTGGCACTGTCACTTGTGAGAGATTTTCCTTTGAGAGACACACAGTAGGACAGGAGAAGAAAGTAATTTGGGCCCTGAGATTGGCATCGCATTTGAGACCCCTGAGAGCAATCTTCATCAGTTCTTTTATATTGTTTCATACTGAAGGATCTTATGGAGAGACAGATCTTAGGATTGGTAGAAATTGAGAGATTTCTAAAGTTTTCCAAAGTTTATTTTGAATCTATTCTGGATATCAGCAGAACTTTTTCATATGTTTTTCCTCCACCCACTCTGCTGTTTCTTGAGTGTAACATATTATCAAACTATTCTGGTTTTTTTATTTAGAGCAATGTTTATCTGTCAAAAGTTGAGGAAACAGAGAGGCTGAAATAATATAGGTAAAATAGTATTTATGCAAAATATAATGATTAGGCAACTAATATACACAAACCATTTTATATTACATGATGACTGATATTTAATCAGCACTCCATAAATGTTGATTTTATCTTTCTTGTTTACTACAAATGATAAATTTTTTCAGAGACAAAGATGGTAGAAAATATAGGAACAATGATTATAAACAAATGTAGCATAAAATGCTAAGAGAGAAATTCTTAATCTGTATTCCAGAGACATCTTAGGGATTCAGGACCATGAACACATTTTTTAAAGTGTGTATTTTTTTTCACTCATGTGTGTATATTGGGAGTGAGAGTTCATACCATTCATTATATTTTTTCAAAGATTCTACCACTCCCCAAATCCAAAGAACAACTGATTGAAGAAAACGAGTGAGGATATTGAATACATTAGAAAATATGCTGACTAGTACAGATATTTATTAATACTTTTGCTTTAGAAATATTTAAACACAGTATATTTATTACCTAGTTTTGGAATAGCTCAGAACAATTCCACAGTAAGACTAATATCCATAGGAAAGAACTTCTTCTTCAATATAGAAACTGGGTCATTGAAATACTGGAAAGGGAGTAAGGTAAAAATAAGAGTCAATAAAGGGAATTGGAGATTCTGGGTGAGAACTTATCAGAGTGAGAACTTCCATAAATCTACTTTATAAAAGAATGAAAACAGAGCCTCCTAGACTTGGGAACAAAGAAAGAAAACAGAAAAAAATATCTAAATCATTTTTCTCAGAGCTCTAGAAATTAACCAAAGCCTTGCAACAATCTGAGAAGGGTTTATTCAAGAAAAGCTGCTGAACCTCAGTAAGAACAACATTTATGGCTTTTAAACTTGACCTACATTCATCCCCTGCTTCCCAGTTCTCAAGTAGCCTTGAAAACCAACAGCCTTGGTTTTCAGCCTCCATGGAGGAGGCAGACCAAGTTTGGAACTCCTCAAATAGTCTCATCCTCAAATCATAATAATTATGGGATTTGTCTCAAAGCTTCCTGGAAAATCTCTGTTCACAAGTCATTGTCATTATCTGACCTGATTCAGAGCTCAAGAGCCCTACCTCCAGGTCATTTGTTGAAAACAATCAGCAGAAATTGTTTAATATCACAGAGACCTACATTAACAGTTGTGGCAAACAAGAGACTGGACAAAATGTAAGAGGAAATTTGAAGAATCACAAAAATGTGAGAATTAAACAACACATGTCTGAATAATCAATGGTTCAAAGAAAAAATGACAAGTAAAATTGTAAATGCTTTAAAATGAATGAAAGTGAAAACACAACTTACTAAAACTTGTGGAGCTAAAATAGTGTTAACCAGGAAATTTATAACTGTGAACGTCTATATTAAAAAAAGAAGAAAAATCTTAAATCAGTAGCCTAATCTTCCTTTTTACAAAACTGGAAAAAGAAGAGCAATCTAAACCTAAAGCAAGCAAAGGAAAGAAATCACTTAAAAGGTTAGAGCATAAATAAATGAAATAAAGAATAGAAAAACAATAGAGAAAATCAATGAAGCCAGAGTTGGTTCTTTGATCAAGAAAATCAACAAAACTTTGCTAAACTGATCAAGAAACAATAATCAAATTACTAAAATCAGGAATAAAAAAAGGAAGACATCACTATTGACTTCACAGTGTTAGGATAAAAAGGATTATAAGGGAATACTATAAATAACTACATGCCAACAAATTAGATAACTTAGATGAAATTGACAAATTTTTAGAAAAACACAAAGTACCAGAAGTGATTCAAGAAGAAATAGAAAATCTGAACATACCTATAATAAGAAAAGAGATTGAATTTGTAATTTAAGAACTTCTACTAATTTAAATATCCTAGGCCCAAGTACTTCTACCAAATAAATAGAAGTTTTGGTGAATTTTACCAAACATTTAAAGAAGAAATAATACCAATTTTACACATACTCTTTACACATACACACACACACACACACACACACACACATCCAAAAAATAGAAGAGGAGGAATTTTCTAACTCATTCTTGAGGCCAGTATTATTGTAATACCAAAACCAGACAAAGACCTCACAAGAAAAGACTACAGAAGGAGAGAAAATATTTACAAATCATATGAAAGGACCTGTATCCTGAATATGTAAAGGATCTTTAACAACTCAATAACAAGTAACCCAACTAAAAATGAACAAAGAATTTGAATAGACATTTCTCTAAAGATGATATAAAAATTATTAATAGGCATATAAAAAGATGCTCAAATTCCATTGTCATTAGAGAAATACAAATCAAAATCATAATAAGATATTAATTCATACCCACTAGGATGGTTATGATCAAAAGACAAACAATAACGAGTGTTGGCAATAATGTGGAGAATTTGGAACCCTCATACATTACTGGTGGGAATGTAAACTAGTATAGCCATTTGGAAAACAATTTGACAGTACCTCAACATGTTAAATTACACTCATAGGTATATGCCTAAGAGAAATCAAAATATATGTTCACACAAAAACATATACAGAATGTTCATAGCATAGTATTCAAAATGGTCAAAAAGTGGAACCAATCAAAATTTTCATCAAGATAAATGGAGAAACATAACTTGGTATACACATACAATGGAATAATGACAATGACAATAAAAAAGAATGAATTATTGATGCGTGCTGCAATATGGATAAACCTTGAAAATATTATGCTAACTGAAAGAAATCAATCACAAAAGAACGCATATTATATGATTTCTTTCATGTAAAACAGGCAAATCTATGAAAGATGACTGCTAATGTATATAGGGTTGCTTTTGGGGGGGTGATAAAAATTTATAAAATTAGGTTGTGGTGATGGTTGCAGACCTCTGTTAATATATTAAAACCACTGAATTATACACTTTAAATGGATGCATTTATGTCTGTGAATTATATCTCAAAACAGCTGTTAAAAAGAAGTTAATGAGGACCAGTTTATATGTAGTTTATTGCTTCCATGGGAAAATATTTCTTTTAGAGTAACATTATACAATGTGGTGAGTAGCAAACTCCAGCCTCACATCTATTAATCACGTGACTTTGGACAAGTTACTTGAATTTTTGGAAGTCTGGTCTTTCCATCTGAAAATGGAGGAAATAATACCTCACAGGGATTTTGAGAGAATATATTAGATAATAGCACATTTTAGATCCCTAATAAATGTTATTTCCCATCTTTCCTTCCATCAGGGGCCATAGGCTCAAGAGAAAATTAATAATGCCATGTTCTGTTTTTTAAACTATAAACAGGGCATTCAATAAATAAATGCAAAAAATCAAAAGTTTATACATAAGTTTTATGTTTTTGCCAATAGAGGAGGAAAATAAGTAAATATGGCAAGGAGATATAAAAGAGATAGATTGAGAAATCTACACAAAAGTAGAGACAGAAAAGTGAAATGAACAAACACAAGGAGACGAAGAATCAGCACTTCATACATATTTTTAAAAGGCATATTTGGCAAAATTAAATGCGATCTTGGATATGCCAGTTAAAATTAAAATTATGTTGCCTTTTACTGGTTTAGAGAAATTCATCTAAAGGTGAAATTTGACCAGAGGGCCAGAGAATTCTTTATCTCAGTTTGGTCTGGAATTTGATGAGGTGATTAAGTAGAGAAACAGTAGAAAAATAAAATTTACCAATAGAACTATATAAACAAGTAACCTCTAACACACAGTCTAATTTTTTCTTGTTTTAAACCTCATGTTTTTTGACTTTCAATTGTATTCTAAAGAAGTTTGGACCAGAATAGTTATGCTCACATAGGTAAGAATTTCATTTAAGTGGGTTTCAATCAACTGGTCCTGGAAAAAAGTCATTCAGTAATATTTGATAGGATTTCACTCCTCTGAATAGATTTTAAAGGTGCAGACCCACTATACTGAATGATATTATAGAAGGCAGAATAATCATTGAAAGACCAGTTTGTAGTTTTGAAGATAAAGCATAATCAAATCCCAATAATATAATAAGCTAAAGATAAGACAGAATAGGCTGAATATTGTGCTCTTATGAGATTTATCTTTTTTAAAATTATTTATTTATTTATTTATTTATTTATTTATTTATGGCTGTGTTGGGTCTTCGTTTCTATGCGAGGGCTTTCTCTAGTTGTGGCAAGCGGGGGCCACTCTTCATGGCGGTGCGCGGGCCTCTCACTATCGCGGCCTCTCCTGTTGCGGAGCGTAGGCTCCAGACGTGCAGGCTCAGTAGTTGTGGCTCACGGGCTTAGCTGCTCCGCGGCATGTGGGATCTTCCCAGACCAGGGCTCGAACCCGCGTCCCCTGCATTGGCAGGCAGACTCCCAACCACTGCGCCACCAGGGAAGCCCCCAGATTTATCTTTGACTGAGAGTAAGTCATCTAATTTCTACAATTGATCAATGGGGTGTCCTTCCAGTTCACACAATCGAAATGTTTTTAGAATACGATCTTTCAAGATTTTAGTTATATTTGCTTTACAAACTGTAAACTTTAATTTTTGTAATTCCATTTGCATTATTCTTTAAATATGGGATAGATAAGATATTTAAGATAAATTCTTGCTATTTAGCATTGATGTTAAACTTAACAATGCTTTTCTCTTAATATCCTTCTCAGATCAATTTATGTAGCATAATCCCTACAAAAAACCTATCACCATGGCTGTTTTCTATATCCCTAGCACTAGTGCTAAAGCCATTAACGTGATCATGTTGTATGCTTTCAGGCAACAGTGGTCAAGTGATTTTTCTAAGGCTATGTATCAATTTGTTCTTACCGTTAATCCCCTGACAGTTTCAAAACTCAATATTTGCTTTACAAATAACCAAGAAGACAAGAAGGCAACAATAACCTTTCATGAACTCTGCTGATACTTCATGATAGAAAATGGTCCTATTTATTGGCACAACTTTTCCCCTGTGTTTACTGGCACATACTTCCTCTTTCCCTAAATTCCCACAGAAAATTTGATAACAGACACATTTGCCTTTGCTAATGGCAAAAGTAGACTTAAAACGTTTAATTCCCTTCTCCCTTTCCCTTCCCTAAATGGAAAAGATCTCTCAGGCAGTGTTTATGTTTAAGCTTCAGACTCTTAGTTGGAAGAATATTTGTCCACATTTAATGAACATTTGGTGGCTTTCTAACTTTAGGTGACTTTTAAACTATGAGTTTAAAATTCCCTCATCTCTAAAATGGAGTTATTATAGCTAATAATAGCCTTTTGTGGAAGATTAACTGAGCAAAATAAATTAGGAAAATCTAAAAATATTTCTTATTATTTCTACAACCATCTTTCTAAGCCCAGATTCTCAAGCAAACAGAGCCTGGATGAAAACTCACGTGCTATCCTTTTATTAGACAGGGCAATCTTAAGAAAGGAGGAGGAAGAAAAAAGGGAGACAGCATAGAAGTGAGTACAATATATGTGTGATTATGAAGCCTGCCACTGCTTGGTACCAAGCAAACTGCACATATTTTTGACAATCTTTCAAGAGGCTGGATGAATCATTGCATCTCACCATGGCCCATTTGGGGAGAGGAGCAGAGGAGAATTTATCTGCTAGCTCCCATCTCCCAAAGCTTCAGGATTTACCCCAAGGGACATTAACTTCCCCACATTATCAAGTAAGGGTGCATGGGCTCCGAGCAGACCCTGATAACACATGCCTCAGCCCCAACAGGAAAGCCCTGGGATCGGAGGAAAGAATCCGAAAGCACAGGCTGTGTACAAAAAGGCAGTCAGAGCAGACCATCATGAAGTCCATTAGAGCCCATGAAGAGCTGGTGGTGGCAGCAGCAGGGGGTCTCAGAGACAGGTGACCCAAAGAAGGAATGAGACAGGGCATCAAAGGGTCTGATTCATCGTCCAATCAAAGTCTCCAAATAGAAACTAGGCAGTATATTCAAGTTCAAGTGACAGATAGGAAGCCCTTTGAATGAATATGTTATTGTTCTGTTCTTGGGAAAAAGGCAGTATACAAAGGCTTGATTATAACCACTTCAAAAGGACCATAAAAATCAGAAATTTTTTAGGACATTGCAACTTTTGGCTTTCCTTATAAATCTTTATATGTACTCTAATTCTTGTTGATCAGCTCACTGTATTAGTCACCTCAGGCTGACAAAACAAAATACCATGAACTGAGTGGCTTAAACAACAGAAATTTATTTTCTCACAGTTCTGGAGGCTGAGAAGTCCAGTTCTGTTCCTGGTGAGCACTGTCTTCTTGACGTTATCAGTAGTTGCCTTTTCACTATGTCCTCACATAGCAGAGAGAGAAAGACATCTCTTTCTTTCTCTTCTTATAAGGCCACCAATCCTATTGAATTAGAACCTTTATGACCTCATTTAGTCTTAATAACTGCCTGAAAGTCCTATCTCCAAATACAGTCACATTGGAGGTTAAGGTTTCAACATATGAGTTTTGAGGAGACACAATTTAGTCCATAGCACTCACATATCACAGAGAATAAATCCATTGAAATGTTAAAATAGTATAGAATTTGAGTAATCCAAATCATTTGCATGTTTTGTAAATGCTACAATGAAAATATCTCTGGGTGCCAACAACTTTGAGTTTTCCCCATATATGACAAAATTTTCTTCCCTTAAAAATGACCTATGAAAAAAATAGAAAATATTACTGTAACTCTGAAAGCACTGTTTCCTTGTCAATTTTCAGATAAGAATGTTTTAGACAGTGCTACTAAATTGATACATATATGATCCAGCAAATGTATCCACACAGATTTATTTGAGCTTAAACATAGTTTCATAACTTTAAACTGAATACATTTGATTAAATTATTTTTACCAGAAATTTCTAGGGCTGATTTCCATGCAATCATTCATTTAGTAAATTCAACAATTTATGGGCTGAAAATACTAATTGCAACTTTGCAATCCATTTTATTATGGGCATTATGGCTGACTAAGTTTCCCAGAATCCTCCAGACACAAAGTACATTAAAATGTAATTTTGAATAGATGAGCTGAAGAAAAGAGAGAGAAATCCCTGGACTTGAGGAACAAGAAAGAGCAGAGGACAAAGAAGAAGGATAACGCTGAAGCTTCCTCACAACTTGAGGGCAACTGTGGGTGCAGTGTTCTAGTGTGGGGAACCAGATTGGAGACCAAGCCATACACAACCAGATCCAGAAAGGTCTACACTTTGTTCTGGAGAGAAAGGAGGGTCAAGGGTCATGCAGGGGGAAGGGGGTGACCTATAAAAGAACTTGACCAGCAGTGACAACAAAGACTATATACATATATAATGTATATACACATATATAATATATATACATATATCATATATAATATATATACATATATAATATATATTATATATATTATATATTATATATATAATATATAATATATATACAAATATATATACATATATACATTTTTTTGTCTTAGCCTTTGAGATTTAAAAAAAAATCCTTCCTTGAGATTTTGTAAATACAAGCTAAATTATTTAGATTGCAACCACATATCATACTAACTGTAGGACCCCAAAACTGCAAGGAGTATTTTGTTTATGGTGTATCTTCCTCTGCGGTTCTCTCAAGAACCTGGAGAAATATCAATATATCCTCTACTCAAGCCTATCAGAACTCACAAATATGAGCGCACACTCAAGTTACAAAAACACCTAAGGAACTTAGCTGGTGTAAGCTGAAGACTACAGAAACAACTGACAAAATAATCAAATGTTTCAGATATTTGCCTAATAAGATTCAAAATTTACAATAAAAATAGATGGCATATTTAAATAAATTAATGTAGGAATAAAATACAAATGGGAGTATTAAAATCAGTCACTTGTATTTGAAAAAGAATGAAAATAACATATATATGGTAAATTTTAATGAATAATATTAAAAATTAACTGGAGAAGTTAACTAGCAGAATACATCAACTGACAGAAAGATTATAAAATAGATCTGAACAAGTTACAAAGAATGTAGCACAAGGAACACAGATATGGTAAACATAAAAGAAAGTATAAAGTGAGAAGGAAAGGTCCAATATATACCTAATTAAACTTATATAAGGAGTCAATTTTGAAATAGAGTATTTTTCATCATATAAACATACCTTCCTTCCACTATTCTTAAAATAGAATAATCATTTTATTAGGAGTTACAAATACCTAATAATTATTATTCTGATTTTATTATTATTGTAAAACACATTTGATTCTTTAAAAAAATATTGTCACAATAAATAGTCAAGCCAATTTTTAGTGCTTCTTATCTGTCTCTCTGTCTCTGTCTGTCTCTGCCTCTCTGTGTATATATACAAAAATTAAGATAGATAATCTGATTATATAACCTGATAAGCATGTATAATTGATATATATCACCTTATGTGTGTGTGAGTATGTATTGTTTTGAACCACATGAAACTGCCAATTTGCATGTCAAAAACAATTGCATTTAGGCAATTTCATATGGTTAAGCCTATATATATATATATATATATATATATATACATCTTAGATTGAAGACACACTATATATTATGGATTTTCCATATAAAGGCAAAAAAAACCCTCTTTTCCTCTAAATTCAGAGTCCTGTCTCATAGTCAGTAGTCTATATAATAGTAACATTTTTTCAGGATTGTAGAACCCACACACAAGATTGTATTGCTTAGCTCCACTCATGCTAAGGATGCTCAGTACTTAACAGGCTTTGTCAGAGACTCACCTATATGTCCACATCTTCCTCCCTAACAGAGAAGTAGCTAGACCTAAGGTTCTTAGTTCCCCCAGAAACTGCTTGTATAAATAGCTATGCCACCCTTGCCATTTATTTTGGGCTGTCAGGTATTAGTAACACCTGATATTAGATTCATCTCAGATGAAGATTGGAGATTCGCTCGAAATATCAGTTAGAAAGCTTTTCTATTTTCAAATTACATGACCCATGAAAATTCTCATGAGCCATATCTGTCTCAAAACTAAAATAACATGAGCAACCTAAAGAAAAAAAATGTTGCTTTCCTTGTAGAGTATGACGCTATTGTCCCCAGGAAAAAATCCTAACTTCTTTACATGCTGGTAATAAAAAGTGGGGGGAAGGGACTGTCGTTTCCCACACATGTTCACTTCCTCCAGAGCCTCTCGCCTTTCCTCATGCTGTTCCTGTGCCCATAAATTGTTCTTACCCACCTGGTGATACCTACTCCCCTTCTTCAAGTGTTATCTCCTCATTGAAGCCCTTCCTGATGTCCTCAGCAGAGCTGGTGCTTTTTCCTTTATGCTCCCCTAGTATTTTATTCCTATCTCTGCATGCCTCCCTCACTTGACCATACATTCACTTTTGGCAGGGGTCATGCCATCTGTGTATATCTGTGTCTAGAATATACCTGGTACTGTACTTCTCCATTGAATGAATGAATGCACTAGCAAATGTATTAAAGGCCAATAATGCAAGTTATTTAATTAAAAGAAATAATGCTGAAACACTAATATTTTACTTCATAACAAACCAGAAAAATCTTAAACTGTGGTTTTCAAGCTCAGAAGCATATCTTTCTGATGATACTAGTCTGAGAACGGTTTCTCTGTTATTATTGTTATGCCAGAATTCAAAGGGTTTTTCTGGTTCTTCCAGAGACTATAGCTGTACATCTATAGCACTGGTTATTCCCCTGATCCCACAATCTGATTTATGTGAATCGTGGTACTCTACAAGGGAAGCAAAAAGAGATCCACTTAGCTGTAAACAGTGCTCATTACAGAACTACCTTTAGCCAGGCCATTGCAGAAGGCCTCAGGGAATACTAAGAGAGAGAGAGGATTTTTTCCTTGCAAGCACAAATTATTCTTTAACTGTAAAATGCAATGTGCAGGTTTGTCCCCTAATTTCCATCGTGTGAAAAAATAATATATAAATTACCCTGGAAAGTTTTAATTTTTAAAACAAATTCAAGGAAAAATTATGTAAATTCAAGAGCAACTATTATATATAAAATTTCTATATCTCTTTTAGATACTATAGAAGAGCTATCCACCCACCCACATGCCAGTTTTATTATAAAATTCTGTTTTTTAATTAAAAAGACATTGAGGCTTTTTTTCTTCCCATACTTTAAACTGCTCAGAAATTAGAAGATTTGAAAGACCTTTGGTAATAGCCGAGAGTCCTGCCATTAACAAATGCCAAAAGAATAATAAAACACCTAAAATGATAAGGTACTAGTGTCTGAGCTGAATAGCCCTTTAATTGGAAAAAGTTCATGTGTTAATATTAAACATTGAGCAGTGATTAATAGATACACCATGTGCTTTTTTTAGTAGTGTAGATAACAACTTGTCCAATTTTAATGTAAATTTAGTGGAAATTTTAATGTGCTCCTCTAAAATGCTCTGATTAGTTTCAGAGGAATTAAAAAAAAAGTCTTTATCAGTGAGCACACCCATAAGGTTTTAACAATAAAGTTCCTTAAAAAATTTTACTCTCTGAAATTGTTGCCATAACTTGCAAGAAGATTTTCATGTTTAATAAGTACATATTTTATCCCTTTTTTAAAAAAGGAAATCCAAAGAAGGTGTTCATTCTTGTCTTCATCCTAGAAAAACTGAACTCTTTCCGTGCTCTCACTGGCAGATAAAAAAAGGCCTATTATTTTTTTCTGTCTTCTTCAAGGAAGATCTATTTTGACAGTATTTTTTTCCTCCAGGGAGTAACAAGAATTCACAGAGCAAATGGTACAGTGAATGTGAAAGTAAAGAATGACATTCAGGACAACTTTTACTCAGTTTCATGTTCAGGGAGCTCATTTTATTAATGAAGATATTTGGTCTAACCATGTTCCCCAAATATTGCTGTCACATTCAGTAATTTGCTGTTATTTAATCTGATAAGCTCATCCTTTCTCACAGCTTTATCTATCATCCAATTCCTTCCTTTCACCTTAAATCAAGTCTTATAATGCCAAAAGATTTCTGGGTGAAGTCCCTATTCAGTTACACCATCTGAAAGTAAACTGTGAATCTCCCCAATCCAACAAGTAGCTCCCCTCTCAACACTGCTTGTTTTCAATGACACAACCAGTTGCATATCCAGGCTTGAGAAATTGGCAGACAGGATCTAGCTGCCCCTTCACTTCATACTTCTAGAGAGTCTCCAAAAAAAAAAGTTTCCTTCAAAAACTTTTTCAAGTCCTGTGTTAACCTCAGTTTCCCCCAAAAGAAAGCCAGGGATCACTGCTTATATAAAGATAGTTTATTTTATTTGGGAGTATAATCTTAGAGATCAACCATGACGGGCAATGGTTTTGAACAGGGAAAGAGGAAAAACCAATTTGAAGATGTGTTATGGGTAAGATGCCACAAGAGCAACCATTGTTTAGTCACACAGAATCTTCTAGGAGTCCTTATGTTTCAGAATTGATGGCTTGGGGGCAATAGGAGGAAGCATTTATCCATTTATCCACATCTCTGTTACTTAAGGTTGGAACTTAAGTGATGCCCTACTGGTTGTACATACGTTGGGGCCAAACATGGTCCCGTGGGTATCCCACACCATCGTGCCAAGCAGTCTCATGACAGGAAATAAGAGTTCCTGGTCTAGGCGTGAAATGAGGTACTGTATGGCTGAACCAGGGTGAGGATTGTTGAGGCATTTAATGGAACTAGTCAGCACAGCAGTGGTTGGGGTAAGAGACGGGCTGAGAGGATATGAAATGGTCAGTCTAGCCCATCCCTTGCACCACTCAGATCCACCATGCCCTCCATTAAGTGCAATCTGTCAGAGTCCCCTTCAAGGTAGTAATCAACATTAATCTGTGAGAAGACTTACTTCCAGGATTTATTGGAACAAACTCCAGTCCCCACTTTTGCAGCCAGTACCAAGGTCATTACTGAGATTCATCATCTCCCTTCTTTATTATTCATTCTATTCATTTCCCATACCCTTAGCCAACACTTTGACTGGCTTAGATTTCTTGTTGCTGAGATGACCTTGATTTTCATACTTGAGACATCTGAGCCCTTAGTTGTTTTTCATTTAAGGGTATATTTGCTGTAATTGCCCATTCACATTATCCCTTGGCACAGAAACACAAATATTCACCCCTCATGAATGCTATAGTTCCACACATACTCCTTCCTGTTCCCGATACGTGTCACCAATCCTAGCACCGCATAGAAAGTAGAGTCAATTACCGCCACCAGCCCACTAATCCCCACCTTGACTGCTGCAATGGGCAACCCAAGTGACCGAGTGGTAGCTATAGTTTCAAGTTAAAGTGGAAAATAGGAATATAATTCCACTCTGTCCTCTGGTAAAAGCAATCCCTTTCCAGAAACCAAGGCCACTAATCCTGCAGAACTTATGTTTGTGGCAATGGGGAGCACCCGTTCCACAAATGAGTCCCTGTAAATGATGGTCAGATGAACCAATCCTACTCTTACTCCTTGGTTCTGGGACCCACATGTTTTAGCTGCTGGAGACAGTGCCATATATTAGAGCCACTGATTTAGTGCATATACCACATCCTAGAGGACAGCACCTCTGCCTAAAGAGTTTATAACTAAGTTTGTGTCCTCACTGGGACTCCAACTGACCATTCCATTATTCTGCTCCTAGGTGATGAGATATATGGTGAGACAAGTGAGTTGTATATTTTTGTGCCCATTCTTCAATCTCCTGGATCATAAAAATGAGAAAACTTAGTGTGTGAAACCATGAAAATATATATCAGACATCATATAAGCCCTAGAAATATGACAATGTTAGTGCTAGTCCTAGCCCTAGAGGCAGAGAAGGCAACTCCATTCGCAGAGAAGGTGTCAATTCATAAAAGGATGAATTTCTGCTCCTTTTGGGAGATTGAGTTTGATAAAATCCATCTACTACCAAGTGGCTGACTAGTTTCCTTGAGGAATGATGCCATAATGAGGACTCAGTTTTGCTCTCTGTTCCTGACTGGTTGGCAGTAGGTAGATAACAGGGAGCCCTGTTGTTGAGCCTGCAGAGCTATATCCCTGCCACTATATCCCTGTGGTCATTCTTTTCATGGTCATATTCTACTAGCACTGGGGTTGCCAAAGGAAGAGGCTAACTGACATCCACAGAACATCTACTTGAAGGTTATTGCGTGCCTCTTCTGAGGTTAATGCTCCCTGGCGGCCTTTAACATAAGACAAAAACAAATGCACACCTTGTGCCCACTCCCATAGATCCAATCACATGCATCTTCCTAAGATTTCATTGTGTCTTATCTTCTAATTGTCTTTCTCCTGAGTCCTGACTGAATAGCCAAACCATTCACTCTGCCCAGGAGCCCAAAGCCCAGGCCACTTTTCCTTCCATGCAAAGTGAACTTCCAAATGTTATTTTGGAAGGTTTACTCCCTTCACCAGGTCCTTTAGAGCTATCCTTAAATGAACCTAACCTGTAACAATTATCCAGTAAAGCTAACATGAACAAATGACACCAACTTATCTGTGAATGAGGCCCCAATTGTTGTCCCCTCTGTCATTTAATCATAAGGAACCCCACGATCCCACAGCTATGCATGGTGGGAGAGGGATTGGTACCATACAAATGACTTGGGTATTTCACCACCTGTTTATGCAATTTACTTGTGTCTTTTAGAACTTCTCAGGCTTAATCTTGAACGGTGCTTTCATAGTATATCACTGCTCTTTCTGCCCAAACTTGTGGATTAGATAATATATAGCTCTAGTCCCATAGTCAACTGGTGTTCCAAGGTTGGGCATTCAGCCTCTACTAGTATCCACTATCATGCCAGGAATTGTTTTTCAAATGTTGCAAAATTCTCTGCTACTGAGAGAATGGCCTTGCTCTAATACCCTAGGGTTTTTGCTATGAGCTTTTTTCTGCTGAGGTTTGCCCTCTGGTACATAGGCAACTTATTAGGATGCCTAAAATACTGGCCAATTACTGCTAGTCATGTCCAGTTACTATTTATGTCAGCAATATAGTAAACCAACACGAGGTGTTGCAGCACATATAATGATCAAGGTCCCTGCAGACTATATAGTGACAGAGAGCAGGAGATTTAGTGTAGCTCTGAGGCAAGAAAATAAATGTATTGATATATTGTCCTTCCCATGTAAAAGTGACCTGGTTTTGACTTCTATTATCAAAGAGGGTTGAGGAGAACACATCCACTGGATCACGAGTGGCCACAAGCTTCCAAGCATGAGCATAAGAGACTGAGTCAATCTATTCCCCCCAAAGTACCATCTCCAGCATGTGGTGATTAGGATTACCACTGATTAAGTTTTGATAGTTCACTGTCATATGCCCTGATACATCTGGTTTATTGAAAGACCAGACAAATTAATTACATGATATTATAAGAGGAATCTCTACTTTTGCAATTCTTAGGATTTTAATGGTGGTATTAATGTCTGAAACTCTTTTGGGCATGAAGTACAATTTCTGACTGCTGCCTTTGCTAGAGGTGGTGAGGAGGTAAGAAATTTCAAGGACTTTTCTTGGCCTTTCCTACCACAGAGGCTGGCGCTCCCTAATCAGGTAGGGTTCTTCCACCTACAGGGTATAGCTATCCAAATTATATGTTCAGGAGTCTGGGGAAATAACTACAGGGTGTGTCCATGTTCCAATTAGATGTATTTGAGATGGACTTGAACCCAGATTCTACCTATCACCCGGAGAGGACACCACAGAAGTGGAAGAAATCACACAGAATAGAATAGATGAGATCTCTGGTAATACTAGTATTTAAGAGGGAGGCAGAGTGAAAACTCCCAATAAAAAACAGACAGAGAAAAAAAAAAAAAAACAGACAGAGAAAGAGGGATCAGAAAGGAGAATGAAGTGAGAGCAATAATCAACAAACGTAGGGAGGAAAATATTTTAAGAGAGAAGTGATAATCAATGTGAAATAAAACTGATTATCACACCTGAATTTAGGATGAAATGAGGCCAATAGGTATAGAAAACAGGAAGACATTTTTCCTTTGTTTGAACAATTGAAGCAGAAGAGCAGGGCCAAGTGTCAGATTGCAAGGGAGAATTGTGGAGAAACCGAGGAAATTTAGGCAATGAGTTTAAACTATTTTAATAAGTTGGCCCTTGAAAAGAGAAAAAGTGACAGGACGATGCTTTGAAGCGGGGGAAGAACCAGAGCAAAGTAGTGGCTGTTGCTGTTTTTATTTAGTATTGAAACAGTATGAATGAGTTTTAGTCAGATGATGGAGAGAACTCAAAGATTTAAGAAGGTGAAAAAAGATTCCTCTCTCCCCTAAATGCCTTTATTCTTCCAGTACTAGTGTGAATAATAAGAAATCTTCCCATAGACCCCTCTTGGAATCAAATCTTTAGTCTCTTATATTGGTTAATTTTATGACCAGCATCTTTTTTTTTTTTTTTGAAATTTTGAATTTTATTTTATTTATTTTTTTATACACCAGGCTCTTATTAGTTATCCATTTTATACATATTAGTGTATATGACCAACATCTTAATTTTATTTTCTTACTGCTTGTAGCTTAGTGCAGGAAGATTTGCAAAACTATGAAATGTTAGACTGCAGCATGAGAAAAGGAAGGTATAATTCCACAATTACCTTGCCCAAATTGAAGCTGTCCAAATTTGAATTATCAGTGCTTTTTAAGAGATAACAACTATTTCATTTAATTGTCTTTTAATATACGACAGCACTGTAGGATTAAAGATCACATGTACTGATGATGAAAGCCCTTGTATTGGAAAATAGCATATTCTGGTGTGTCTGAAAAGATTGATTAAGCAATGAACCAAGACAAGTGCATGGTTGTTTCAAAGTAATCAGGCCTTTGGGACTGCATAAGGTTATACACAGAAGCAGGTGTCTAATTCTTCATGAGTCCTTTTTACCATTGAGAACACAGATCACCAATGTGTGTGTGTGTGTATGTGTGTGTGTGTAGCATATTATTTCTGGAAGGTACTGTATGCTATAGAAGTTCATTCCCTTTATTTCTTTTTACAAGTGGGGTCCTTCTTTGGCTGTGTTCTCATGGAAATGTATCTGAATATATGTGATGTAGGACGTACAAATGTAGGTGTGAATTTGCACATAAATACACAGGTTCATATATATAAAGGTATATATTTTGGTGTATATATTTGTATGTCTGCATGTGCAAATTAAAGTTTAATCATTGGTACTGGACTCATTTGAATCACACTTGTGCCTTCAGTTATGGTTTTAAAATTTCCTTTAAACCGTGGGAAAATAATTCAGTTAGGTATGTATACTTAGTTTTGAGAAAAAATATAGATATTATAAGTAATACTGTAGCCTTAAATGTTACTAAATTACTGTTTTATGGAGAAATAATTGACATACAACACTGTATAAGTTTAAAGTATACAGCATGAAGGTTTGATTTACATATATTGTGAAATTATTATTGCAGTAGGTTCAGTAAGCATCCATCATCTCACAAAGATACAATAATAAGAAAATAAAGTTATCATGTTGTACATTACATCCCTAGTACTTATTTATCTTATAGCCGGAAATTTGTACCTTTGACCACCTTCCTCTAATTCTCCATCTCCCGACCCTCTGCCACTGGTAACCACATATCTAATCTCTCTTTCTATAAGTTTAGTTGGTTGGTCTGTTCGTTTAGATTCCGCATATAAGTGAGATCACACAGTATTTGCCTTTCCCTTATTTCACTTAGTATAATGCCTTTAAGTTTCATCCCATGTTGTCACAAATGGTAGACTTTCCTCAATTTTTTATGGCTGAATAACATTCTGTTGTGTATATGTATATGTGTATATATATATGTATACACATATATATATTCTTTTTCAGATTCTTTTCCATTATAGTTTATTACAAGATATTGAATGTAGTTCCCTGTACTATACAGTAGGACCTTGTTGTTTATCTATTTTATATATAGTAGTTTGATGATACCTTTCATTTTATCTTCTTGCCTGATTGCTCTACGTAAGTCTTCCAATACCATGATGAATAGGAATGGTGAGAGTGGGCACCCTTGTCTTGTTCCTGATCTTAGAGGAAAAGCTTTCAACCTTTCACCATTGAATATTATATTAGCGTGGACTTGTCATGTATGGTCTTTATTACGATGAGATATGTTTCTTCTATGCCTAATTTGTTAAGAGTTTTTATCATGAATGGATGCTGAATTTTGTCAAGAGCTTTTTCTGTGTCAGTTGAGATGATCATGATCATATGATTATTTTCTTTCATTCTATTAATGTGATGTATCACATTGATTGATTTGCAAATGTTGAACCACCTCAGGGATAAATCCCACTTGATCATGGTGAATGATTCTTTAATATGCTGCTGAATTTAGCGTGCTAGTATTTTATTGTGAACTTTTGCATCTATATTCATCACTAGTAGTTTTCTTTTCTACTAGTGTCCTTTTCTGGCTTTGGTATCAGGATAATGTTAGCCTCGTAAAATGAGTTTGGGAGTGTTCCCACCTCTTCAATTTTTGGAGAAAGTTTGAGAAGGATTGGTGTTAATTCTTCTTTAAATGTTTGGTAAAATTCACCAGTGAAGCCATCTGGCCCTGAGCTTTTCTTCACTGGAAATTTTTTATTACTGACTCAACCTTCTCACCAGTAATTGGCCTATTCAAATGTTCTATTTCTTCCTGATTCAGTCTCAGTAAGTTGTATGTTTCTAAGAATGTTCCCATTTCTTCTAGCTTGTCTAGGTTGTTAGTGTATAGTTGTTCATAATAGCATCTTATGATCCTTTGTATTTCTGTGATATCTGTTGTAATGTCTCCTTTTTCACTTATAATTTTATTGATTTGGGTCCTCTCTCTTTTCCTTGGATAGTCTAGCTAAGGGTTTTTCACTTTTGTTTATCTTTTCAAAGAACCAACTCTTAGTTTGGTTAATCTTTTCTATTGTTTTTCTGTTCTCTAGTTTACTTATTTCTGGTCTAATCTTTATTATTTCCTTTCTTCTTTCAAGTTTCGGCTCAGTTTGTTCTTTTTTTCTAATTCCATAAGGCTTAGAGTTAGGTTGCTTATTTGGAATTTGAAATCTTTCTTGCTTCTTTTTTATTATTATTATTGGAGTAAAATTGCTTTACAATGTTGTGTTAGTTTCTGCTGTACAATGAAGTGAATCAACTATATGTATACCTATATCCCCTCCCTCTTGGACCTCCCTCTCACCCCCCATCCCACCTATCTGGGTCATCACAGAGCACTGAGCTGAGCTCCCTGTGCTACATAGCAGGTTCCCACTAGCTATCTATTTTACATATGGTAGTATATTTATGTCAAACCTAATCTCCCAATTCCCACCCTCCCCTTCCCCCCCATGTCCACATGTCCATTCTCTATGTCTACATCTCTATTCGTGCCCTACAAATAGGTTCATCTGTACCATTTTTCTAGATTCCACAAATATGTGTTAATATATGACTATGTGCCAATCACTGTGAAATAAGCTTTCACATGTGTTGTTTACTCCTTGCAATAACACTAAGAGATTAATATCATTATCCCCATTTTACAGGCAATACAATGAGGAAGTTAGGTTCCAAGCTAGTTCTTTCTCATTGAAAAGCCCTGGCTTGGGCTGACAGTCAGAGAAAATGAGAATTTACTTCAGTTAGATTGTTTGGAATTGGGCTCAGTTATCCAGTGTTTATCAAAACAGCCACACTTTAATGAACTTGGATTTCACAAGTCATTTCACCTTTAAAAGTGAGAACACAAATATGTACAACCTGCAGTGCAGTCCCTTGAGAAGGCCAGATGGCCCACAGGGGATAGAGTTTGTAGTTTTGGTCTTAGTTTATTCATCCCTCCATCAACCTTTATTGAGCATCTATGTGCAATCTACTATTTTAGGAGCTGGGAACAAAACAGGAAAAGTTCTAGCCATCAAGGGTCTTATATTCTAGTGAGTTCTGTGAGGAGAAGCAAGGGAGATGCAGATAATGTACAAGTGTTCTGAATACTAATTGACCAATGTTATCAAAAACATACCTGTTTGAAAACTTAAATCTTCCTGTAGTAGGCCTTGTGGAAGTTAGGCTTATGCATTATCATGGCAATGGATTACCTCCAGATCCTAAACTTAAATCTTCCTGTAGTAGGCCTTGTGGAAGTTAGGCTTATGCATTATTATGGTAATGGATTACCTCCCCAGATCCTAAACCCTGTTTTTAGTTGCCCTCAAGAATTAAGAGTAAAAGGAATAAACCCCAAATCAAAACCAATATCTGCAAGATAGCGTGGAGGGAAGGCAAGAATAAACTGATGCTTCCCACACAGTGCTACTTTAATGTGAAAATAAATATGAGAGCCATAAGGAGAAATTTAAAGTGGTCACAATGAGACTGATGTAAGTGAATGGTGAGCCACTTGAAAAACTAACAACATCATTAGTAGCACATAAATAGACTGTACATTGTATTGGTGAAATCAGTTATTCATAGAAGCACAGCATTGTTCCAATATTCAGAAACGGTCTTAATAAACTTCCCCTTTTTTGGCCTACCATTTTTAAATAACGGTTCTTTGGCACCCTGAGGTCAAGTCTTCCCATGTGCATCTTCTATTACTTTTGGTCTTTAAACCTCTGGATACAGTGGAAAAAGCTGACAGAAATGTGTTCCAATTCCAGGTTTGCTATTTATATACTAGCTATAGCTACATTTATTCAGAAAAATAATTCTGAATCTTGGTTTCTTAGTTACTTTATCTTTACTATAAGAACAATAATACCTACCATGAAGGGTTGTGAGAAATAAATGAAATTTAAATTGCCTGTCATGTAAGTAGGCATTTAGTAAATTTAGTTAAATCCCTGGAATATCTGTTCCTGTTTCAACACCATAAAAATGTAATCCTTTACAGAAACTTGATTTTTTAACTATGTGCCTGATTCAAAGTGGATCCTCAGTAACTACCTGTGGATTAAATGTTGACGTTTTATATACAAATATTTTCAATATAATATACTCAATGAAAGTAGCTATGTACAACTTAGTAATTATCATGTTTTAGGCATATCAAATTATTGTATTACCAGTGTATTAACTCAGGATGGAAATCCAGTCTTCTTAGTGTCTTCTTTTTTTTTTTTCTCCAGAGTTTGGCTCAACCCTAGAAAAGCTTTCTAACCATTAGAGCTACTGCACAATGAAATGGGTTGGATTGTTCAGAAGTAGGCTCCAAATTTCTGCAAATGCTAACAAAGAGGCTGAATGGGCATCCATCAAGAAAGTGGTAGAGATTTCTAAATTAGTTGGAAATTGTCCAAGGTGATTCCCAAGGTCTCTTCTCTCTCAATGATCTCATAACTCTAAATAGCATATAGTGCTTCATTTAGAAGCAAGTAAGAAAAAAGAAGCTTTGATTTCCCATTGTGTCTTTCACAGGGACACTTTAAGCGTTATTCCATCTCAAATTCTCTTTAGAGGTAATAATAATAGCTAGCAATAATATAAGCCTGCCAGGCACTATTCTGAGTTCTTTATGTGCATTCACTCATTTAATCCTTACAACAATCCTAGGAGGTAGGTACTACTAGCATTCCTATTTTACACATGAGGAAAGTAGGTATAAAAATGTCAAATAACTTGCCCAAGGTCAAGTAAGTAAGTGATGGAGCTGGGACTCAAACCCAGGTGGTCAAACTCTAAATCCCACAGTATGCAGTACAGGAGCCTCATACAATACAGTCCTGTTTTTCACAGACCCATAGTTTGTCCCACTAAACTAGAAGTTCGTGAAGGCACAGACCGTATCTGTTTACACTCACCATTGAACCTATGGAACCTGACACATTATAGGTAACCAATGAATGATTTTCTTAGCATATTAAGATTAATCGGGCTCCTATTTTTCATGTCGTTTAAAAGGTATATCGTAGAAAAGTGTGTTGTTTAGCTCTTATACCAAGATTATTATTTACCTGATTAGAGGCAAGAAGTGGTCCAGAAACGCTTGTTTTTACTTACTTAGTACCAAAAGACCTTTAAGATGACTTAGGATGAATATATAAAACATGGTAGGATGACCTAAATTAGAAGTAGGTAAGAACAAAAAGCAAAACCAAAGGCAGAATCATACCAAGGAGACAGTTTAGTATATATACACATGCTGTCCCATACAATTACTTCAAGTGGGACACACATTTGTCCTGAGCTTTTCAAAACACAGCCACAGGAAAAGGGAAATTAATGTTTCAAATTTTAGCTGTCCTCAAAATATAAAAAGGATATTTCTTAAGTGAAGCAAATCTATTCTTAGTGTCAAACTAGAAAGAAATCTCTTCCAAAGGATCTACAAAAGAGACTTCAAAAGGAAACAAACAATGTCTTCCAGAACATTCTGTGAGCATTCTCCCTGCACTGCCTTTTCATAGGAGACTAAGGCCTTGTACCAAGTCTTGTTAGCGGGGAGGGCACTGTGCAGACAGCAGGTCCCTCCTCTGTAACAGATTAGTGCTTAGTTTCAGTCAGAAGCTTGAGGTAAATTGCTACGCTCCAAATCACTGTTTAATTCTGACTTAGAGGTAGCAATAAATTGAACTGATACCCTGCGTAAACTCCTGTTTTTAAAAAAATCTTTCCAGTCTATTTTCCTCACAGCAACCTGAATATAACAATCCCTTCAAATGCTGTCTCCCGTTTTCTTAGCCAAAACTTACAGTCCTTAGCAAGAGCCACAAGGCTTCCCAGAAGCTTCGCCCACCGCACCTCGTACCACTGTGCCTATTTTCCCTGTCCTTAAGCTACATCACCATCATTTCTCCTTCAGCCAGTGTCATCCCACGTCAGTGGCTCTGCACGCACCATTCTATTTGCCTGGAACACACTCTCCCTTCCCAGTCTGCCTCCCCTCACCTAGTTAGTTCCTGCTTCTCAAAAGCCTCTCTGATGAGAACGCTGCCTCTACTTCCCTTAGGGGGACCGGGCACCTTGTGTCGTTACGGAATGTCTTCACACTCTGAACCTTTCCACTGTGAATAGTGTCAATATTTTGTGAGCTCATTCACTTTATCCTTCATTTGTTCAGCAGTGAATCACAGATGAGCATCTACTTTGCAGCACTAGGTACTTTTCTAGCCCTAAGATACAGCTGTGAACAAAATATACAGAAATCCCTACGTTCACGTAGCTTCCATTCTAGCGTGCCGAACTGTATCTTCGCTAAAATACAAGCGTTGTGTGGTCAGTCACTATTTCTGTCTTGTTCACTGACGCATCCTCAGCACCATGTGTTGCATATAGTTTATATCAGAATAGCCTGGGTAATGATGTGAAAATAAACGACCCTAAAATTGTAGTGGCTTAAAGCAATACAGGTTTGTTATCTTTTTTTTTTCATATGTGACACTTTTAATATTGGGTATTATATGGACATGTAGAATGGTACAGAGCAAAAATTTTTAGCTGATGAGATAAACTTGCATGTTACCATTCTTTATGCTTCATGGCTTTCTTTTTCTTCTTCTTCACACTTGCTCCAGACTCCTCCTCTTCTGCTCAGATAATGAATAACTCCTGCCAGGTTTGTTTTCTGATCATTTTATATGGCTGGAATCTCTTTCCATCTTCCCATCACAGTCATTCAGGGACATAGCTTAGTAGAATAGCCATCACCTCAAATACTGCTGGTCATTACACCAGAGGGCACTCTCCAGAATTTTAACCAGGAGTAAATGACTCTAAAAGATTTTAACCAAGAGTTAAATACTTCACCACTCCAGAAATGCTGCACAAGACATTTCCACTTACAACTCGCTGGTTAAAATTAGTCACCTGGCCATATCCAGCTACAAGGGGCCAAAGGGAAGAATCATAAGTTTTTGGCAGATATCACTATTGAGTATAATAGAGAGAACTTAATAAATATTTGAGGAAAAGATGACTGAATCACAATGAGAAGTAGTTGTGACAAAGACAAGAGCTATGTCTCTTTCTCTGTGTGAATTTTTCTGTGAAATGTGTGCTCATACGTATGTAGTATGTATAGATTAGGCTAATGATATAATGAGGGTGCATTGCTTCAGCTCACATCATCTACTCATAGTTTGATTAAACGGAACCAGGGATGACAAAATTGTTATCCACAAAATATAAAGTAGATATCCTTCAGGCAGATAACTAAAAATTCACTATATATTAAAGTGATTATTCAAATGAACTATAAAATATTTCATAGGTCAGATTTCATTAGACTGGTTCACATTTTTTTTTTTTTGCACTGCCTTGCAAATCAGACTTAGACACATTCTGCAGGGTTGATTGCAAAGCAAGCTCTATTACACATTTTGTTCTCCTTACCAACTATAATTTTGTATTTTGCCTGAACACTCGATTTTCTATATTTAATTAAAAATTAATTAAAATTCATTAGAGTATAAATTGTATCTCATCATTTCATTGAATCCTAACTATGGGTCATGCTTCTTAAACACAGAAATGGCCTAGCATTTTATTTCAATATAAGTGGAAGAATTGTCAGGATTATTTTGGTACCCAGAAGGGGATTTGGTATTTGTGTGACTGAATTCTGTCTTTAATTTAGGACATGAAAGGAGCTTTGGGGACTTAAGTTGGAAGGTTTAGCCAGAGCAATAAGAAAACCCAGTAGGAAATTCTCCTTGAGACTTAGGATATTTTGTGAAATTTGTTTGCCTCTGCTTAGTTGGATTTTTAACTAATTATGAGCCCCTGTCTGAAGGAATAATCCACAATACTCTGCCTCAGAGCTGTGCTTCCCACCTGAGGTCTTTGGACATACTCTTGGGGACCTGAAAGTTTCCTAAGTGTTCCGTTTCTATTTGATAATAATTCAAATGCATACAAATAAATATATACACATGTAAATATTCTAGATAATCAAGATGATAAATGCTGACATTCCTTGTATGTCTGATTTTAGTTTGTTTGCATTATATTTATTTTATTAAGAACATAACATGAGATTTATCCTCTTACAATACCCTATTGTTGAGTATAGGTACAAGTTGTACAGCAGACCTCTAGAGCTTATTCATCTCACTTAACTTTGTGCCTAACTGATTAATAATGTGCCGTTTCACCCTCCCCCCAGCCTATGGTAGCCATCATTTCAGTCTTTGATTTTATGAATCTCTCTCTTTAGTTTTCTCATATAAGTGGAATCAAGCAGCACTTGTCTTTCTATGGCTTATTTCACCCAGCATAATGTCCTCAAGGTCCATACATTTTGTTCCATATCGCAGAATTTCCTTCTTTTTCAAGGTTGGAATATATCACATTTTCTTTATCCATTCATTTGTCGTTGGACATTTAGATTATTTTCACATCATATCTATTGTGAATAGTTCTGCAATGAACAGGGGTCTCCTATTATCTCTTTGAGATCCTATGTCTGTTAGTCTGTTTTACTAACACCAAGCAGTACTACTTTAGCTATTCTAACTATTGAATATATAGAATGCAATAGGAAAATAGAAGATTTAAGCAAAGTGAAACATAAATGATAAGGTAAGGAAAGAGTAGTTGCAAAATAACTAAAATAAGATTGGTGTTAATATAAGTACGTGTAACTAAGAAGAACATACACAGTCACAGCTGGTACTAAATCCAGGCATCAAATGCAATGCAGTGTCAGCAAAGATCATCTGCCACATTATATCAATGTTGACAATTTAAATTTTATCAGTTGTGTAGTTTTATTTCTATTTGATTGGTAAATTTTTATTTTATATTCTATGTGCATAGTAAACGTTTGATTTCTTATTCATTTGAGAGTTTGTATCTGTTTGACATTACACTAAGAGTAAAATTCAAACCCCTTACCATGATCTGTAAGGCCCTGATCAACATGGTCTTTTCCTACCTGGTCCCTTCCCATCTTGCTACACTGCCTTGGGCCACTATGCTCCAACTCCATTGGCTTTTCTGACAATTCTTAAAGCACACCCAGCCCTCTCATAATTCAACACCTTTGCACTTGGTGTTTCCTCTGCCTGGAAACTTTTTCAGGTTCTTAACAGAGCTAGTTACTTCTCATCTCTCCAATTTTAGCTTAATATACCCTTTAAAAGGGGGCTTTCCCTGACTTCCATGTCCCCTCTACCATTATTTTCTATCAGAGTCCCCTTTTCATTTCCTTCCTGGTACTTAGCTCAATTTATAAACTTTGCTTATTTTATTTACCTGATTATTGCTTGACTCCCCTAAACACCAAACACACACACACACACACACACACACTCCAGAATATAAAGTCCATGAGTACTATGATCCCATTGTCTTATTTTTCCTTTTATCCTCATTTCTTAAAAGAGTGCTTGGTCCGTACAATAAATAATATTGGCTGAATAACAAAATGCATCCCTCGCTAGTCTCCAGCACTATCTTTCTAAAAGTCTTTGCTAATTTCATCAGTGAAGAGTGGCATGTTATTGTTTTATGTATTATCTATGATTTGTCTCTGATTACTCATGGCATTGAATATTTTCATATGCTTATTGGGCACATATATTTTTGCTGGTAAATTTCATGTTCTTTGCCTACTTTTCGTTCAAGGGAACCATTTCATTTATTTGTAAACATTATTTATACAGTCAAGACATTGATCTCTTAACCATTTTGCCCATTACAAACATGTGGCTTGCAATATTTTATAATTTTTATACCCAATACTTTCTCTTTTTGATATGAAAGTTGTCAGTGTTTTTCAGGTAGATGTTATTAGTCATATTTTACAGGTAAATAAACTGAGACTAAGAGAAAAAAGAGAACGAACTTATGGCTACCAGTGGGGAAGGCTGGGGGGGAAGGATAGTCAGGGAGTTTGGGGTTGACATGTACACACTGCTATATATAAAATGGTTAACCAACAAGGATCTACTGTATAGTTCAGGGAACTCTGCTCAATATTATGTAACAACCTAATTAGGAAGAGAATTTGAAAAAGAATAGATATATGTATTAAAAAAAAATTTACAAATGACTCAGGTTTAATAAGAACTCTGTAACTCAAAATTCACATTCTTTCCATTCTCCGTGTCAGCTGACTTCTGTACACTAAGAGACACAATATGTCTCAGTGTTTGACAGGAGATAGCTAAATCTACATTTCTGTGCATATCTTTAAGGGAAGAGGTAAGTCTGATTGCCTTATTGTCACATTCACATGAATATATCACGATGCCATCTATTAAAAGATCTAGGGCTCTGCGGGGAATAAATTAGGAATTTAGGATTAACATTTGCACACGACTATATATAAAATAGATAAACAACAAGGACCCACTGTATAGCTCAGGGAACTATATTCAGTATCTTGTAATAACCTATACTGGAAAAGAATCTGAAAAAGGTGTACAGCAAAGTGATTCAGTTATACAGATATATATATATATAGATATATATAGATATATATAGATATATAGATATATAAAATCTGAAACTAACACAACATTGTATTTACTTATTAAAGTAAATAAGTAAATAAATAAATGAATAAATAAATGAATCCAGGGAATCTCAATTTGAGAAAGGCTGTTGAGGTGTTTCTAATGGAAATTGGTTGTTTGCCCGCCTGAAGACCCTGTGGGCCAACTGAAAGTTTATATTTCCGAACTTTGGGCTAGCTTGTTATTTTAATCACCTTAGCATGGTAGCAGTGGTATCTTATCCTAATCAGACCCTCTAATTTATAATCCTATATATCTTTGGCTAACACAAATTACAAAAGGTAATTATTTCCTAATTACCTATAAGGTAGACAAAAATGTTTAATAATATAGAATCCATGTGGGGAGAAGAAAATCAATGGTATTCTTCTTGGGGAAAAAAATAGAAACCATTTTCCAAGATTATCTTTATTTTCACTTGACTCTACAGAGCATTGCCCTTTAAGAAAAGGAATTTTTCTAAAGTGACTGTTTCTCATTTTTTAAAATTATTTTTATTTATTTATTTTTGGCTGCATTGGGTCTTCGTTGCTGCATGTGGGCTTTCTCTAGTTGCAGCGAGCGGGAGCTACTTTTCGTTGCGGTGCACGGGCTTCTCATTGCAGTGCCTTCTCTTGTTGCGGATCATGGGCTCTAGGCACGCGGGCTTCAGTAGTTGTGGCATGTGGGCTCAGTAGTTGTGGCTCACGGGCTTAGTTGCTGCATGGCCGGTGGGATCTTCCCGGACCAGGGCTCGAACCCGTGTCCCCTGCATTGGCAGGCGGATTCTTAACCACTGCACCACCAAGGAAGTCCCTCTCATTTTTAATTTATTGGAAGTCTATTAGTTATCATTATTCTAAATAATATATCTTGAACCACAAGCTTTTTTTTGTACTAGAAGATGAGTTAATCATAAACTACTTCATTTTACCAAGATTAATGGAACTACACAGTCTTACCAATGGAGCAGAACCAAACGAGCAAGAGATAACATACAGTGAAAAAAAAAAATGGAAGAGGATGTGAATAGGATACCTACCACTGAGGGATCAAGTACAAGTTCCAAATATTTCTGTATAGTTGCTAAAAGAAATTGTATTTTAGATTAAGATATTAAAGTCAGTAAATTAATTTTTCCTTGTGTCATTTAATTATTTTATTTTAATCAGTGGTTCAAACAAGTTGTCCTTTGCTTACTGTAGCATAAGAAGCTAGTGGCTCACTGGAACCAGAATTCAGGGGTCACCTGAGTCCACTGTAGTATTCTTGTAACCATAACTCACTATTTCCAACTCAGAGGATGGTTTGATTTGTGATTATCAAAATTATGTACACAATCCATCTCCTGCTGGCCACTATGTATGCAGTTATTGCACATGGATATTGTTAAAAAAATTGCACAAAACATGTAAGGATATATGGCTAGGAAGTGGTTTCTGTAAGCCCAGAAAAGATATAAAGAACCATGAAACATTAGATGAAATTTATGTTTCTGGAGCAGCCAAATCAATCATGAACCCTGAAACTTTAGTCCAGGAGCATACTTTGATCAGCATCGATTCTTCTTATAGTCTTACGTACATTGTCTACCTTGAAATATTGTCATTTAAAAAAATTTTTTTTTAATTAATTTATTTCTTATTTATTTTATTTTTGGCTGTGTTGGGTCTTTGTTTCTGTGCATGGACTTTTCTCTAGTTGCAGCGAGCGGAGGCTACTCTTCGTTGCAGTGCGTAGGCTTCTCACTGTGGTGGCTTCACTTGTTGTAGAGCACAGGCTCTAGGCGTGTGGGCTTCAGTAGTTGTGGCATGCGGGCTCAGTAGTTGTGGCTCACAGGCTCTAGAGCGCAGGCTCAGTAGCTGTGGCACACGGGCCCAGTTGCTCCGTGGCATGTGGGATCTTCCCAGACCAGGGCTCGAACCGGGTCCCCTGCATTGGCAGGCAGATTCCTAGCCACTGCGCCACCAGGGAAGCCCAAAATATTGTCATTTTTGAAAGTGATTTAGGTACCGATTTTTAATTTTCATTTTTTGGTATTACATACAGGCTTTTGTTTGCTCGTTTTCTGATTAAGCTGCTTTATATGCATTTTTCCTTCAGTAAACTTCCTTGGTTAAACAAAGGTAATAATGACATGGTCTTAGATTAAGTTTAGTTATGACTGTCTCCTCAAGGGTTTGAAATCAGGTCACAGTAAAAAAAATAAATGCTGTGTCCTGATATAATTGCACTAATAGAGAGTGCACACAATAGCACATAAATGATGAGGTTCAGGAAGAATTATTATAATATTTTGTTAACTTTCTCTCAGTTTACGTTTGACATAAGGATAAGGACTAAAAAATCATACAAAGAGAATAATTTTGCACCAACATAAAGTGACATAGCACAATATTTTGCTTTTCTTGATTTTTTTTTTACTAGTCACTAAAGTGCTATGGACTTGGAGACTAAAGGGTATTATCCCAATTAAAAAATAAACTAAAACAAAGATGTGGAAATAGTCAGTGATTTTGGTACATAAAAGATTTTACAGCCATTTGTTATTTGCACTGTTTAATCTGGCCACAATCTGAGTGATTTTCCCGACCTTTAGATCACAGGAATAAGAAGGCCTTATTCCCCTCATCATTTACCTTAAGATAAGCTTCATCTCTGAATTATGGATAACATTATATTCTGACCAATCTAGTGCTTTTATGGACTCAGCATTATTTAGAAAAATGTAAGAACGAATGTCAGTCTAGACCCTCTATTCATAATCCAATTTATTTAGAGGTTCATGGAAACTCATTGTGTACATAAACACAGAGTTACCAACTTCTTTTCTCAATTCAATTGATCACCAAATCAATCTGAAAGTACTGATTGAATCCCTGGAATTTAGTACAGTGTCTAATCCAAAAGGCACTCAAAAATATCAGTCTTTGGGCAATTCTGGATTCTGTGAGGGAAACAGAAAAAGTAGGAGATTCATTTCTCCTCTTCAGGTAGCTTACTATCTACTTAGAGTGCCAATGCAGAACAATGAAAGAACAAAACTATATGCATATTGTACGTATTATAAGCTTCTGTACTACAACCCATGACCAACTTCCAATCCTGCAATTACAACTGTGATTTTTAACTTTCTCTTACCATAACTCCAAACATCTTTACTTTCTCCTCCTCTTTATTATGTTCATCAAATATGAAAATTAGACTTCAGAGAAGGAGAAAATGAAAACTAAAAAGGAAAAGCATATAGATTCCTTCAAATTTTTCTGTGATCTTTGTGTAGAAGACTTGAAAGCATCTATTTATCAGGCTCATTCAGTTTGCCTTCCTAGCAATTTCAAAGTTGACTGCTTCTTCAAGGTAAGGAAATTAAATGATGAGAAAGAGCAGGCGTGGATGGGATGGCATGCAGGATTTGATCTAAAGGGTTGATTTGATTTCCTTAAAATCCCAGACTGTAGCTCAAGATCATTTTCTTAAGTATTATCCCTTATCATTATTTAATTTTGGTCTCTAGGATTGAGATACTATTGTTCCAAGAAAGAATACGTATTTTATATTAACCATTTGAATATTTACTGCCTTTGGATATGCCTGAATGTTTCTCTATGTTGGGGGGGGGGGGTATTTTTAATGATGTTAGTCATTATTGATCTCTGCTAGAATCATCAAGTATCTGTATTATCAAGTATCTCTCCCAAAGTAAGATCAGTGACATCCTACGTTTGATAAAAATGGCCATAGTTTTGCAGAGTAGGTCAATCATGTGAGGTTCCATTCTTTCTTTAGGTTATTTGAAAAAGTTTTTCAAGTTTGATGAAAGTCAAATTTCCTACATAGATTATTTTCACAAATGTTGTCTCTGAGGTGTGAAAATAGAAGAAAATGTACCTTATTTTCCACTTTAAAGGTGACATAGCATACTGTAATTTCCCTTAGCCCCAGTTTTTTTTCCCTGTAAAGTGACAATACTAATATCAGTCTGCTTGAGTTGTCAAGAGCATTAGATATTTATAAAGAACTAAATTTGACACATAATCATCCAATAAATGGTACTTGCTATTATTTATAATATATTAAGTCTAATTTTTCTTCAAGGTTGAATTTAAGTCCTAGTTCCCTTTAGAAAATCTTCCCTGAAAATTCAACCCTTTGCAATCATTACCTATTCTAAACACTTCTCTGTATTTGTCATATGTCTTTTGGCATACGCTACTTTGTACTTATGTTTGCCTTTTTCATATGTTTGCCCAATCTCCCCAGATAGATTGTAAACCTTAAGAAATAACAGATAATAAGTAATGCCACTTTGTATCTCTAGGACCCACCTAACAGAGTGCCATGTGACTAGTTGACTCTCAATAAAAGTTGAGGATAATTCAATTATATTTCCACTTCCTTACTTTCATGAATAAATGGGATTTCTATATTAACCTCTTAGAGTTATTATTTTTAAATAGGATTTTATAATAATAACTCACTTTGGTGATCTAAGTCAAACAGTCCTCGGAATCTACTGAAGAAAAAAAGGATCTGGTGGAAGTCAGCCAGTAAATATCACAGCTGTGTCAAAACATTGCAGCTGATTTCAAAGCCTGGCCTTGTCTCTCACTGTGCCAAATTACTTTCCCCAAGATGTTCCAACTAAGGGGCCTGACAGCAAAGGGCTCAGAGGTATGGCCAATTTACATAGACCCATGGCGTGTCGGTTGCCTCTTCTGAGAAACATGCAGGACTTTTTCTGTCACAGTTAGAGTTGGGAAACAGCACAAGCCAAAGAGTATTTGCTTTCATTTGTCAATGCAACATCAATACTTATTATAAGCGGTAGACAAGAGTGTAAAAGTAATGTTTATTGTAGTAACAATCCATGGGAAGTATCCTTCCATCAGCTTATAAAGTGCTGTTCCTCTCCCTCTTACTCTCAGTGTAGGGACTACCAGACTCAACAAGCTGAAGGAAAGGTAGTAGAATAGAGAGCCTCATGGTAATGATACCTGCCTGATTAAGGTATACCGAAGAGTTACTGGTTAAAGGATAATGGAAAAAAAAGAGACAGACAGACAGATTGAAAAAAGAATGGGAAAAAAGATTTACAGATGTAAGATAAAGAAATAAAAGATTGCATGAAACTGACACTGGAAGTAGCAAATCAGTGAAACATTCATAAGGAAAATAGTTCCCTAAATGCAACAGGATCTTTGGTCTTTGTTTGATGTGAGAGCAAATGTTAATCAGAATTGGCACAGAATAGTTAACATCCAGGACCATTTGTTTTTCCTCACAGGTGCATAATTATACCAATAGGATTATTGTTGCATACATTATCACTGAAAATCAGTGTGGCAGAGGGAAAGAACAAAGTATGCAAAGATTGATGGTCTTGAATTTGAATCAAGTTTGTGTCATTCATTTTCTTAATGTGTAGCCATGGCAAATTACTCTGAGTCTCAGAATCCTAACCTAATAATGGAGATTTTTTTCTTCCCTATGATTCAGAGTATTTTAAAACGAATATGCATTCAATATGGTGGCTCCTGTTGTGTTCTATTTGTATAGAAGTTTGGGACTTAGAGAATGATAATCAGATTTAGCGTTGTGATTATTTAGCATTTGATTATCATTTGAGGGATGGCAAATATGGCTAATGGGGTTGTGAGCTGGGCTAGTGCTTTGAGGGAAAACCAGAGAGCTGGAAAAGCTATGAAGGGGACCGACTCTGAGAAGGAGTAAGAAGGGTGAATCTTGAAAAGGGAAGAAAGGAAGAAGCCCAGGTATTGGGTACAATGAGTGTGAAGGGCTTGCTGATGGGATATCCCGGGGGCAAGGCAAGAGGTTGCTGGAGCAGAGGTGGATGGTGCAGTGGTACCAGGGTCAGGGGGTGGGGGAGGAAGGGTAATGCTGATGCTTTTAAAATAGTTAACAAGGGAGGTTCATAAATAACATTGCATTATTAGAGATTCTTTAAGGTAATCATGCTTGCTGACTTTCATTGCCAATGTAAACATCAGGTATCAGTGTCTACCTATTAATTAAACTAAAATAATATTATCAAAATAATAATAATATGTACTAGTTACTATTTATATCATATGGGTTTATGGATTTTCTGTAAATAGTCAATGTGTTTTCATGACCCAAACATACAAAAATGATTCTGTGTAAATCACTTCTTTATAGCTTGTAAGGACAGGTATTTTTAGATTCTTTTTACCAAGAGAAAAAGAATTGAAAATGAAAGAATCAAGAAAACATGCTGGAAAACCAAGTAGAAGTTAAATATAATCCTATATATTCTATATTAATTAAGTTACATATACTTCTGGTGAAAATGGATTTCATTAATAATTTCCAGGTATAATTGCAAAGACAAATTTAAGTTATTCTATGTAAATAGTTTAGTCTATAAATTAGATTCCAATCTGCTGGTCATCATCAGCTAATAGAAAGTCCTGCCAATTGTAAAAATATTATTGCATCCTAATAGAAATGTAAGCATTGTGATAGAGAATACTGTAGTCAGGGGAGTGAAATTTAGAATCGTTCCTAATCAGGAAACCACAGGCTCCTTATTGAAGGAGTGATTTATTATTGATTTCCATATCTAATATAGCTCCTCATATTTGACAGTAAAATTGGAAGCATAGTGGTTTAAATCTTGGCAAGAAGAAATTATGTGTCCCTGACAGCTAATTTTCCAAGCTGAGATCATGATGCTATGCAATTAACTTCCTAAAGGAATTACATGGACAATTATGCAATATTTTTGGTAATGAGGAAATGTTAGCTCACTAAATTAAAGTCTGAGGAAGTAAACTGCTATGAGAAATGTGAAGCTGATGATTACAAAAAATGATATTCAAACTGTATCTTAAAGATAATGAATGCCCTTTAGGTCATTCAGTAATTTGACAAATTACTTAATTAAAAAAAAGCAAGAAAAAAAACTTAGACTGTATCTTTTCTTCCAGAGTCAATTAAAGCAATTATTCAAATCGTTGATGCCATCACCTCCTAATTGGTATATTCAGAGAACTATATATGGTCCAAGTTAGTTATTTGCTTAAATTTTTCTGAATATTTGCTTCCACTGACTACATGTAAAATGTAAGCTATTGTTTCATGTAAAAATAAAATAGAGACTTATGTGCAGGGCTTTTTCCTGGTGATCGAGCTGGTTTGCTTCAGAGGAAGCAGTCCTATTTTTAACTTCTTTAAATAATCTACTTTTCTTGCTTCTCCTGGGCTTCGGGCTTACCCTTGGAAAGGGAACAGAAAAGGTGAGAATTATCTGTGGAGAAGCTGAGAGCAAAGTAGTGGGGTTCTAGGATCTCAACATAATCACCAGTGACTGTGTATTGATACAGAATGTTCTAATATGTGCAACTCACTACCATTCTAAAGTCTGAACATGACACTTGACCACATTCAACCCTGATCTAAGAGCTTGGTGGACACTTTTTTTTTAAATTTAATTTTTATTTTATATTGGGGTATAATGGACACTTTTGATATTTAAGATAGAAAGTTTAAAGGACCACACTAAATACTACCATGATGTTTAAATTAGGCAATCAGAATACAGTCTACTTGGAAACTGATTTCAGGTTATTCATTTTTTTTAAAGAGCTTAATCCTCGCATAGCCTAAGATTTACCACAAAGACTTAATGTGATGTGGGGTCATGTTACTCTATTTAACCTAGCCCTATCACTGTTCGTGGGAAAATCAGTTATATTGGCCAAGCTGCATGCATCAAGCGGTCTAAAAATAATCTAAATAATTATCACTGAATAAGGAAAGAGAGAACCATCAAGCCTCCATGAGAGGGGCACGTGGTATATTCTGCCAAGATCAGTTACTACCCTGTTTATTGTCTTCACTCACCGGGCTCAGACCTCCTATATGTCAGCAAAGTTGCAGAATGTCTTTGGGGTCACTCACATATGGCTGAAACTATGAAACTTTAATCTGGAAATGCCAGATTTTCTGGTGAGGATAACATTTGAAAGATGCCTTACACTATTTTAAGACACATGGTGTTATTATTTCCTGCCCTAAGGGATACTGTTCCTTTTAAAAACCAATTTTTAGAAATTAGATTTTTTTCAATATTTTGTATGTCCTTAAACCAAGGTACAATGTCAGCTATAACATCTTATATACATTTCAAGAGAAGTAAGTCTTTTTCTATTAACAGTTCTAAAATCTGGCTGTTAAAATGCTGCAAAATAAAACGTGTTACTGTAAGAAAGTCTATCATGGGGTCGTTGGGTAAATCACCGAAAATGTTGGGGTTTTTTTTTCTGTTGTTAAGATATAAGTTTAGCTGCTGCTGCTTTGGGGATGAAGAAAACCCTTAATTAACATTCCTGTAACTTCTATTTTTTTTTCATCTTATTTATCACTAATTGAGTCATTATAGGAAAGCAGCTTAATAAACAAACCTAAGTAATTGTTTTGAATAGTGTTTATTTTGTATCTTCTTATAAATGTATGTTTGACCATCTTATATTCTCCTGAAAGATTTACCTTCAAGTGCTCACCATTCATTACTGGGAACAGTATTACATTTTATAATACATCTTAAGAGGAACCTCCAGGGTGGTGAACATGTGGAAATTTGGGGAGGAAGTCACACTCGGACACAGCACAAAGACTCCACACGCCTTCTCCATACCTTTTCCTCTGCATCTCTTCCATCTGGCTGTTCCTGAGTTAAATCCTTTTATAATAATCTGGTGATCTAGTGTCCTTATAAGAAGGAGACAGATTTGACTGCAGAACAAAGGAAGAAGATAATGTGACAGCTGACGCAACATGGCTTTGAAGATGGAGGAAGGGGCCTCCAGCCAGGAATGCATGGAATGAAGCTCTAGAAGCTGGAATAGGCAAAGAAACAGGTGTTCCCTAGAGCCTCCAGAAGAAGTATGGCCCCGCGAACACCTTGATGGTGGTCCAGTGAAACTGACTTGATCTCTGACTTTCAGAACTTTAAGACAGTAAATGTGTGTTCCTTTAAGCCAAAACAAAATAAAATCTCCCTTTCTGTACTTACAGAAAAACACAGGCCAACGAATAGATGTTCTCATTACAGTTAATTAGGTATGATTTTTATAGCGGATGACTCTATGCTTTGACTAAAAATACACTGATCGATTTTAAAATCATCACTTTTTTCTTAAAGATTTTAAATAATTAAAGGATTTTTTAAGTGGGAAAAATATTTCATTTGAGCAAAGTGTCCCATAGCTAAAGAGAAGCTTTAAAAGGACTGACTTGGCATCAAGTAACACGTTGAAAATTAAAGTTTGTGTCAATATGCCTAATAAGTATTCCCATTTATCTAATAAGTACAAAACATAAATTGCAAAGTAATTAGAAGAGAAACAATTGATCTTTACCCCATCGGTTTTTGTACAGTTATTTATCTAGTTCAATGTTTACCAGACTTGTTTAATCATAAGAATCTCCTGGTTCCCTTGTTAAAATACCGATTCCCAGAAGTAACTGACACACATCCTGACATACGTTTGGGAAACGTTGATCTGTTTGCATTAGAGGTGGGTGCCTCCCTTTACATATGAATGATATTTGTAAGATTTAGGAATCGTATTAAAATGCAGATTTAGATACATTTATCACAAGCTCCCAAAAGATACAAACAGTGCTGTTCTGTAGGCCAGCGGTCCCCAACCTTTTTGGAACCAGGGACCAGTTTCGTGGAAGACAATTTTTGCACGGACCGGGGTCCGGGCGTGGGGTGGCATGGTTCAGGCGGTAATGCGAACGATGGGGAGCGACGGGGAGCGAGCTGCAGATGAAGCTTCGCTCGCTCGCCCGCCACTCAACCTCCTGCTGTGCGCCAGGTTCCTAACAGGCTGCGACTGGCACTTGTCCGCAGCCTGGGGATTGGGGACCCCAGCTGTAGGCCACACATTGAGTTAGCAAAACATTCTAAAAGCATGCAAACCCCCAGCACAGTGTCTCCTGTCTAGCAGGTTCTCAGCAAATGTTTGTTGCTTGATCAGAATCTAGCTAGAGTCATTAAAATGAATGAAATACTGCCATTTGCAGCAGCATGGATGGACCTGGAGGTTATCATGCTAAGTGAAGTAAGTCAGACAGAGAAAGACAAATATAGGACATCGCTCATAGGCAGAATCTAAAAAAAAATGATACAAATGAACGTATTTACAAAACAGAAACGGACTCAAACTCAGAGAATGAATTTATGGTTGCCAGGGGGAAGGGTGGGGGGAGGGATAGACTGGGAGTTTGGGATTGACATGTACACACTACTATATTTAAAATAGATAACCAACAAGGACCTACGGTATAGCACAGGGAACTCTGCTCAGTAGTCTGTAATAACCTAAATGGGCAAAGAATTTGAAAAAGAATAGATACTTGTATATGTATAACTGAATCACTTTGCTATAAACCTGAAACAACATTGTTAACGATACTGCAATATAAAATAAAAATTAAAAAAAAAAGAATCTAGCTAGATACATTGGTATAAAACATCTCCTTTTCTTTTCTTCTTTATTCTCTCTTTTCTTAAGTCAATCCTCTGCAAGAAACTGTTCTATTTTATCCTGGCAAACTGAGCACTTATGCTTATTCTGTTGGAGCTGTGCCCTTTCTGTGAAATAGCCTTTTAATGATCTGATTCACACTTTTGACAGCATTTATTTCAAATTCTAATTTATTTAGCTGCTTCAATCATAATCATAAATCACCTTTTAGGAGGGTTTCTTTTCCTCACCATTCCCTTGATCAGAAACTCAATTATCTGAACACCTGTAAGAGAAGGAGAGTGTCAACTAACCTTTTATTTTTAAAAGCACACAAAAAAGGAGGAAATGGATGTGATTATTTTTTCTTGAAAAAGGAAATTTAGTCATCTAATATAGCCATTTAGAAAAGTACCATTCCTGAATCTGTACTTGATTTTCTATGTTAAATTAGTCTAAATCTATCCAATTATTTTTTAAGCCTATAATGTTACCATGGAGAGTATGAGGCCATTATTGCCCATTAATTTCTTCAAACACAAGCTCAGAAGCTAACTCCACCGAGATGGTGTGGAATCTTGCAGGCGTTTCATTCATGAGAAATACTTATAAGAAAAATAGTGACAAGCTGGCATAGCTCAGATGGAGAGGCTATGAAAGAACAGAGGCAGGATACAGAAACAGCTGCCACGCCCACTTCACAGGAAAACACTCCGATTTTGGAAAATCCATAAATAATCTAAATTGTTTCTCTTGCTGACCCACCCAGCTGCCCAAAGGCAAAATGCCCTAAATGGCCTCTTTGCAGCCTCCCAGATAATCATCAGCTTGCTCAGGAAAAGGTAGGAGAAATTTGCTGTTCCAATTGTCCCCAGCGTTTCCTTTTTCTTTCTCTCCACTTTCTCTTCTATAAGCCGGGGTTTTTGTTAGATGTAACGAATGTATGATACATTCTATTGATTACATAAGCAAAATAATGTGCTAAGAATTGACTATATGTCTTTCTATTATTCTTTGGAAAAGGAAATAAGTTAGTTTGAAGAAGCATCGAAATATAATTATGATAGCCACCTCAATTATTAAAAGGCTGTCATGAAGAAGACAGCAGAAGTTTCCTCTTTGCTATAGAAAAAGAAAATTATATCAACAAGTGTCAATCATATGATATAAAGAGCTTTATTATAATCAGAATCAGAACAAAAGTTCAAGGATTATATAACTCAGACATGGGACAAATAGCATTTTATCACATATTTTAACCTCTAATTTGTTTTTCAATCAGTCCTGTAAGCAGTGGACCACTTGAGGCCAAGGACTATTTCTTAATCATCTTTGTATTTCCTGCATCGTACAGTGTCTAGCTCACATTCCCTGAACACATTTTACTGAACAGTACTAAAAGGCACAGACTCAAGACTTTGGAAGCTTTGCCAATGCCATGTCCTTGTCACAATGAATGAATGGATGAGTCATGAGTCTCAAGTGTCCTTAACGTTTCCCCCTTGCCATCATTAATGGTCAAGCTAAATCTCAGCTCTTCTCGGTTAATCCAATATCCCAGGCTCTTTATTGACAGCCCTCTGTTAGGAAGTGAGCAGTTTCTGTATATCCTGGCAGTGGTTTCACCACTTTCTTTTTTCTTGGCAACTTGACATGCTAGTCTCTGTGACCAAGTGGAATTGGTATTTTCTCTAAGTTGTAAACAGCAACACTTGCATTCTCTGGCTTTCTCTTCATTACCTTTATGAATGTGCCCTTGTGTCAGTGGTTGGCCAGAGACAAATAGTAATAGAAAAATCAATATACCATATGAGGAGAAGTGGGAAAGTGACTGGAATATAAATTTTATGTTAAGTTTCTGTCTATACATACTTATACAGATATATATAGTTTTATATATATATATATATACATATATATATATAAAACTATGTATACATATAGTTGAAAGATTCTCTATTTCTTATTTACTGTAACCCTATCTGTACCTTCCGAGAGCCGTGGGACTCTAGACTTAGGTGCTTTATGGAAATATCTGAACAAATTTATGGGAATGGTCACGTCCTTTATTCCTACACAGTCCAACCATATGCAAAGGAACCCAGCACAAGGTTAAAAAATTAATTAATAATACCTGTGCAAATATAGATATCAAGAGAAAAATGAGTGAATGCTACACATATTACTTAATGAGTTTTTAATAACCCTGAATATAATAGTTAGACAGAGGATCTTTAATTCATGTCTTCCTTAAAACAGAAAAAGAATATATTGAGAATAACTGACCCAGTTTGCTGTAATAATATATGCAATGAACTGTAAACACCACAAACACCAAGCCTCACGGACTCAAAGTGACCCAGTATCCAGCAGCATTCGAATTGTCTGGAAGCTTGTTAAAACTGTAGAAACTAGGGCCTGCCCAGACTGACTAAACTAAAATCGAATTCTTAACAAGGTCCCCAGGAGATCAGTACGCACATTATGTTTGAGAAGCTACTCTAACGAGTGCATAGTAAGTATTGATTACTCTCCAATTCCTTCTCACAAAGGAGCTGATGGTAGGGTCTTAACCAGAGTGACGACAGGAACGTAATTGAACGACAGGAACATTGGTCTGTTCGAAATTCTCTTTTGTGTCTGTGCTGCCTCCAAAGTCTACTGTGAACTAGGATTCTTTGGGGCCTTTAACACTAGGATTTAATCTTTCCTTAAGCATGCTCTCAAATCAAAGCCTCTGTGGACTGAGTTCACAGTGGGTAAGTCTCAGCAAGGTGGGAATGTAGTCTAGAGCAATGCCAGCCAAACTGAGGTCAGAAGACTGTTGCCCATCTGCAAATTGTTTCTTACTAGTCTGCAGCCAGATAAGGACCTTAGTAGAATGTGCAGGTAGAACATCAGGAGCTTGTGCCAGAATATAAATTACCTACAGCACTAGGCACACTCTTAATTTCAGCTACTATTTTTTCTGTGCAAGACTTCTTCAATGAAGACAACAGTGTGTTCATTTCCATTCAAGTACGGGCCTGTGGTCCTCGTCATGGGCAAGAACTCTGAGTAGCACAGGCAGAGATTACATGCAGAAGGTTTCTGTATTCACTGCAATGTGAACATGCTTAATCATTCCAAGCTCTTCATACTAGAACACAAATTAATTGCTCATATAGAATAATTTCTCCATAAACTGTATCATTTTCAATGTGTATTCACTGCTGGATTCCTGGGACCTAGTACAGAGATGGACTTCAAAAAATGTCTGTTGAACAAATAAACCACCTAACTCGATTCCTGCTGTTGTTGTTTTCTTCTTTTCTGGCTTGGATTATGAGCTTCTTGAGGTGTAGAAATAGTTGGTCTTCCTTAAAGGGCCTTCAGCAGAAGTGATTGTAGGGACCAATCACACGATACATGCACACAGACACAATATTGTAATAGAAGTAGACAAATGTAATACTTTTGAAAGCTTTAGGAGTAAGATCTTGTATGGCAGATGACACATTTTCTACAATGTAAAATTTAGAGCATTACTAATGCATATTTAACCAGTTAGACTTTCAAGCTAAAGTACACCAAAGATCAAAATAGATGCAATTTTGAAAGAACAACGATGAGTTTGAAACACAGACCAAATAGGCAGAGCTGAGCTATGATTTTTAGCAGACATTCATGTTCTCATTGAGCAAAGCCTCCTTTCCCTTCATTTGTGCCCACTAGTTCATTTATCGTTTTAAGATGCGCCCGTAATGATAAGAGGGGGGGCTAATTGACTGATCTAATTTTTCAGACTCAGTTTTGGAGAAAGGTCAAGGTAGCCATAAAGCTCCCCATTAAAAATAACATCTATAAAAGTGTTGGAAAAGAGTACATGACAGAGGATGAAGCAATTCACGGTGCTTCTCTCCTTTTTCAAGATCCCTGGAAATAAATATTTTCATTACACATGAAAAATGTACCCAAATACTTCACTGAAGCTAAAGCAAAAGCATTTTTTCTATCAGGTCAGGAGAACTTCAAGCCAACCAAACCACAGGATAAAGAGTAGTGATCTCAGAATTTGACTTATGGGAATTTTTTTCTAATTAATAAACAGACTACAGGGGGACTTCCCTAGTGGTGCAGTGGATAAGACTCCACACTCCCAATGCAGGGGGCCCAGGTTCGATCCCTCGTCAGGGAACTAGATCCCACATGCATGCTGCAACTAAGAGTTTGCATGCCACAACTAAGGAGCCCACCTGCTGCAACTAAGGACCCCTGGAGCCGCAACTAAGGAGCACATGTGCCTCAGCTAAGCAGCCCACGAGCCACAACTAAGGAGCCCACCTGCTGCAACTAAGACCCAGGGCAACCAAATAAATAAATAAATAAATATCAAAAAAATAAAAACAGGTTATGATAAGAAAATTACTTGGTGCACCACATTTATTTAATGCCCTTTGAGAGCATATCATTTAAGTAGGCACCATGTGCATGAGGGCACAAGAAAAAGTGAAATCTAATGTGGTTTGTTTTGTTTTTGTTTCTGTTTTTGTGTTCAGAGAAAAAAGAAGTAATCCAACATTGCACAGAATTTATCAAGATTAATAAATGTGCATTCAAAGCATCCATTCAACAAACCAGTTGAGTCAGTTACATATTGGACATGGGCCCCTCCACTTCACACTCTTCAGGGCTCCCTAGTTGACATTTTAAAATGCAAGTCTGATACTGTCACGTTCCTGCTTATAACCTGGTAGTGGCTCTTTCATAACTTTTGGAACAGTGCCCCAATTTCTTACCATGGCATGAGAGCCTCCAGATCCCAGTTCTACCTGATTATCCAAACTTTCCCAACTCTTGTACCAGCCACTTCATACCTAATTCTCCTCCATTGCAACTACCACTGTCTGAATCATCACATCTTGTGCATCTGGTTAGGATTCTCCCACCGCCTGGAATGGCATCACATCCTTTTCATCCTGGAAGGTAGCCTTTCACTTATAGAAACTCAGCTAAGCCATCACTCCCTTCCCATCTTACCTTGTTTCCTGACCCCCCCATGCCACCATGAAAAGGATCCTTAAGACTTAAGTCTTCATATTTTTGCAGGGATTGAATGAAATACTGTATGTATTTAGCATAATGCCTAATAATAGTAAATGACTATGATTATACAGTATGTTATAATAATTACCCTGTACTTAGAGATGATGTAACATAGTGTTTAAATGAGTAAATTCTAGAGTCAGACTGCCCAGCTCCATCACTCACTAGTTCTGTGAATTTTGGCAACTTACTGAACCACTCTGTGTCAGTTTCCTCACCTGTAAAATAGGTGCAATACTAATTTCTACCTCACAAAGTAGTTGTGAGAGTTGAATGAGTTTGCACAGGAAAAGCACTTAGTACCTGCAACATGATAAGTATTCAATAAATAACTATGTTGATGATATACTTTTTAAACATTTTAATGGTAAATTTCAAATATATGCAAAATTAAGGATAATAATTTATTATTATTATAATATATTAAACATTATTATGTATAAAACATCCCCATGCTTAATACCATGTATTAAACATCCAGTTCTGGCAATTATCAAAATGTTGCCATTGTTGTTTCATTTATCTATCCCTCTTTTGTCTATTATTACTAGAGTATGTCAAAGCAAATTCCAGAATCATATCTTTTTACCTTTAAATGCTTCTCTAAAAAATGACGACTTCTTAAATAGAACCATCACACCATTTACACCACTATCTTGCATATATATTTTTGTAGTACTTATGGTCTTTCACTGAACTGATTTATTTTCCTGTATTTCCTTCTGGGCTCTGAGTCTCTAGCTTGCTGGCTAGAGCATGGTAGGATGTCAATAAGGTGTTTTTTAAAAAGAAAGAGAGAAAAAATGGGGAAGAGGTGGAGGGTAGAGAGAAGGAAGGAAAGAGGCTCACATAACAAAGTAAGATGGTTGACATTAAAAGATACAGTACAGTACAATTAGTGCCTGATTGGCAGTATGGACCAAACACTGTGGTCCTAGAGAGATGACTCAGAAACCTATGAATAGCAAGATTTAATTTGTGGGCAGGTTGTTATTTCATTGCCTGGGCCAGGTGGGAAAGAAGCAAAGAAATAAAAGACTGTGTGATTCTCTATCATCATGGTGTCAGAGTGGTTATCTTGGAGTCTGTATCTCTACCCCATTCCCAAAAATGTATGATATTATTTATCATTACTAAATGACTCCTATTTTTAAATCTGTAGTGTGACACAAAAGAATGTACAAAGCTCAAACATCAGATTGCCTAGGGTCCGATTCTAGTTTGACCTTTACTAGCTCTGTGACCTTGGGCAAATCACCCTGTACTATAGCTCTTCATTTTCAAAGTGGGACAGTATTAGCACCTACCTCATTGCATTGTTGAGAATACATGACATTCTTAGGACCACACCTGATTCAGGACAAAAAAAATTTTTTTAATTTTGTCTATTAATATTAAAATCTAGTTATAAGAGAGCAATGAAATAAATGTAAAGCTTTCCACTTAAGAAAAGAAAAAAACAAAAAAGAATGATTCCCTTTAAGATACTTCCTTTGCCACAGAGTTGCTAAGCAAAGCTTTGCAACAATTCCAAAATAACTTACCCCAGGGAGTAGAATTTGGATATTGCCAAACTGAGGATTATTTAGCCACTACATAAATATAAAGGTGATGACTTGGTAAAAAGATGACTTTCTAATGAATGAAATAGCAAAAAATAGCTTGAAAGAGAATTATAATAATTATGTTATCTATAATTGAGTGCCTATTATGTGCCAAATATTTTTTATATTGGGTTGAACCAGATAACATTGCCAATATTTGATGTTTTTAACCTAAGAAATGGTCATGGGAAAAGGTTCAGCCTGAATACATTGTTTCCACCCTTCCAAATAGAATTCTCATCTTTTCAGGAAGGAAATCAGGGCTTAGAGAGATTAGGTGACTTGCCTAAACCACACAGCTGCAAAGTGACAGCCTGGGGATGTGGGTCCAGGTTTGGGGGCTCATCTCATTAGTGGCTAATTCCTACATTCTTCACATATTTCCTGGTTATGTAAATAACACAAGACGTAATCAATGTTTGCTATAGTAAATGAGAGACTGGGCAGTAAGATATAAAATATTTAAAAGAAGGTAAGTGTGTAGTGATTAATCAAAGACAGCACAAAGCATGCTGCTGCTTTAGCAGAAAATATGGATTAAAGATGCTAGTCCAGGGCTTCCCTGGTGTCGCAGTGGTTAAGAATCCACCTGTCATTGTGGGGGACATGGGTTCAAGCCCTGGTCCGGGAAGATCCCACATGCTGCGGAGCAACTAAGCCCATGCGCCACAACTACTGAGCCTGCGCTCTAGAGCCCGTGAGCCACAACTACTGAGCTCACGCTCCACAACTACTGAAGCCCACGCACCTAGAGCCCGTGCTCCACAACAAGAGAAGCCACTGCAATGAGAAGCCCGCGCACCTCAACGAAGTGTAGCCCCCGCTCACCGCAACTAGAGAAAGCCCATGCGCAGCAAAGAAAACCAATGCAGCCACAAAAAAAAAAAAAATGCTCGTCCAATGTCACATAAACCCAAAGAACATTTCTCCTCCATGTAATAATGAGATAATTATCATCTATCAGTTTCCATGTATACCATTGTATACCCTCTCTCTCCAAATTCTAAAAAGTTATGATCATATTGATAATGCAAAAGGAATTTATTTGTTTACTTAACTTTTTTTTTTTTTAATTTTTTTTTTTTTATAGCTACTTTATTTATTTATTTATTTATTTTTTTTTTTTGGCTGTGTTGGGTCTTCGGTTCGTGCGAGGGCTTTCTCTAGTTGTGGCAAGTGGGGGCCACTCTTCATCGCGGTGCGGGGACCGCTCTTCATCGCGGTGCGCGGGCCTTTCACTATCGCGGCCCCTCCCGTTGCGGGGCACAGGCTCCAGACGCGCAGGCTCAGTAGTTGTGGCTCACGGGCCCAGCTGCTCCGTGGCATGTGGGATCTTCCCAGACCAGGGCTCGAACCCGTGTCCCCTGCATTAGCAGGCAGATTCTCAACCACTGCGCCACCAGGGAAGCCCTACTTAACTTTTTAAAAAGGAGGTAGAAAAGAGAAAATATTATGCATTCAGGGAGAGAATCATCTTTGAGAAACTGAATCAAAGACTGAATGAAGGCAGGGTCACCTGGTGGAAAGTGCCCCTCCCCTCCCCTCCCCCAGGTGGGAAGAGAGCTTAGCTCCTGACCTACTCCGAACTAACTGCTGTGAACTTTGGGAAAACCCCTTACCTTCCCTGGGCCTCCAATTCCTCTTGTATGAAGTAAGGTGGCTGAACCACGTGCTTCTCCGGATATATGCCCATGAGTGGGATTGCTGGATCATATGGTAGCTCTATTTTTAGTTTCTTAAGGAAGCTCTATACTGTTCTCCATAATGGCTGTACCAATTTACACTCCCACCAACAGTGTAGGAGGGTTCCCTTTTCTCCACACCCTCTCCAGCATTTATTGTTTGTAGATTTTTTGATGATGGCCATTCTGACTTGAGTGAGGTGATAGCTCATTGTAGTTTTGATTTGCATTTATCTAATAACAGTGTTGAGCATGTTTTCACATGCCTCTTGGCCATCTGTATGTCTTCTTTGGAGAAATGTCTGCTTAAGTCTTCTGACCATTTTCTGATTGGGTTATTTGTTTTATTGATTATTGAGCTGCATGAGCTGTTTATAAATTTTGAAGACTAATCCCTTGTCAGTCGCATCATTTGCAAATATTTTCTCTCATTCTGTGGTGCCGCAGACCGGCTGCAGAAAGCTAGAAGTTCCTGGCGGTGAGGGGTAAGGAACTGAAAAGCACCAGTATGGGGTCAGAAGGGCCAAGACAACTGATGGTTGCAAGGCAAGTTTATTCAAAGAGCATGAATGTATATATAGGTTTAGTATGGAACGAATATTAGACAATAAATCAGTAAACCTTGTATTTCCACATAATTCTGTCGCCACTATCTATGCGCCACTATCTATGCGTCAGCATGCCTTATGGGCCATTCTCTGGAGATACAGACTTCCCCTTCAGGGCAGCACGTCCTTCTTCTGGGGAACAACCAGGGGCTCTTAGATCCAGAGCAGGCACCTGGAACGAAACTGGCCGCAAGCCATTTTCCTTTTTTACGCTCAATACCGCAGCGTCAGGAGTGCATACCAAGAAAGAGACAAGCAGTTCTCCGGAAAGCAGAAAGCTGAATAAGCTTACAGCTTGGGGGCCACCACACTGTGGGCTGTCTTTTCATTTTGTTTATGGTTTCCTTTGCTGTGCAAAAGCTTTTGAGTTTAATTAGGTCCCATCTGTTTACAAGGACCTATTGTATAGCACAGGGAACGCTGCTCAATATTCTGTTATAACCTAAATGGGAAAAGAATTGGAAAAAGAATAGATATACATGTCTATGTATAACTGAATCACTTTGCTATACACCTGAAACTGATACAACATTGTTCATCAACTATGCTCCAATATCAAACTTAAAAAATTTAAAAAGTAAAGTAAGGTAGCTGAACTAGATGCTCTCTGAGGTTTCTTAGAGTTTTTATAATTTATTGATCTTGTAAAATTAGATGATTAATTATCTTTGAAATGTATGCTTTGCAAAATACTAAGATGTAAAAAATAAACTGGTAAAACATGAATTAGCTTGTAATTGGAAATATTCTCTGTATTTAATTATATCTTATTTCTTTTTTCTTTTTTTTTTTCCCTTGTTCATTTTTTTATTGGCCCCAGGTCAACTCTGGGAAGTTTTTTCCTTGCACCTTGGCCACATCTTCCTATTATCCTCCTTGGAGACTGTATAGCCTTTGTGATCCACTTCCAGGCAAAGCCACGTTATTTTACTTTTAAACATTCAATTAAATCAAGGTTCATGGTTTCTTTGGCAACGAAATTCTCTAAAATACTTGGTAGAGGTTTTAATCTATTTTCTTCCAATTCTACATGCCAATAACCACATTCAAAGCTCTTTTTTGTACATAGCTTTAAAATCTCCTTTGTATCCTCACTTCTTTACCCCCTGACTTAGTCTCTCAATAGTAAGTGCCTTTAGGTCATCTGAAACAATGAGCTGGGTTGAGAAAAATATACCCTTAATCAGATTTTTGTCTGGTTTGCAAGCAGAAATGAAAGAGCATAGAGAGGTACCAAGTATTTGGGTCCTTGGTTTTGAGCAAATATCTACTAAGACTTATCACTGTATAGTTTATTTCTTGTAGAAGTGTAAACTGAGATGTGTTGTAATTAAACCAATACTGGACCAAAGTGTGAAATAAATAGCTCAGTGCACTTAAATATTTTTGAATAATTAGGAATCATTGACTATTTTGTCCATAAACTCAACTTTACTAACTGCTTAAGCCTTAAGGTAAATGCAACCATTTTGATTCATTCAGATCTATCACATAATTTGGGGGATGTAGAAGTTTTTCTGTTTTTACATTTGTTCAATGGCAGCTCAGGTTTATTTGGTTTTAAGAGTTGCTTCTTGGCTTTTAATATCATGCTGATATGGCAAGAAATAGGATAATCATAGGTTCACTGACATCCCTTGCTTCTGCCTATCAGTATCCTAATTACTTCTCTATGTCATTTAGGTGACTCAGACTCAATGCCAGGAATACTGATATGAGAGATGTTGCTAGGGATAACTTACGGTAGTTCCATCCTGTACCTGCTTTTACCCTTCCTCCAGCTGAGACTTTAAGCCCACAAGTGTGAGAAGAGTCTGGTCATCAAAAGGGAATTCATTAGCCTTTTAAAATATGACAGGCTGATAGGACAGGCAACCTACAAGGAGAAGCACCTCTGACTTGCTGGACAGCATTTCCAATTATCAGCATTTTTTCGGGCATTTTAAGTTGTAACTGAATAGTCTTAAATAAATACTGTAAGAAAATGAAAGGTAGCATATGCATTACCTTTTCAGTGAAATATATTCTTATTTATTTACAGAGAACACATGCTATTTTATATTTTATTTATTTTTATTTTTTTAACATCTTTATTGGAGTATAATTGCTTTACAATGTTCTGTTAGTTTCAGCTGTATAACAAAATGAATCAGCTATACGTATACATATATCCACATAACCCCTCCTTCTTGAGTCTGCCTCCCACCCTCCCTATCCCACCCCTCTAGATGATCACAAAGCACCAAACTGATCTCCCTGTGATATGCAGCTGCTTCCCACTAGCTGCCTATTTTACATTTGGTAGTGTATATATGTCCATGCCACGCTCTCATTTCTTCCCAGCTTACCCTTCCCCCTCCCCTGTCCTCAAGTCCATCCTCTATGTCTACGTCTTTATTCCTGTCCTGCCCCTAGGTTCTTCAGAACAATTTTTTTTCTTTGTAGATTCCATATATATGTGTTAGCATACAGTATTTGTTTTTCTCTTTCTGACTTACTTCACTCTGTATGACAGACTCTAGGTCCATCCACCTCACTACAAATAACTCAATTTCATTTCTTTTTATGGCTGAGTAATATTCCATTGTATATATGTGCCACATCTTCTTTATCCATTCATCTGTCGATGGACACTTAGGTGGCTTCCATGTCCTGGCTATTGTAAATTGTCCTGCAATGAACATTGTGGTACATGACTCTTTTTGAATTATGGTTTTCTCAGGGTATATGCCCAGTGTGGGATTGCTGGGTCATATGGTAGTTCTATTTTTAGTTTTTTAAGGAACCTCCATACTGTTCTCCATAGTGGCTGTATCAATTTACATTCCCACCAACAGCGCAAGAGGATTCGCTTTTCTCCACACCCTCTCCAGCATTTATTGTTTGTAGATTTTTTGATGATGGCCATTCTGACTGGTGTGAGGTGATACCTCATTGTAATTTTGATTTGAATTTCTCTAATGATTAGTGATGTTGAGCATCCTTTTATGAGTTTGTTGGCAATCTGTATATCTTCTTTGGAGAAATGTCTATTTAGGTCTTCTGCCCATTTTTGGATTGGATTGTTTATTTTTTTGATATTGGGCTGCATGAGCTGCTTGTATATTTTGGAGATTAATCCTTTGTCAGCTGCTTCATTTGCAAATATTTTCTCCCATTCTGAGGGTTGTCTTTTTGTCTTGTTTATGGTTTCCTTTGCTGTGTAAAAGCTTTTAAGTTTCATTAGTTCCCATTTGTTATTTTTGTTTTTATTTCCATTTCTCTAGGAGGTGGGTCAAAAAACATCTTGCTGTGATTTATGTCATAGAGTGTTCTGCCTAGGTTTTCCTCTAAGAGGTTTATAGTGTCTGGTCTTACATTTAGGTCTCTAATCCATTTTGAGTTTATTAATGTGTATGGTGTTACGGAGTGTTCTAATTTCATTTTTTTACATGTAGCTGTCCAGTTTTCCCAACACCACTTATTAAAGAAGCTGTCTTTTCTCCATTGTATGTTCTGGCCTCCTTTATCAAAGATAAGGTGACCATATGTGTGCGGGATTATCTCTGGCTTTCTATCTTGTTCCATTGATCTATATTTCTTTTTTTGTGCCAGTACCATACTGTCCTGATTACTGTAGCTTTGTAGTATAGTCTGAAGTCTGGGAGCCTGATTCCGCCAGCTCTTTTTTTCTTTCTAAAGATTGCTTTGGTTATTCGGGGTCTTTTTGTGCTTCCATACAAATTGTGAAATTTTTTGTTCTAGTTCTGTGGAAAATGCCATTGGTAGTTTGATAGGGATTACACTGAATCTGTAGATTGCTTTGGGTAGTATAGTCATTTTCACAATGTTGATTCTTCCAATTTAAGAACATGGTATATCTCTCCACCTCTTTGTATCATCTTTAAGTTCTTTCATCAGTGTCTTATAGTTTTCTGCATACATGTCTTTTGTCTCCTTTGCTAGGTTTATTACTAGGTATTTTATTCTTTTTGTTGCAATGGTAAATGGGAGTGTTTCCTTAATTTCTCTTTCAGATTTTTCATCATGAGTGTATAGGAATGCAAGAGATTTCTGTGCATTAATTTTGTATCCTGCTAATTTACCAAATTCATTGATTAGCTCTAGTAATTTTCTGGTAGCATCTTTAGGATCCTCTATGTATAGTATCATGTCATCTGCAAACAGTGACAGTTTTACTTCTTCTTTTCCATTTGGATTCCTTCTATTTATTCTTCTTCTCTGATTTCTGTGACTAAAACTTCCAAAACTATGTTGAATAATAGTGGTGAGAGTGGGCAACCTTGTCTTGGTCCTGATCTTAGTGGAAATGGTTTCAGTTTTTCACCATTGAGGATGATGTTGGCTGTGGGTTTGTCATATATGGCCTTTATTATGTTGAGGAAAGTTCCCTCTATGACTACTTTCTAGAGGGTTTTTAAAATAAATGGGTGTTGAAGTTTGTTGAAAGCTTTTTCTGGATCTATTGAGATGATCATATGGTTTTTATCCTTCAATTTGTTAATATGGTGTATCACATTGATTGACTTGCGTATATTGAAGGATCCTTGCATCTGGGATAAACCCCACTTGATCATGGTGTATGATCCTTTTAATGTGCTGTTGGATTCTGTTTGCTAGTATTTTGTTGAGGATTTTTGCATCTATGTTCATCAGTGATATTGGCCTGTAGTTTTCTTTTTCTGTGACATCTTTGTCTGGTTTTGGTATCAGGGTGATAGTGGCCTCATAGAATGAGTTTGGGAGTGTTCCTCCCTCTGCTATATTTTGGAAGAGTTTGAGAAGGATAGGTGTTAGCTCCTCTCTAAATGTTTGACCTCCTGCTAACTTTGGGGTTTTTTTGTTCTTCTTTCTCTAATTGCTTTAGGTGTAAGGTTAGGTTGTTTATTTGAGATGTTTCTTATTTCTTGAGGTAGGATTGTATTGCTATAGACATCCCTCTTAGAACTGCTTTTGCTGCATCCCATAGGTTTTGCGTCATTGTGTTTTCATTGTCATTTGTTTCTAGTTATTTTTTGACTTCCTCTTTGATTTCTTCAGTGATCTCTTGGTTATTTAGTAGCGTATTGTTTAACCTCCATGTGTTTGTATTTTTTACAGTGTTTTTCCTGTAATTGATTTCTAATCTCATAGCATTGTGGTCAGAAAAGATACTTGATACGATTTCAATTTTCTTAAATTTACCAAGGCTTGATTTGTGACCCAAGATGTGATCTATCCTGGAGACTGTTCCATGAGCACTTGAGAAAAATGTGTATTCTGTTGTTTTGGATGGAATGTCCTATAAATATCAATTAAGTCCATCTTGTTTAATGTATCATTTAAAGCTTGTGTTTCCTTATTTATTTTCATTTTGGACGATCTGTTCATTAGTGAAAGTGGGGTGTTAAAGTCCCCTACTATGATTGTGTTACTGTTGATTTCCCCTTTTATGGCTGTTAGCATTTGCCTTATGTACTGAGGTGCTCCTGTGCTGGGTGCAGAAATATTTACAATTGTTATATCTTCTTCTTGGATTTATCACATGGTCATTATGTAGTGTCCTTCTTTGTCTCTTGTAATAGCCTTTATTTTAAAGTCTATTTTGTTTGATATGAGAATTGCTACTCCAGCTTTCTTTTGATTTCCATTTGCATGAAATATCTTTTTCCATCCCTTCACTTTCAGCCTGTATGTGTCCCTAGGTCTGAAGTGGGTCTCTTGTAGACAGCATGTGTATGGGTCTTGTTTTTGTATCCATTCAGCCAGTCTATGCCTTTTGGTTGGAGCATTTAATCCATTTACATTTAAGGTAATTATCAATATGTATGTTCCTATTACCATTTTCTTAACTGTTTTGGGTTTGTTATTGTAGGTCTTTTCCGTCTCTTGTGTTTCCTGCCTAGAGAAGTTCCTTTAGCATTAGTTGTAAAGCTAGTTTGGTGGTGCTGAATTCTCTTAGCTTTTGCTTGTCTGTAAAAGTTTTAATTTCTCTGTCGAATCTGAATGAGATCCTTGCTTGGGAGAGTAATTTTGGCTGTAGGTTTTTCCCTTTCATCAGTTTAAATATGTCTTGCCACTCACTTCTGGCTTGCAAAGTTTCTGCTGAAAGGTCACCTGTTAACCTTATGGGGATTCCTTGTATGTTATTTGTTGCTTTTCCCTTGCTGCTTTTAATATTTTTTCTTTGTATTTAATTTTTAATAGTTTGATTAATATGTGTCTTGGCATGTTTCTCCTTGGATTTATCCTGTATGGGACTCTGTGCTTCCTGGACTTGATTGACTATTTCCTTTCCCATATTAGGGAAGTTTTTATCTCTTCAAATATTTTCTCTGTCCCTTTCTTTTTCTCTTCTTCTTCTGGGACACCTAAAATTTGAATGTTGGTGCATTTAATGTTGTCCCAGAGTTCTCTGAGACTGTCCTCAGTCCCGCAGGCCAAAGATGCAGCCAAAAAAAAAAGAATCTAGGACATGAATATAAAAAACTGGCAGAAGGTGGATAGCAGAGGGAGGCAAAGGAGACTGAGGAGGGGCTGGGCAGGTAGAGGCTACGTGAGGAGTTTGTGGTGAGACAGAAACCCATCAGGGAGCACTCAAGAACACTAAACAGAGTCAGGTTCTATAGAGGAGTCAAAGAAGATAAGGACAGAAAGTGAAATTTCAGGCTATAAAAGGGTTCTGAAATGTTACTGCAAGGATAAGCTGTAACAAATGCTTCTTCAAGTCAGTGATATGTGTGTTGTGCATTAATATGTGGACCACTCTGAAGCCAAACTCTCAAATGATCCTAGTAAAGATTTAGCTTTGTTGAGACCAACATTTCCATAGACTATATGGAAATGGTAGAGTCATTAGTTTCTTAAAACTGTACCCAATACTTTGATGTTGACCTCAATTAAAAAATGTTTATTCAATTTGTGAACTTCCAGTCACTCAAGGGACAAAATGGTTACTTACCGTTTCCAGTCCTAGGGTGAGTTGCCCTGGATCCTTGGTCCAGGAGTCCGTAGTTGGTCCTTGATAAAAAAAAAAAAAAAAAAGTGGGTATTTCCCTCAGGGACACTGCAGGATATCACAATATTAGACTCTAAAAACCAGAATTGTGGCCAAATGAGGCTTTCTTTAGTTTCCAAAAGAATGCAGTTGGGTTTGAGAGAGGAGTACATTGACTGACATCCCTCATCCTCTCAGATGGGATTCATTCATTATTTTACTCACATTGGAAGAATGTGCCTTCAAAAATTGTACCTTTTGGAAAGCCATCCACTTAATCATTTCTCTCCACCCAAAATATCATGAAGTATTTCATTGTTCTCTCACTTCAATTCTTCAAAGCTCTTACAATAAGGTGCTGTGTGAAATTATCTCTTTTTGTAATTAAAATATTTTACTGGGTGAGCAACCTAACTGCCAAACTACAAGGGACCTATGGTTGTTTTAAGAGGCAATTATCAATTTAATGGTTCTAATCATTATTGTAGTTCAATGAAATAGGTTTTATATGCATGCAACTATAAAAGCAAATGAAAAAATTTCAGATTTTTTCAAAGGGGTTATTTACTCTTGTATTTGGCTTTTTAGTTTAGAAAAAATATTCATATTAGAAAAACTTTGTGCAAGGTTTTGGAATTGTAACAAAAAGGATCATATATTATTTCAAAAACTAGTTACTAATGTTTAATCATTTATTTTACTGTATAGCACAGGGAATTATATTCAATATCTTATAATAACCTATAATTGAATATAATCTGAAAAGAAAACTGAATCACTTTGCTGTACACCTGAAACTAACACAATATTGTAAATCAACTATACTTCAATTTTTTTAAATTTCTTTTAAACCTGCATTCGCATCCTAGAGGAACGTGCCTCATCGCTCTCCATACATATGCTGCATTTTACCACACGGCAATCTTAGCTAATAATACCTGACCACTCAGGCATCTTTAGTTTGTTTAAACTAATGTTCATTGTGACCTTCAGCTCAGCAGCTTATTTTTTCTTTTTTCAGGACAAAATGTTATCCTGTATCTTATCCAAAGCTCTCTGTCCATTTGCTGAATATATACTTGGTCTCTGGGTCACAGTGCAGCCATTGAATTTCCTTTGTGTGCCTGATCAGAGGTCCTTTTTACCCAGTATGCACAAAAATTGCATATTTGAAAATGAGTAGTCCAGTAAAATGTCCCTCACAGAATTCTTTCCATTATTTCTATTACAAATCTTATTAAATTTGCACAACTACAAGAGACTTTAAACCATTTTCAAAGTATTGCTTTATCCAATGAAAGCAGATATAGACTCAGATGAAATATCTTCTATTCAAACGCATTAATTTCTCATTTCACATCAAGTTTCAAAATACGTGTGGGTCTCCATTTAACAGTTTGGTCTTGATCCACAAGCAAAAAAGTAACACTAAAAGTAATTTAATTTGGGTGGCATGTCTCTCATATAAGTAAAGATAAAGAAACTGAGGGCAAGTGCTTTATTTTTCTCTCAAGGTGAATAGTAAAGTAGCAAAGATCAGTATTTCCTGGAAAAGGGGAAAATCTAATGCTTGTGCCAGGGGCCTGCAAATCCGTTTGAATATCAAGCACTGTTCTCAGAAAACATGAAAATTATGACTCACACACGATGCATGGGAATTTTTTCCAATTTTTATAGGTGCTATTATGATTAATAAAACACACAATTTATAGTAACCTTTTGACAAACTGACCAAACTGAGTTGATTTCTCTCAACAACCACTAAAATTTCAATCAGGTGAGTGTCTGAGAAATTCTTTGACATTTAAAAGAGCTTTTGAATACGTGCAAAGATTTAGCTATAGGGATGTTCAGTGTATCACTAATTATAGCAAAAAATGTGAAACAACTTAAATACATGAAAATAGGAGTTTGATTAGATAAATTATATTATATCTATAATTTTGTCCCTTTAGGTTGTAAGAACCACAGACACAGCCAATTTCAAAATAATAGGAGTTACTGCAAAGAAGCTTTAGCAGCTGTGCAACAGGACACAGCTTCTGCTCTCATACTTCTCCTCTCAAGTGTCTCTGTTGGCATAGCTCCTGAAGATACCAATGTCCCTAATTTCTCTCTAGCTTAACTTGTATAAGCATAGAAGATCTGATCAGATTATTCAGTCACTATCACATATGAAGCATCTCCCATAATCATAATAAGTGGGCAGGAAGCTGAGATGGGATAATAGACCTTCCCACCTATCAGAGGATAAAAGTAATTGTAACTATCAAAAATATGACATACTTTCCAAAAGTATGTGAAATTAGCCATTCAAATAATGATTTATAAGGCATGGTTCTGTATGATTTAGGATATTTTTACAAAACACAGTTTTCACCTATCTTGAAAACTAAAGCAAAGAAACCCCATAAAAATTTTTGTGTAACTGACATAACATATGAGTCCTGCAGTCTCTGCTTGCTTAGTAATTTGTCATGCTTTCAAAAATAATTTATTTATTACTGTCAATCCTGATGCAGCTTTGCACCACACGGGATATAAATCTGTTGATCTTTTAGCATTTGGGCTAAGATTGACCGTAGCTTTTTAGTAAATGAATTCATAAAACATCTCCTTTCTCCTTGGCAATCTCCTTCTAAAACGCCTCTTTACCTCTATCAATTTTTTTCTTTCTCTATATTTCCCACTCTATATCGCCACTTTTTCTTCTTTCTCCTGATTCTAAATATCTGAGAAAAGTTAGTATGGAGTAATCAGTCATCCAAAGTTAGAAGAAATAACCAGGCTCTAGTGATAAATGAATGGTTCAGTACCATGGAGAGCAGAGCACATGCTTTCCAAAATACTAACCCATTCTCCCCCAAATTTTAGTTGCTATATTATTAAAAACATTCTTATTAGCCAGCCATTGGCTCAGACTGTGATTTCACGCTGAGAAGTTCTAGTGCATCTAGCAAAATTGGTTTCAGCTTTTGAACTATCTATGTTAAATGAACAAGTCCCCTTCCCCCAATCTACATGGACCAATACTTCCATCAAATACAAATGTATGAAAAGTTAAATTAAGTTAAAGCAGATAAATAAAATACAAGCTCCAATTTGTTTTTTATTATTGTTACATACTGTAACAAATTGTGATAAATGATTTCTATGCTTACCCTTAACTGATGTGCTTACTTGGTCACAGATGATTAATAAATAGTTATTACACTGGCATTGTCCCACAGACTAACCTTTGATTAGTAATTACTGAGGAGCATAGGACTTCTAATCTCATTATGGGCTGTGGTTGGCAAACCCTATAAAGTTTCAAGCACCCCAAGGTGGAATACTATAGTCACTTAAATAAAAGCAGAGAATGTTTATTGATGTGCAGAGACTTTCCCACATGCTAATTTGTAAAAGCATGTTATAAAGAAGCATAATTCCATTTTTATTAAAGAATAGTAACATGGTGAAAGAGTCAGGAAATATGACAGTGGTTATCTCTGGGTGATGGATTTATGAGGGATTTTTTTCCTTTTGTTGTTAACATTTTCTTTCCTGTATATCCTTAATTTTTATACCATGATTATATATTTCTTTTATGAAAATAATGGGACTCATAGAAATGAATTATTATTTTTAAGTTGATCGTTCACTCAATATTTTTGTATTTCAATTCACGGTCTATCACTGCGTCTCTATGTGCTTTGATAAGTGGCTGGGTTAGAGCCCCCATAAATAAAGTATACAGCCTTAGAATGTGAAAAAAAATGTAGGTACCCAAGAAGCATTTATTGTATGGAAGTAGAAGGGCTGACGTTATTTGGTTTTTATTTTCAAAGCATCCAGTTTCAAAGATGTATTTTGTTAAATATCACAAATTTCATATGGCTTAACCTAACATTAAATCAAGTTATAGCTAAGTAAGATTTCCTCCCCCCTTTTCTAACGAACAATTAATTATGTGCCCATAACAAATGGATAATCTTTACTCTTATCTATTTTACAAAATATATTTTGGTATCTCCATTCAGAAAAAAAAAATGCTCCACTAAAATGATCCAATCTGAACTGACATGAACAAGTTCTGCAAATTTCTGCTTGGTTTCTGCATTGTAAGTTATCTTCAATTAATTAATCCTTATCTCCCTAGGGCAGGCCTTTGACATGTCTGTAGCAAAACTCAGCCAAATGTCAAAATAGGAGGGACAAAAACGGCTCAACTGAAACACATCTGCCAAATCCAACTTAGATGAATTTATTTCTTCTGGGACAGAGAGCACTTATGAAATTGATATGTGCAAAGTAGAATTTGTAGCATATTAATAAAAAGTGCTAGATGCATAGGTTTTTAAAATAGTGAATCACTTAGGACTCTAATGCCTCATTAATATGGCATTAATCTATTTAGAACAATGCATAATAGAGCCTACTTCCCCAGTAGATTCTTCTAGTGTTCAATTTGTAAAGGAATAAATAATCCCGAACTTTTTTCTTAAACTTTCGGGTTCTGTATTTGAAACCATATACATTTTATGTTACTTGAGGTTTAAATTTTACTAATATGCCCACACCTCTGTAATGAAAGTCTCCTGGTCAGGGTAAAGGGAATTGTTAGAAGAAGAATGGTGAGAAAAACATGCTTTTTAAAAACTTCTAGTCCCCTCCAAAGAGATGGGGGCTAGAGGCCCCACAGAGCAGTAGCTGCGGAAACAGCTAAAATAATGGGAGAATCAGACAGCCCTTTCTTATTTACCTGGAGCTCGAAGGCAAAGTAGGAATAGATCCCTTTAGGTGCCACCAAGATCCATCTCCTTGCTCCAGCAAGGAGTGTTTAAGAAAGACTCTCCTGTGTAAGCAAACTTGGAAAGAGCAGGCCAAGTTTTACTTCCCTCTTTTCTTGTTATCGCCAGAAGACAAAAAAACAAAAAACAAAAAGCAACACCTGGGCTTCCCTGGTGGCGCAGTGGTTGAGAATCTGCCTGCCAATGCAGGGTACACGGGTTCGAGCCCTGGTCCGGGAAGATCCCATATGCCACGGAGCAACTGGGCCCGTGAGCCACAATTACTGAGCCTGCGCATCTGGAGCCTGTGCTCTGCAACAAGAGAGGCCGAGATAGTGAGAGGCCCGTGCACCGCGATGAAGAGTGACCCCCACTTGCCGCAACTAGAGAAAGCCCTCGCACAGAAACGAAGACCCAACACAGCCATAAATAATAAATAAAAACTTAAAAAAAAAAAAAAAAAAAAAAAAAAGCAACACCTGCAAGGATCCTACATTACTCATGCTTGGGATAATTACCGTGCATCATTTGTGCCACCCCCCCCTTCCTGGCATGTTGGCTCACAGCGAGTGGCCCAACCTCCAGTGACTCCTTTGGTATTTGCTTCTTGCAGCCTACATACAGCATATGAATCATCAAGCCCCCCAGCAGAGGGCTGCCTGGAAAAAATAAGATTTCAGTTAGAGAACCAGCCATATGGATGCCTGGTTGACTCTTACCATGCAACACTTATAGCAAGTGAAACAGGATAACAACCAATGGCCACACTTTTCTCTTTGTCAACGGATGTCTGGGGCGAAAGGCAGTAGAAAGTGTAAATATCAATGTCAAAGAATGAATATTCAGTTCCAAAATTGTGCATAAGTAAATCTGAAAAAAAAAGAATCACAGCAGCGTCTTATTGCTCAATTCCCACCCATTTACAGAGAATAAAAAGGCAAAGCAATGTGAGTGAAAAGCAAGATATCAGACTCAGCAGGACTCTGCCACCTTGGCTTTGAATGCTGCCACATTTATGAGTTTAACTGTTTTACCACCAGCCTTCTCTGATCTCACTTGATCAAGAAAGATGGCAAAGGTTTGGATGAGCAAGGCAGCGCTGACACAAAATTAGGTCTAGGAATAAGATAGAGCACTCCGTGAGGAAGGAATTACTAAACTTAGAGCCAGCTAATGAATTCCTGGTAGAATTCCTGATGGATGCATCCAAAAGTTGATTCTTGAATTAGCCACAAACCTATGCCTCGTAACTGTTATTTGCCACACACAAAAAAAGGATCCAGGATGCAGTTTTTGAGAGCTAAATTGCTGGCAACATAAGTGGGTTGCATCTTATTGTCTTCAAACAAAAAAGAACAATATAGGTATGCTGGATGGCTGGTTCTTTTGAAACTAAGGATTCAGTGTCTTATGTCATGTTCATTTCAAAAGGATTGCCATTGATAAAAGAGAAATTGTGGATTTCATATCAGTCTTCTCAGGAAATATTTATTTCATTTTGAAGTATAATTCCAGTTGAGTAAACATTACTTCTGTTGTCGCTGAGATCGTGATTTCAGTTCTCAAAAATTCTAAATTGTGTTTACTTGTGGTGACTATAACAATAGAGTCACAAATCTGCAGCAATATTATAGCAATGTGGAACTACTCAGAAACATATGATGTATAGCTCGTTTCTTTAGCCTATAAGATAATGAAATGCCAAGCATTACATACACATGTACTTCCTCTGCTTAGTACATCCCAATGTAAATTGGTTATAGCTCATGTTTAAAGAAGGATGTTTTTTCTAATACTAGGAATTTTCCTTATGGAATCTTATTTTTTTTAATTGAAGTATAGTTGATATACAATGTTGTGTTAATTTCTGCTGTACAGCAAAGTGATTCAGTTATACATACATATATATTCTTTTCCGTGTTCTTTTCCATTATGATTTATTATAGGATATTGAATATAGTTCCCTGTGCTATACAGTAGGACCTTGTTGTTTATCCATCCTATATATAATAGTTTGCATCTGCTAATCCCAAACTCCCAATCCAACCCTCTGCTGCCCCCCCACCCCCACCTTCCCCTTGGCAATCACAAGTCTGTTCTCTATGTCTGTGAGTCTGTTTCTGTTTCATAATCTCATCTGTGTCATATTTTAGATTCCATATGTAAGTGATATCATATGGTATTTGTCTTTCTCTTTCTGACTTACTTAGTATGATAATCTCTAGGTCCATCCATGCAGCTGCAAATGGCATCATTTCATTTTTTTTATAGCTGAGTAATATGGAATCTTATTTAAAAGAATCCATCCAGGGTTATAGTTTTGCCTATTCTATTTTCCCCTGTCTAGCAAAATGCACTGATTATAAAGAAAGAGTGGCAAAGAATAGGGAATTGACATAACCTGTCTGGGCTTATAGGAAGGTCTTATACAGTAGGTTCTATAAAACACTTGTTGAATGGTTTCCTGCTCACAATGTTCAAATTCTTAGCCTGGCATTCAAGACTTTTCTTCATTTGCTTTAATCTAGCCTTTTTCCTTGTCTCTCATTGCTTCTTCTCATGTGCCACGTGCTACCACTGAGTAAAACTTTTGAACTTAATCGGGTTCTGTACTTAATACTGTCTACCTCTAACAAATTTTCCTCACCATTTTCACTAGCCCAAGGGATCAGACTCATTGTTTCCAAGATCCCTTTAAATTTTGAATTTAATGACTTATGATTCAAGGAAATACCACTTCCTATGTGAAACATTCTTTGATTGCCCCAGCTGAATATTATCTCTCGTTTTGTTCCCCACTCTTATTGATCATGTCTTCTTCCAAATGTTGTATATCTGTGTCCATGTCTTATGTCCCCTGCTGTATTTGCAAATTCTCTGAGCAATGCTGCATGACAGTATTCTGCATTCAGGAAATTTCCTCTGATTACATATTGAATTACAGTGAATTACTAAGCAGCACCCCTGACAATGAAGGAGTTTTATACTGTAGTTTATTTACTAGTTTTTTCTCTCCTGGGTGTTGGAAACCCTCAGCCAGAAGTAGCTGAGCTTTTCCCCCAAGGTAATTAAGATTCTCTCCTGCCTTTGCCATCTCAGTTTCATCCTGTGATTATTTGGCCATAATGATGTGACTGTTTTACAGAAAACTTGATGTTATATCAAGTGCACAAATTTTGTCTTTTTGTCTATAATTGTTCAATTTCATTCTTAAAGTCCAAGCTTTCTGCCTTTGCTACATGGAGTTCATCACCTCTACCTGCCGCTCTTTCTAGATTTAAATCTGATGTGACACAACCCGTGCAAACCCAGAAATATACAGATGCAACACTTTTTTCTAACTCTTTCATAGACCATTTCCATGCGAAAAGAATCACATTTAACTGCCTGATATGGAAGTTGCTTCATGAATTTTGCAGACCTGGGGTGAGAAAAAGAATATTTAGATCCAAGGCTTGAAAGATTCACCCACATAATTTTCAAACACACATTCCTCCAATTCATTTGAACACCTACTGTGTAACATACAATTTCCAGGTGTATTATGTCATTATCATCTCTGAATTATTCTAAACATAAAGTTGACAAAAACTGAAGCTTAAAAATAAAATTGAGTGAAACCAAGGCCCGTAATCTTTAGTAGGTTAACCTAGATCATAAAGCTAAGTAACAGGATTTCAACTCAGGTACCTAATGCAGAGTTCAGTGCTCCCAGGGGGACACCCAGGGCATCAGGCAGATGTGTCAACTGTGGTAGCGTATGGCTAGTGCTTCTCCTGGTTCATTTAAAGCCTCTGAGCCTCATCTTTGTGTTACCCCAGTGGTAAAAGCCACCTCTTCTGAAGACGGCTTCACAATGGTTTATCAGCAAATTATCTTGTCCATTGGGTCACCTGTTTTCACACTGCAAATGCCTCCTGGTTAGAGGCACTGACTTGCTTAGACTCTTAGCTTATCCTAGATGGCTCGGGACCTTGCTAATTAACCATTCATGCCTGCAACCTGCGAGTAAAACCTTTGAAAAGTAAGGCTTTGCTACTCAAAGTGTGTTCTATGAACCAAGAGCATTAGTACCACCTGGGAGCTTATTAGAAATGCAGACACTTGGGGTCCATCCCAGACCACCTGAATTCATATGCCTTTTAATTTTGAGAAGCCCTACCAAAGCACTATATTCACTGAAGCTATTTTTTCTACGATATAATATTTTTTGGTATGTTTGTGACTAAATGCAGTGAAAAAATTCTCAATTTTTTGTTTTTAATTTGTTCGTTTGTTATCAAAAAATGATAAACTCTGCAGGCAGTCTCCATTTCCCCTTGGAAAGTAATCACTTGTATACAAAAATTGCCTCCACTCTGCTCACTCATCTAAGAGCCAAATTTGCCTTGTATCTCTACAGAAAGTCCACTTAAGTAAGCTTTATTTCTTATGGAAGAAATGGAAAAAAAATTAATTGATTTGGTAGGTTTGGGAGGACAAAATATCATCATGGAAATATCACTGGAGTGGGTTCAAGAAGATCTGCATTCAATAGGAGTCTTCCTCTAACGAGGCAGTTACCCCTAGGCAGACCCCTTCCCACTTCCCGGCCTTGGGTTTCCTCATCTGTATTAAGGAGTTTGGACAACATAATCTCCAAGCCTCCTTCGTACTCTGACAGCTTGTTGGGACTTTACTGATACTTCCTTAATAGATTTCTCATTGCCACCCTCGTCTCTTTCTCCACTGCCAAGTCCAGATAAGTCTTGCTTATTGCCACAGCCTTCTAATTGATCTCTTGCTTCATTTTGCCCTCTCCCCATCCGAGCTCCATACCACTGCTAGCTCTTTTGCTCTCAAAAGAAAATCTAATCATGGCCTTCTGATGCTTAGAATAATTCAATGGTCCCAAACACCTGGACATGACCTGCAAGTCCCTTCCTGTTCCTTGAAGACGCTGTGCTGTCCTCTGTCCCTAAACACACTGCTGTTCCCAGCCCCTCTTGCCTGAAATGTCCCCGACACTCCAGCCTGTTGACCACTGAGTCCTGATAATCTTTCAAGCATCAACTTCATCATCACTAGGTAAGGTGTTCTTGCTATCAGAGTACATTGTGCATCTCATCATAATATTTGATGCTTCTTACTGTTATTGCTCATTTAGAATTAATCTTTGTGAGGGCTGAACAAGTCTCCCTTGCTCATAATCGTGCTCTTGTAACCAACACCAAGCAAGCATTACAAATTATTCTTTGAATTCCATCCTCTGCTTCCTAGTTATTGATAAACTAATGATAGTAAACTCTAAATATTGCTTTAAGGATTAGGCATAATTAATCTAAAACGCCTAGAACAAACCCTGGCATATATTAGGTATTTAATATATGCTAGCTATTACTATTGTTACTATTCTTTTCTCTCTTTAATTATAGCAGTTAGTACAGGCTTAATTGTAATTACCTGATAAGTAAACATCGCTTTTTCACTTTGAATGCTAAAGGGAATACACAAAGAAGTAGATGCATTCACCTAAATAAATGCATCAAGTTAGTGGTTTTCCTTATTCCAATGAAACAGAAAATCATACTGTTATGCACTAAATATATATAATTAATCATATTCATTGTAAATTATGCAGCAATGTATTTGGAAAACACAGTATTGAATTATCACAAAGTATTATTAAATTCTTCCAGTAAATGTTCCATGATTTGTTCCCTTGAAGCTTAAGCTAATGGAAAAGGCTTGAGAGAAATGATCATTTTGAAGAAAACAGATCCTGGATACTTATGACCTAAAAGGAAGTCTGGCATGCATCTCTTAATACTCTTAGAAATTACTCATAGGTTCAGCTTTTATTAATTCATAACTCTTTGAAGTTATGAATTGAAAGGGGTCCTGAAGTCCAATCTCCCATCCAATATTTGAATCTCTTTGGCACCGTCTCAGCCAAGTGGATGCTCGGCCTCCGCATGGGCAGTTAGATGATTAAATCTCTATTAGTTTCCATAGCAACATATGATTTATTAATGGTGCATCCATGAGTCTTTAAGAATATATTATCTGTAAGTCAGAAACAAATTATAACACAGCCATAGGAGAAAAAGAACAAAGTGGAACGTAGATAAGGAAACAATTGAGATATTAATCAAAATTTAGTTTGATTTTTTTCTCTATCAGATATTAAATAATAGCACAGATAGAGTCATGACCAGCAAAGATACAAAATGTCAGTCTTATTCTGCCACTGTGTTATTGTTCATTATTACTTATTCCCAGTTCACACCTTTTCTTCATTATCTCTCACCCATTCTTTCTTTATATTCGTTTAGTCTTACCTCTGTGTCTAATTCCTGCTTTCTCACCACTTACCTCCTTGCCTCTCTCCTTAATATCTTTCTTAGTTTGGCCAAGTATTCTTTTATTTCTAAAATACAGTAATATGACTTTGCCATAATAATACAGAAACTGAGCTGTAATAAGAAATACTCTGACACATAAGAATAGGCTGAAGAGACACAGTAAGTATATGTTGTTAAAGGCTCAGTAAAAATAAGATAGGTGGATGAATGGATAAATGGACGGATTTCAGTTTATAAATATTTATTAAGTTCCAAATAGCAAAGTACTCTGTTAGATTCTGTGATAGATAATAAGTGAGGTCTGATTCTCTGTCTTTAGGAGGTTAAAATCTACAGGAAATTTATACACAGAACTAACCAAACACAGCACAAGACAGACCATGAGCAGTAATATGAAGGGAGAAAAAAATGGGGAAAAAAAGAGATAGAGAAGAAAGGAGAAGTGGAATATTATTCAAGGAGGAGGAAATAGAAATAGAGTAGTTAGCAAATGGAAAATTAATATTGATTTTAAGTATTATATTTCAGGGTATTCAAGAAAGGAAACGTGTGTTTCAGAACTTAAAGCACATATTACTAATTTTTTAAAAAATCATATGGATCTCACATTCAGCCATGGCCTGGTAAAAGTATTGCATGCTACGACTTTATTAAGACTTTATTATGAATCAAATAAAAGCTTTGCAACTAAAGATCTTTTGTTTAACATAAATTGTGTAGATTAATGCAAATTGGCGTGAGGTACTTGTATCGGGCCACCGATAACAGCTGCTGCCTTTAAGAACAGAAACTAAAATAGTAAGAAAAGATACAGAAAGAGGCTTAAACATTTCTGTACAGAACCCAATGAAAAAAATTCATGTTTACCATTAGATTCTGTACCATCAAAATGTTCTAATGGTAAAAACCACCTTTTAAAATTATTTCAAGCATTTCTGGTTTTTACCTTTTAAATTACATCTTGTACAGGGCAATAAGAAACTATTTAATGATGAAATGCCAATTAACAACAAGTTCAGTATGTCAAGTAAAAGTAATGATATTTCCTCACCAAATACCACAGCATGATTTATAGAAATGCCATCCTTTCCCAAAGAATGGAATCCTTTCATTTGGTGCAGTAAATTGCATACTGTCTTTTTACAGCTGTTCCCAAAGACAAAGATATTTTTGAGCTTCATTTATAAAACATAAATATCAGATTGTTGTTCCAGCCTTCTTGTAATTCAAAATAGCATCAACGCTGGCTGAACATTATTCATGCAGTGGAAAGTAAGAAATGGTGACAATTTAAAGTTAACATTGTGAAATGAAGATGAATATGTAAAATGTTAACCTCAAATGGTTTAAGTAGATGTTATGAATACTTAAAGAGAGGAGAGCAGGATCTTGGTAAAAGAGTCTTTTGAAATTATTTCCACTTCCTACTGTAACGGCAATCTGCCTGTTACTAGATTTGTATGATCCCACTTACAGAGTGATGTGTTCTGGGAGAGATTTAGATAGAGGGCTGTGGATTACAGGAAGAGACTGATTCTGTCTGAGGTGGTCACAAAGATGTCTCGAAGAAGGTGGTATTTGATAGAGATAGAGTGTCAGAATTGGATATTCGAAGTGAGGGAAGGGATATTTCAGGCAGAAGGAATACATCAATAGGACAACAGAGGCAAGAAAGCCCCTGGGCAAATGGAATGGGGAGTTTGACTAGCCTGTGAGGTTCATGGAGTTCTTGACAGAGAAATAGTGACAGATCAGATGAGATGGTAAATTAGGGACAGATTGTGAAAGGCTTTAAGGGTCACGCTAAAGAATCTGGTTTTTATTGGCTAGTGAATAATAAGCTCAGTGATATTTTTCCCCAAGATTTTAAACCCAGAACATTCACATGACCAGAACTGTGCTGTTTATTGGGCATTTAGAATGCACTCAGCTGTGCCAGGTAATTTACAAACATTATCCAATATGATCATCACAAAAGTATAGTTAAAGGAAGTAGTAACCCCATTTTACAGATGAGAAAACTGTCTCAGAAAGGCTATGTAACTTGCCTTTGTTCAACAATCTAATGAGACAAATTTTTACCCTAAATTATATGCTCCTTACTCTTCATAATTCTGTTTTCATAATCCTATTGTTTTTTTCAAGACTGTAATTTTGTAATTCTCTTACTCTTAATAATTCGGGATTTTGAAGAAAGGAGAAATAGGAGAGAGTTAGGCTTGTTTAGAAGCTATTTTACTATGACAAGAAAAAATAATATTTCTAATTGAATTATATCTATAACTAGTTCAAGTAACAGCAAATCTGAGCTACCACTGTTCCTGAAAAATACACGTTGAAAAATTGCATGATTATCATTTTAGAGTTTTATTATGATGTTGAGGGTTCTTACACAAGTGAAAACTTGTTTCTTTTATTATCTATTCAGTTTCTAATGATATTCAGAAAGCTTTGCAATGCAGCTAACAAGAGCTTTCTTAGCCAGATTCATTAAGTGTAATTGCCATTTTTTAAACCATCAAAATTAAGCACTTAGTATGTGCAAGACATAAAATATGGCAAGTATCTTAATTCCATTTTTTTCATTTTAATCACAACAACATTGTAAGATAGGCATTCTTTTCCCATTTTCTAGACAAGGAAACTAAGGTTCCCCGAGGTCTCTACAGGGTAGTCCATATGTAATGGAACTGGTATTCATGTTGAGCTCTATTTAAGTCATTATTCTTTCCACTACACCTGAATGTCCTGTAACCGCCCACGCCATGTAATAAAGATGAGTGATCTTGAAGTGATGTTCATGCCACATGGTTGCAGAGGAATGAAGTAAAAGACAGTCTGTAGCACAAACTTGAAGTGCAGTGTCATGGTTATTGCACAGACTTTGAAATCAGAGAAACATGGATTTAAATCTCATGCCCACCACATAAAAGCATGTGACCTTAGGCGTGTTACTGAAGCTTTCTGAGGCTCAGTTACAAACTGGGAAAATGCAAATAATAATATCTATCTTAGAGGGTTGTTAAAAGGATTAAGCAAAGTAATGCCTAAAAAGTTCTTAACACGAAGTAGATTCTTAATAAAAGTAAGCGCTGTTAATAGTAGTAGTTGTGTTACCACGCTGCCGTATCTCCTCGATTCCCAGGCCTTCAGCTACCATCTCTTCTGCGATCTCTTCCAAGTATTAGATCCAGACCTCTCTTCTGAATTCTGGATACCTATAGCTCATCACCCACTTGGCATTTGCACTTGGATATCCCACATGCATCGTATACTCGCTGTGTATCAAACTGAACTGAACTAATTATACACATCACCCTTCTTCCCACCCTGCTAATCTCTGCTTGCCTGCAGTCGTTTTCATATACGATAATGATAATGTGTGAGTTTGTGTATAAAATCAACCCCCCAAGCAACCCACAACCAATCAAATTTCAAGTCACTAAGTTCTGCGTTTCTATTTTTGCTCTACTTTTGTAGAACAAAAGTTCTACATTTCTCCTGACATCATGCTGTTCCTAGCTGCCATCATTTATCTCCTAGAATACTACCATCACACCCTACATCTGCCTGTCCTTACAAACCAGCTCTCTGTAGTGTAACCAGAAGTATCCTCCTACCCACCCTGAGACTTAAAGGAAATTGGCTTTCAATCCTTTCCCATTTCCAGTGTTCAAATCCCCTCGGGATTTTTGTCAATTTGGAGGAGGCTTTCATTCTCACGATTTCCTCTTCCCTCAGGCATCCACCAACTTCTATGATGACCATTTCTGTGTCCTAACACATGCATGTGAAACTCAGCCCCTTCGTCAAGTCACACTAATGAGCCACTCACACAAAACACGTGTGAATGTCACAAACATTAGTAAAGATTGGGGTTTGGGGAGATGGAGAAATGTTTAGTATTCAAAATGCTAACTTCAAATGAAACATTAGGCTTTCCCAGTTTTAAAATGCTCTCTGACCTCCTCATGATCTGGATATTTCTGTTGGCTGATTGCCCCTCCTGTATCCCAATATCACACCATCATGCTGGCTCTTCTCTCCATGTTTTTTTTTCCAGCCCCTCCTCTCTTATCTCTCTCCCTTACTTTCTGGAATAAGGCCATTCTTTTCTTTGTAACTTGAATACTAGTTTGACTGTCTTTTGTTGTTTGTTTTTGTTCGTTTGCCTAGATTCCTCTGCTCATACCTTTAGAGTGTGTCCTTCTATCCCAAGTGGTTCGTTATCAAGTATTTTTTCATTAAAAGTTCCCCTAATAGGAATTTGGGAGCCAGCGGTTAACATAATAAATGTTTTGCTTCTATTGCAGAATGCAAATCTAACTGTTTCACTCCCCTGCTTAATAACCTGTAAGTGGCTTCCCATTGCCTTGAGCAATAAGCCTCAACTTTTTTAGAAGGACTTAGAAAGTATCCTATGATCTAGTTTCCACTATTGACCATTCTGATGTTATTCTGGTTTCTCAAATACATTGTGCTTTCTCCAGCCCCCAAATCTTCATATACACTGATCTTCACAGATCATATTTTTTCTCTAAATCTTCAGCAGGCCAACTCTTACTGTAGCCTGTACTTACCTGTATAGACTCTTACTTACTCTAGGTTAGATCCTGTTGCTAGGTCCTCTTTTATCATCATTCACTTCTTTACAATGCCTCTTCCACTTGTAATTATTTAAAATGGTATATTTCGTCTCTCCTGTTGTAGACTCCGAACACCACTGGAACCAGGACCACATTTCTTTTCTTCACCATCATATCTTCAGCACCAAGCATACAGCAGGCACTCAATTTTTTTTTTATTTTTTTAAATATTTATTTATTTATTTATTTTTGGCTGCGTTCGGTCTTCGTTGCTGAGCGCAGGCTTTCTCTAGTTGCAGCGAGCGGGGGCTACTCTTCCTTGTGGTGCGCGGGATTCTCATTGCGGTGGCTTCTCTTGTTGCAGAGCACGGGCTCTAGGCACACGGGCTTCAGTAGTTGTGGCACGTGGGCTTCAGTAGTTGTGGCACATGGGCTTATTTGCTCTGTGGCATGTGGGATCTTCCCGGACCAGGGCTCGAACCCATGCCCCTGCATTGCCAGGTGGATTCTTAATCACTGAGCCACCAATTTTTTAAAAACTACATGAAAGTACATATTGAGCCAAGCATGTGTGTAAAGTACAGCACTTCATCTCCCTTCACTTCTGGGCTTTAATTTATCCGACATGGAGGGATCAGTCCTCCAGGAAAATCATAAAATCCCAGTGATGGTGGAGGACACAGGAAACAGGAAACAATTTGCTTTAAAGATCTGAAAGTTCTGTTGTTGACAATGCTAACTCAAGGAGGAGGGGAGTTAGAGGGCAGTGCTTACAAAAAAGGTCACAGGGATCGCACCTAAATATGCTGTGAACTATGTGTTTCGTAAGCAGAAGCCACTCTGTTAACTATCCTCAGGATTTTATTAACTGGTGTCACAGCTGGAGAGACGCTTCATGCCTGTGGGGAAATTCAACTGAACTCATTAATTCTAAAATAACTGATTAGCGCCATTATCTTTCACATTATCTCTCTATAAGTGGGACAGCTACATTTTTACAAGGATCTTTCTAAGGTAAAACCACTTAAAAACTATAAATACTGTTAGGGATAGAGAAGCAGGGTAGAGAATTTTAAAATTCAGGCAAAATAATGTTTGTCAGTGCTTCACGTTGAAATAATACTTGTTATTGAAAATAACACTTGTTTCACAGAATTGACCTGTCCGAGACCCCTATTTTTCAAAACATATTAAGCCAGAAGAATGTCACACATTTTCAGAACTTGCCTGATCATTGGACTGTCAAAGACAGATGTATGTGATGGCTTCCTGGATGGTGGACCCACCTCCTCCCGAGTCAATCATCAACCAGGCAGCTTCACAGGTCTCTAAACTCGTCACCACAGTAGGTCCTAGAAACTGTTCCCATGATAACCTTCAGTCAAACAGGTTAGCTCAGGCTGTCTCACACAGGTGTAATAATAGAAAAAGAAACTCTTTCATGATGCCGCAAAAAAGGGTAATATTGATTATTGAATAAGTAGACTGAAAGTCAGAGTGGTTATGGAACTATTTATGAACCATGGCGTTAGTGTCCTAAAATGATACATCTTCTAAAATTTACATGTCCCAAAGAGAATCAAGGAGAAAAATAGGTCATAAATACTGTAGCAATAATTAGCTATTGTTTTTGGAGGCGCTACTAAATATCACATATTCAACTGGGTAATGTACACATATAATCTCACTTCCCCCCGCCCCAAAACCTGGTCATAATAAGTTTTAGCTTTTCCATAATTTACCTGAAGCAAAGAAGGCTCAAAGAATTAAAATGAGAGATTATCACTCAAGTGAGATTTGAACCCACATTGGCCTACCTCCAAAATTTCTTTTTATCTCCAAAACTGCTTTTTTTCATGATATCACACTTTTTGAGCATCTCTCAAGCATAATCTAGAGGAATAAGTCATAGTTTGTGCTGAGAGAGTTCACCACCAATTAAGGACAGGTATGAAAGGTAGCATTTGGGCTACCTTTGTGCCTCAGTGTTTTCATCTGTGAAGTGAGATAATAACTTAATGGGAGGTTCTGAGGATGAAATGAAAAAATGTATTTTAAAACATTTTATAAAATATAAAATGTGATATGTGGCTATTGTTATTATCCTACATATCACATAAAATCTCGGCATATCTCCTCAGCCTAAGTTTCTTTCCACTTTAAAAATGCCAGGTTGAATTCTTTCCTCAAGCATGTTTTCTTTGATCTCCAAAATTAAGAGCTCCACAGAGCTTCTACCCCAGGTCCATACTGACAGTCAGGAAATAATTACTGCATTAGTATATATAATAAAATGCTATTTTACACTCACTTATGCACACACACGGCAACTTGCTAAGGAAATATTATTAGTATTTATTTTAAATTAATGCTTAATGGGTAAAAATTGACTTATCATTCTGCACTCTGGTTGGGCAGAGCAGAGTAAGAGTGAAAGCTGAAGGTGCAAAGATAATCTATTTAATCAAGGAAATGGCAAATGCAACAAATTCAAGGGTTGTAACCCAGTAACCTACGGGCTGAGACTGGCCTGCCAATGTGTTTTCTTTTTTCTTTTTTTTTTTGGTATGGAACCTTTTATTTATTTGTAACTAAACTATTTACAATATAATCAATGCCCATGAATCTATTATGACCCCAAAACAAAGCTAATATGAACATTCTTGGACATGTTTTTTGGAGCACATACACATTCATTTCTGCTGAGCCTATATCTAGAACTAGAATTGCTGGGTCATGTGTTATGTAAATATTCAGCTTTAGTAGATATTGCCAGTTTTCCAAAATGCTTAAGCTAATTTACACTACCACCAGCAGTGAATGAAAATGCCACTTGCTCTAAATTGTTGTCAATACTTGGTATTTGTTGTCTTTTTAATTTGAACCACCCTACGGGTATGTAGCTTGTCTTACTCTTTATCTCCTTAAAAGTTGCCTTGGCTCTCATTACTTTCTACTAGTAAAGAATGTGCTCTTAAAGATGTTACTATTAACTTCTTGATGACCAAGTCTAATGACTTTTCTTCAATCCTTGCCCTTCATTTCTTAGCAACATGTGACACCACTGACCCCCACTTTCTTCTTGAAACCGTATTCCATTGACTTCCATGATATTACATTATCCTAGAAGGTACGTCTTTATCTACAGTTCCAAAATCCAGTATACTCTTTATTTTATGTTTGCCTAGAGACAAACAAATGTGTTTTCTTTGGCCAGATTTTAATGATGCTTTTAGACAATGCCTGTACCCTCCCATTTGCTAACTAATCCATCATTCAATCCTCTTATACTTGACTCGTTCACACATTTATATTACCTGCCTGACATTTGAGTTTTGGACCCCTTTACCAAGTAAGAGGCAAAAGAGATGAAGGCTCTGTCTCATGAAATCATAAAAGACAGAAATAGATGTATCTGAGCATGTAAAACATGAAAGGCAGTGTTGGCATGAATGTGGACTCAGGCACCAAGAGAGAACTGACATATTCCACCTGAGAAGATACATTTAAGACCCACATAAAGAAGTCTGGCAGTACACAGCAGATGGTAAGCATATTCACTCAGCAAGCAGCTTGCAAGAACCTGCTGTATGAGCTTCAGAGCAGTTTCTGGTACCACGCAATAAGCACCATGTAAGTTGATGTTCTTTATTATAATATTGTCATCATTGAAATCATTATCATTGCTATAATTATTGGTCAGACACAATTCTAGGAGGGACAAAGTCACACAAGGCCTGTCTTTCTCTTTACTCCCAAATAGAATATATCCCCAATGTCCTGCACCATTCCTGATACGTGCTGGTTGCTCAAAATTTTCTGAAGAATGATAGAATAAATAATGGGAGATTAGTTGGAGGTCATCCTTAGTCTTTGAGATCAACATCCAAATTCTGCTCTGACAGTTTCTGAAAGAAAGAAAGTATCAGGGCAGCTCTGGGACTTTAATCTTCCTGAAGGAACTGAAAGGACAGACTGTCTTGCTGGAAAAGGTTTCCCAGGAGCCGGACAGGAGGCTAAGTGAATGAATTACATAACGTCTGCAGAGAATTATGGCTGTAAGTGCTATATAAGCACCGGACATCATTAATATTACTATTTAAAAGAATTGAGCATCCCATCACTTCTTATGTGGTAACCTTAGCACAGCAGAATTTTCTAAGTGTTCCCTCTAAAATGCCTTCTCTAATAATACTAATCATTGATTGGTTTGCCAGCTGAAGCACTGATAATGTTCTAGAAGCACATCACACCGTCAGGTCACACGGGCAGATCTGGTGCAGCCAGCTCTGGCTTGAACTCTGGTCAGGTCTTACGTGAACTGTTACAACATCCTCCTTACTGTCTGCTGACCTTAGATGGGCTCAGTCAGCCAATTCCTAACTACACTAGGCCCATCCTTCTAACTATATTGGCCTTTCTAAACTGTGATCTGTCTAATCATGCCACTTTCCTGCATTAAAACAGTGCATGATTTCTTTTGGCATAAAACTATCCAGATTCCTTAATAAGGCATAACTTGCACTGGGCTATTTGCTCTCTCCTCTGAGTATCCCAGCACTGTCTACCCACTCCAGAGCACCCTGGAGTCTCCTCCTACTTCTCCAGATGACTTTCCTGACTTTTGTTTCCCTGGGAAACTCCTGAGTATCTTTCAAGCATCCCTTCTACCCTGAAACCTTCCCTCATATCCATCTGCAGAAGCAGAATGAATTGCTATCTTCTCTACATGTCTATAACACTGAACAATTTTCTTGTATCGACCAGGACCTTTGGCTGCAAATTTTGGAAGTCCAACTTAAACAATTTAAGCTATAAATTGGGATTTATTCAGTATGTATCTGTGGCTAGTTCTCTTCCTTGACCCACATCCCAGGGACTCATCCTGCATTTTTCTCCTCTTTAATGCTGCCTATTCTGTCTCCAATAGGTTTTCTGTCCCAGGACTGGCTTTAGAACAAGTGACAGGCTCCTGGGCCCCCGCTTCCTTGCTGAAGCCAAACCCCTAGGCCCCTTTTGCTGTCTCAAGCAACTTACCTCTAGTTCAGGAAAGAGAAATACCAAGGGGCATCAGAACGTGTGGATCCTAGACCTTATTCTGACATCAATTAGCTGTGTGACATTTGCACCACTGTTCTCTCAAGTGTGAAATGAGGGTGTTGGACCAGAGAAATTTCTATATTAAACTTTGTTATGCAAAGGACATTTCAGCGAAAATATTTTTACTGCAGAGTCGAGCAATACCTTTACCAGTCTCAGAAAAAGAAAAAGAAAAAGTTTTAAATAGTTTTATATCCACCACATAAATCAGCATTGGCCTTGCCTAAGTTTACCAGATCCATTCTGATTACTTTTAATACTTCCTTTTTGCTCTGCTTCTCAGCAGGGATGACATGCCTGCAGCATACATTCAGAATTTTCTCCTGAATATAGATTCTAGGAAAAGCTGAAATGAAGGGGACAGAGAAGAAAAAAATAACATAGATGACATTTCTTTTAGGCTCACTGCCTAGATTGCACTTGGCCTGCTGCCTTATTCTCATTAGTCCCACTGACTGAATCTGATTAGCCCACCCTGATTTATTTTTGGCAACCTGGGAACACATGGGCCAATGCTTATTTTAATGGCTGATACAATCATCCCCAAAGCTGTTGTTAGCATTTGGAGGATTAGTTCCTTTTCCTGGAGGCTTTAACTGTCTACAAGGCCTCATGACACATGAGACATATATTCCTTACACACTTTACAAAATTGAGTTTATCTTTTCCTCTTTTCATTATCATAAACACTTCCAGTTTATTGGCTGTTAAAACATAGAGCAAAAAATTCTTAGTAATTGTGTATCTGATGTCTGTAAACTTATTATTTTCTGAGTTAGTGAATCAACGTCTATAATCAACAATGAATAAAAACCAGATTTCAATGCTATTGGATACTCAACGCTTGGTTTAGTCTCATGTTTCACCTGATCGCTGGCAATGGAGAATGGGTCTCATTTTATGTTTGGTCCCAAAAGTACAGAACTCTGTTTTAGAAGTCTGCCCATGTATCTGAGGATGAGAGACAAATGTGGATAAAGGACATTTAAAGAGTCAATCTGTACTGACAATCCCGGGTTACAGAAATCTTCCCAGGCCTGCCCAGATCAAAAACCACCTGGCATATGCCAGGCATTGGTCCTGGACCTGGAGACACAGCTAGAAATAAGATGCAGTCTCTGCCCTAGAGGACTTATAGTCTAGTGTAATAGGAATAGCGTGAACACAATTAAGTCTACTAAATGTTAACATAGAATTAAACTTCTCTTAATGGCCAGATAGTCTTTATAAGTACTAGGACCTTTAAAAACCAGATTTCTTAAAAAAATGAAATAAGAAGAAAAAAAAAGTCAGTATGTTTTTAGGTCTATACAGTATCTTTTAAAGGATTGATGTATTGCACACTTGATTTGGTTGCTGACGATATGTGAGGTACCAAAATCAATAAGTAGATTAATCCTAAGAGAATGCTCACATATAATTAATGCAATCGGCAATTTTTTCATTCATTTAACAAACATTTATCAGCTATATCCTGTCTGTCAGACTCAATGTTAGGAAAATAAGTCAAGAGGAGAAGGCAAAGACATGTAGAACAACAGTGGAGTTCAGTCTTGGTACTTGTGTACGGTGGTTAAAAGTCCAAACTACATGTGTGACCTGGAGCAAGTGACTTAATCTTTCTGGCTCTCAGTTTGCACAGTGAAAAACTGAGATGGAAATAATAATATCCATCTCGTGAGATAACTCTGAATATTAAATGAGATGACCGTGTTTATAGCCTGCCTAGCTTGGTACCTGGATCCTTGTAAGTCCTTGACAAGTTTCAGCAATTTTTCTGTCCCACTTTTGTAGAAAAGAAACCTGATGCTCAGAACGATGAAATAATTTGTCCTGGACACGACATACCCAGAAGGTAAATTAAAAACAGATCGGCAGGGGCTTCCCTGGTGGCGCAGTGGTTGAGAATCTGCCTGCTAATGCAGGGGACATGGGTTCGAGCCCTGGTCTGGGAAGATCCCACATGCCGCGGAGCAACGAGGCCCGTGAGCCACAACTACTGAGCCTGCGCATCTGGAGCCTGTGCTCTGCAACAAAAGAGGCCACGATAGTGAGAGGCCCGCGCACCGCGATGAAGAGTGGCCCCCGCTTGCCGCAACTAGAGAAAGCCCTCACACAGAAACGAAGACCCAACACAGCCAAAAATAAATAAATAAATAATTTTTTAAAAAAACAGATCGGCAAATGTTAGAAAGTCTATGAGTCTTGTCAAGACCAGAGAACAGAAGAGGACGGATTCTGACTGTGGAGTGTGGGAAAAAATCAGGAAGGAATATTTAAACCAACTACACAAATGATTTTTCAAATACTGTTCATGAGCATTTATCTGGAGACTTGGAGCAAAGTTTTCAGTCCACTAACTGCTGATTTTTCCATCAACGCTCACGACTCCTCAGTCTGGTCCTTTCCTCAAAGAGCATCTTAGTTTCTCTTATTAAGGACTGCCTAACCTTTAATGAGGATTATCACAGGTTTCTCAGCCCTGACTATTTTAGTTTCCAGAACTGACAGGTGAGACGTCACAGAGGAAATAACTGCCTTGAAACATTCTTCTAGAATTTTCCTAGGACTATGGCAGGACTACTCCCTCCAAAGTAAAACAGTGCTTCTTCAAACCATACAGCTCCTTCAACATAGGTGAAACAAAGTCCTTCCACAGGACTTCTCTGGAAGTCGAGTGCCAAGATGATTTTCATTCATTTATAATTACGCATTTCCATGATGTTGATTTTGTGTTTATTACATGTCACAATCCATGAACCGGAAGCAGCTTTTCAATCAAGAAGAATGCTAAAAGTAAAAAAGCCTGAGAAAATCAATTGCCACAATCGGGTTAATCTCCCTCTTTCTGCTTTTCCTCGTACACTAAAATACCTATGTAACTCTATTTCACAAAGCAATGCTTATCACAGCACTAGTTTTTGGGAAATTATGTCAGTATAATTTTATTGCAAAGTAATCTGAAATCTGACCTCCATTTCCTTTTTCTCTCTTTTCTTAAACAGAATTCTACAACATTCCACGTAACTGTCCAAGATGATAATAGCATCGCTGTCTCTTTAGAAGCTTCAGATGTCATGAGTCCATCATCTGTGTATGTGGTGAAGATAACTGGTGAATCAAAAAATTACTTCTTCGAATTTGAGGAATTCAACAGTACTTTGCCTCCTCCCGTTATCTTTAAGGCCAGTTATCATGGCCTGTATTATATAATCACTCTGGTAGTGGTAAATGGAAATGTGGTTACCAAGCCATCCAGATCAATCACTGTGTTAACAAGTAAGCATCATGTGCAATATTGTCCTCTGTGTCTCTTTGTTGGGTGTATTCCCCTGGGGGTTCTCATGAAAACAGAGCCCAGAATGGCAAGATCAATTGCCTTGAAATCAAGTGACAAGATTCAAAGTTCTGCTTTACCTTAAGAATACAGTCACTTGCTGAAGCTGGATCACATTTTACTGTAACCTTTTGTTAATCAAAATGTGCTTAAACCAAAAAAAGTCAACCTATTTTGAGATTGAATGACAATTTTAGGTTCATGATTGGACCATGTAATTTGCTGCTATATAATTTAATAGTATGATTATAACTAAGTTTTTTTTCTAGAACACATATTCTCATATTAAGCAAATTGCTTTTTGAGGCAATGAATTTATACTAATATTTAGCTGGCTCAAAATCAAAATTACACAGTTTTAGTTGAGAGAGAGTAAAAGATATCGTTATTTATCAGTTGCTATTCCTCACCTCACCCTCAAAATAGCCTAGGCTTCCACTGCCCAAGAAAAAATGCCAAGAAAAAAAAAGTCATTGACATTTTAACCTTTAGTAGCACATGTCTTAAGAGGTCATGCTGATATTAGAAATTTTTTAGGAATGGTTTTAACGACATATGATTTTCACTTTTCTCTCTGCCTTTAATACATAATCTCAAAGTAAAATTCGGCTCTACTGTATATGTTGATGTATGGAAGAAAAACTGTTATGTATAAGATGGTAGAGTTTATCACTAGAGCAATGCAATGTCTCAGCAAAGTTCTTTTTGCTCTTTGCTCCAGTGGTTGCAATCTTTTAATTGCCATCTATACGTGATCTTTCTGGCCACAATTAAGGAAAAGGACATAGTGCTATTTTCTGTTGGGATAAAAGGAAAGAGAAACATCAAGAAACAAGAACTCAGAATCAAGCTAGAGGACATATTTTTAACATGTCTGTCAAAAATTAATTAAAGTTTTCCTTGGCAGAGTTCCAGGATCCGTACTGAGTTCTAAAAATTAGGAATGGCACAGACCCAAGACCTTCAAGGTTTATAGATATAATGAACAAATCTAGGACCGAGCTGAATTAAAGGAAGGACTTGCCTGGAAAAATGCTGTCTTAAACAAGCTCCAGAAATGGCGAATTAGGAGCCAATAAAACCAGGCAGCAGATCTAGGCGTATAATGCCTATAATATAACACTTGGAATCAGAAGCTCTGCCTTGCTCATCTTCCTAATTTCATAAGCATGACCTAGCATGACCCTTATGCTTAAATGGCGATCAGTAAATATTAATTCAATTTAGCTGAGCAAGTAACAAGAAAAGGAAACAGGAAAAAAAGGCTAAGACACAGAGCAAAATAAAACTAGTGATTGTTGCTGACCCAACACTCATTCGCAGGCACTCAGCCGCTCCGGATCAAAGCTGGAGGTGTCGGCCCTTTAGTTAATGGTTCACAAAGAAATGTGTTAAGTAAGTAGATGGTGAAAGATTTCTGGACTATCTTGTTGATATTTTACCATGTGCAGTAAGTTCTACTCAACATGTTTTCTATTTTCTTTTGTGATTTCTTCTTTGATATGTGGGTTAGGAATTGTGTTGTTGAATGTCCAAAACTTTGGCTATTTTGCAGAGATCTCCTTACTGATTTCTAGGTAACTGTCGTTGTGATCAGAGAACATGCTCTGTGCAATTTCAATGCCCAGAAAGTTGTTGAGATTTGTCTTATGGCCCCAAATATGGCCTCTCTTGTTGTGCTTTCTGTGAGCACTTGGTGGGTGCAGTTTCAATAAATGTCAATTAGGTCAGGTTGGTTGTTCAAGTCTTCTATACCCTAATGATTTGCTGTCAATTTGTTCTAACAATGACTGACAGAGGGACTGGATTTGTCTATTTCTCCTTTCACTTCTTTTAGTTTATGCTTTAGTTGAAGTTCTGTTGTTACATTGTTAGGTGCAAATACAATACTTTTAGGATTACCATGTCTTTTTGATGAGCTGACCTTTTTATCTATATACAATGTTACCCTTTATACCAAATAATATGCCTTGTGTTGAGGTCTATTTTGGCTGATATTAATATAGACGTTTTAGTTTTATTTTGTTAAGTATCTTCACGGTATACCTGTTTCATCTTTTTAATTTTAACCTACTTATATCTTTATATGTAAATGGGTTTCTTGTAAACAGCATAGAGTTGGATCTTGCTTTTTTCCCCAATCTGAAAATCTCTGCCTTTTAATTGGAGTGTTTAGACTAGCACTAGCCAATAAAAATAGAATGTTAACCACATATGTAATATTAAATTTTCTGCTAGACACATTAAGAAACTTTCTGAAAAGGTGAAATTAATTTTAATAACATAGTTTACTTAACCCATTACATTCAAAATATTATTGTTTCAGTATGTCGACTAAAAAAAATATGCACAACCTAAAAGTTGAGTGTTATGTTTTCTTCGGTGGACTTACTGAGGACTTCAAGCCCGGGAGGCAGCGTCTCAAGTTAACCCTGAGAAAACTGCTCCAAGGAGGTGAGGGGGGAGCTAGGATATATAGGAGTTTTGCAACAAAAGGCAGGTAGTAGGAACAAAAGATTATTGTTAATAAAAGAAAACTAGTTAAGGAATTTAATGCTTTTCTATGTATGGGAAGATGCAAGAGTCTGGGCTCACTGAAATCATTCCTTTGATACGCACTTCAGCTATCTGGGGCCTGTATCCTCTGTTTTCACATCCTGAGTTTCCTCAGGGCTCACCATCGGGAGTGGCTGCAATCTGATGGCTGCTAGATGACAGGCATTCTTTGTTTCCTTCCTGAGTTCCCTCAGGGCTCACCAGCTCACCTTTGGCAGTGGCTGCAATCACTGATGACTGTGACATCCTTTGTTTACTGATAAGGCAGGCAATATTTTATTTCTCAAGTATATAATCAGGATATTAAAATTTACACATTTTTTTACTCTTAAATATAATTAAAATAAATAAAATTTAAAATTCAGTTTCTCAGTGGCACTAGCCTTACTTTAAGTGTTCAATAGCCATATGTGGCTAGTGGCTACGAATTTAAACAGTACAAGCTTAGATCATTTATATTTAATGCAATTAAGTATATTGTTGAATTTAACTTAAATCTTCCATATTGCTAGGCTGTTCGTGTGAGGAGTTGAGTCACTATAGTCAATAGTTGAGCTCAGTTTAAAGTACTATTAACCTTCAGTTCATCACAGACTTTAAATTCTTCTGGTCAATGGTAGGTTGCCAGCAGTGACAGAAGGTATTTCTCAGTGTTCCAGTTCTACCCTCAATGTTCAGCAATTCCTGAACACACGCACCACAGAAGGGATCCATGATTTTGCCTCTCCCTTACCAATGGACTTTTTACTAGTGCTAACTTTTGGGGTGATGCGGGAGGATCTTGGTTCTTCTGGTCCAGCCTCAGGCTTAGGCAGACGTTGTGATGCTAAGTGGGGCATTCGCAGCATTCCTACCCCTCGCTATACACTCACAGACAAAGGCTACCTTAAATCTGTAGATGGTCTTGGGCTGGAGAGTCTCCTGCCCCTTCCACATAGTAGCAGAACTCTACCTTCTATCAGTGCGTGAAGATCATGGGTCCAAGGCTGCTTCTGCCCTTGACTGAGGAATATACAACTTTTACTTCTACCTGTCCCCCAGAAGGAGGAAGATCTTTGCCAGAGAACTGAGAGGGAAAGAACTTCTACCTCTCTCCAAGGCATTAAGTGTTTTGCTTTGTATTTTTTAAAAAGTCCAGGGAATTAAGTTTTCTCCTTGATCTCTTAATGGTGCTAATTATCGCTTGCATCCCTGTGCCCTGGAGGGTAGGAGGGTGGCTCTCTTGCCATCAGTATTTCTCCTGATCACCTGATGGAGGCCCATGTAAAGGGCTAGAGAGAAGTGGGCTCCGCTTGTGCCTGGGAGCCCCACTCATTTTAAACCAGCTCTGTCCTATACTTTTGGACAGAACTTTTGTCTGATGGAAATGTTCTATATCTGCATTGTCCAGTACAGTAGCCCCTCATTTTTAATTTGATTTAATTTTGATTCATTCTAAGTTTAATTTAAATAGCCACAGGTGGCTGGTAGCTACCTTCTTGGACAGAGCAGCCTAAACTGTTATTTAGGACACACTTCACCTTTCTGGATCAGGAAAATTTTAGTTGCTTTCTTCTTTCCTGCTTTAATGGCGCCCCTTCTTTCTGCCGTGCTCTACTAAAGGTAAAACAGTTAATGTGTCCCTTTTCTCCTCAGAGGGGCTTGTCTTTAGAATTTAGTTCATTTGGTTGCCTTGCAATCTTATTTCTCTGAAAGACACAAGAAAAAGTGTGTCTCATGGATTATTTGGCTTTTTCTTCTGGCTGTTGGATGTTGCGATGTTGCAGGAAGGGGGACCCCTTCCAGGGCCCCAGAGTGGGCTCTTGTCTAACACTAGGAAATGAATTGTCCGAGGAAACACATGCGCTGACAAAGCAAGAGACGTGATTGGGAAGGCGCACCTGGGTGGAGAGTAGAAGGGTAAGGGAACCCAGGAGAAGTGCTCTGCCACGTGGCTCGCAGTCTCAGGTTTTACGGTGATGGGATTAGCTTCCCGTTGTCTCTGGCCAGTCATTCTGACTCAGGGTCCTTCCTGGTGGCACGGGCATCGCTCAGCCAAGATGGATTCCAGCGAGGAGGATTCTGGGAGGTTGGCAGGACATATGGACTGGCATCTCCTCCCTCCTTTTGATCTTCCCTGAATTCTTCCGGTTCGTGGTAGCTTGTTAGTTCCACATTCCCTACCAGGACCTCCTGTTTAAGGTAACTCATGCAAGTGGCTGCTATGGTGCCTGGCCAGGGCGGGCAGTTTTAGTCAGTGTTTCCCCTAACAGGAGAATAGTATTGACTTGCAGTTTTCTACATCTTAAGCAGAAGAGGAAATTTGCATTGATATCTAAAGAGTAAAAATTGATTAATGATGGTTTCTTGTCTCTCACCCTCTACTCTATTTCTAAATACTCAATTACACCATCCCAGATTTTTAAAGCAATAATAGGTTGGGAATATAAAAACTGGGGGTTAATGCACAAATATTTCTGTGACATTAGTCCTGAGGTGATGGGTTTCAGCTTCCTTCTTCAAAAAAGAGAGTATTAAAATACACGATGACTAAGATTACTTTTGAGCTCCAAAATTAGCATTATTTATCAGTTAATGATGTATTTTTGCCATCTTTATCTTTCTAAGGGGAAGCTTTTCTTGGAAGTTTAGGAAACGTTTGTAGGATCTGCTCCCAGAGTTGACACATTGAGGATAAAAGGGTACATTTGTTACAGTCATTTATTCTGTGTTAGATCTTTGTCTTCATGAAATAAGCAATGACAAAGCAATTGGCCCTGGGGCAGTCCTTTGATATTTCTCTACAGTTGTTCTGAGTCTGGCGCTCTCAGAGAAAGCTGAGGAACATGGCAAAGAATAAATTCAGCACAAACAAGTCATTTGGCCAGTTCAAAAGGGTTTCATAACCCTTAGGCTCTGACTTCTGATTAATATTTAATTGATTGAGAACCTTCAGTATATAATGTGCACATTAGAGAGAAGGAGTAGTTTCCCAATAGATAAAATAACACATGAAAACAATTGCTTAGAAATTTGGGAAATGCTATTTACACACTACTGTCTCCTGTGTTTGCAAAGTCCTAGAGATAGTGGCTGTAAACATTGCAGAACACACATGGAGACACTCTACAAATATAATATTCCATAAAAATTCATCCATGATAATAAAAATAATGCATGAGTTTTTATTTTATGTGTTACGTACATTCTTTACGCCATGTCCTAGGAGGCAGAGAAATAAAAATAAAATACCCACACTCAGAGATTGTATATAGTAGTGGAAAAGACAAACAAAACATTACAAATATATAAGTGCTGTAAAAGAATTATGTAAGAGACTGCCCAGGCTTCTTAGGGAGCACTGGGAAGAAGAAACAAGTATTTAAAATTTAGTGAAAACTTGCCAAATGAATAAAGAATGGAAGATGTCACAATCAGAGTTAAAGGGAATCGTAGGTAAAAAGAATGGGGGCATATGTGCATAGCACGGCACACCTGTGAACTTCAAGAGTGAAGGTGGCAAGAACCTGTGATTCCAGGAAATAAAGGGAAAGGTGGCTAGAAAAGTTGGGAGGAGCCTTGAATACTTTACAAAAGAGTTTAGACCTTAACCTCTAAGTGTTGAGGAATGAGGACACATCTTATGCAAAGAAATGACATAATACAATTTGATTGGGGAAATCTCCTTCTTGTAACAGAACTGCAAGCCACAGGATCCTGAATCCTGCATTGGAATGGACAAATTATCACACAGATATTTTGAATAATGGATCAAAGCATGAACTTTAGAGCCAAAGAAAACTGGAAACCATAATGTAGACGTTGGCAGATTATTACATTCTCTTAGTTTTCTAATTTATAATCTATTCCAGACGTTAGCAAACTTTTTCTGTAAAGGCGGAGGTAGTAAATATTTTATGCTTTGTGGACCATATCATCTATGTTGCAATCATTCAACTCCACTATTTCCGCAGAAAAGCAGCCATAGATAATATGTAAACAAATAAGCATGGCTGTGTTCTTAGGAAACTTTAAAGACATCAGAATTTGAATTTCATGTAATTTTCATATGTCATGAAATAGTGTTCTTCTGTCGATATTTATCAACCATTTTAAACTGTAAATACCATTCTTAGCTCATAAATCATACAAAAACATGTGGCAGGCCAGATTTGGTTTGCAGGCTATAGATTACTGATTTGGTAGAGGGTGCTATTAAATAATATAAATTTTTTGGTAAGAAAAAATTTTTAAATAAACTCCTTAACAAAGTGTGTAGCACCTGGTATAAGATCAATAAATAAAATTAATGCCAATGGCATTAAATAAAAAATTACTCAACGGATTGGGAGCAAAAGAGAACCAGAAGAGATCAGGAGGGGAAAAGTCAGTGAGGTGAAGGTGATAGGTGTAAGTCAGAGACTCCGACAAAAGTGAGAGTATCAAGTAGCCTGCAGACTTAAAAGTTTTGAACAGAAGTAAATAAGAAAAATTAAGATAAGATTGGAGGCAGGAAGAATAATTCAGAAGGCTATTTAAGTATTCCAGGAAAGTATCATAGAGGAAGAATTTTCCTCTACCCTTCTAGGTTCTTCTGGCTGGCCTAAGAATTAAATTGATGTGAGACAGATTAGTAAGAGAAAATCAAAACTAAAATGTAATAACATGTATACATGGGAGAGACCCAGGAAAACTGATAACTCATCAAAATGGCCGAAACCTTCACCTTAAAGAGCATCTTCAGCTAAAGACAAAAGAGGATGTCAGGGTGGTGGTTTGGGACTACAAAGGGGAGGAAGGCAATTGACCTGGAGATGGAAAAGTAAACATTTGGTAAACAAATGTTTGCTGGGCCATGCAGAAACAATGGGACACAGAGTGGGCTCTGATCTCCAGGCCCTGCTGAGTTTCCCCTGCCACTTTCAGCCCATTTTCTTTGCAAATACCTCTGGTGATAGCTCTATTCCAGGAACAGGCCCTCTGTCTAAATTCTTTTAGGCAGTTATGGGGAAGATTAAGGGTTCTTCCTGAGTCTTCTTTTTCTTAAAAATACTCAGCCTAAGTTACTCCTCATGCCAAAGAGATACAGTTTGGGGTGGCAAATTTTGCTCTCTTACTAAAGAAATGATGGAGACTCAAACTAAGTTAGTGGGGGTAACGGTAACCATCCTCCTGGACCATGGGTGGCTGCTGCAGCCAGCTCACCTCAGTGGCCTGCTTGGATATAACTGAACCATCAGGTCAGGTCTCAAATTAGCATCAATACCTATTACAAGAGCTCTGGCCTGGGACCTGGATTGGTCCCTTTTCCCTACTCCTGCTATCAAAAGTGAGGGGCTAATCCCATGTTCATCTCCCTCAAGAGGGCTATGTCAGAAGACACATGTTCTTAGGTTGGTCACATTGAAAGCAAAGGATACTGATCACTGACTCAACAGCTTTTTTAGTTTTAGTTCCTCAAAACAGAGCAATCGCAGAAAGAAGCACCTCTTAGCACTTAGCAGATACTAATAAGTACAAAGCTACCTCTGCTTTCTCGAAACAGTATTTGCTCCACATTTGCTTTTGTTTTTTCATCTTCTAAGATAGCCACATCCAGAACTTTAAAAATCTTCCTATTTATGATCTGTATGAATGGTTCAAAGGTAATGAAGGAACAAAAAATATTCTTCAATTTGAACATCAGTTTTTATTACATGGAACGCCTAATGAGGAAATAATAATGATATTAATTGTCATTTTAAAGTTTTTTATTAAAAGAAAAAATGGGAACTTCATGGTAAGATTTTTAGTAAAAATAATGCAGTAAAGTCCTGCTTTCTCATACACTCTGTGCTCCCACCAAAAAGTGAAAAGAAAAACAGAAGTATATTTCCAGGCTCAAAAATAAGATAGGTGTCTCTGTTAATCAGAAACTCAAAGTACGGAAGTAAGCTGAAGTCATGGGGCCCCTGTGCTCTGGGTCTGAAAGGAGACAGTACTGAATCTGGGCCCCTGTAGAGGAGGAAGGCTTGAATTGCTCTACATTAGATATGGCCCAGAGCCAGACTCTTTGCTTGGAGCAAAGATTCTTCCTGCTTGTGAAAAAAAAGCACATATGGAGGCCTAAGGATACAGGCAAGGGACACGCATTCTTACTATCAAGGACCAAGCTTAGTTACCCTCTGACTCAGAAAATGAATTTGTGAAAACCTATATCATCCACAATATGAAGAACCCCAAAATAATGTTATATGCCCTGGTTCTAGACTGCAGATTCTGGTGAGCTGAAAGGATGCTAAACTGCCTCAAAGCAGTGAGGAAAAAACAAGAAATGGGGCAATGAGAAAACAAAATTTGGCCTAGGGCTTATATTTTAGAACACACAAAGAAATCTATGCTAAAAAAGATAGGCATCAAAATTATTATAACATTTTGTATTATATTTTATGTAGCAATGTAACAAAAATTTATGGTATGCTATGACATACAAAGTGATAAATGAAAGAATTACACATATTAAAAAAGAATTAAAGAATAAGGAAACAAAAATTGGCAAAAATAAAACAGAAACATACAGAATAAATATAAATTTTAAATTTTAAAAATAAAAAATACAATCATTTAATTTAATATTTTAATTGGTTAAACTAGGTAAAATTAATTTAATTAATCAAATTTAATGTTAATTGAAAAACTTCAATAGATGGGATAAATTCTGTACTAATAAAAATTAAATAAAGTCAGTAAATTGAAAGATCATACTGTGTCATTGTCCCATGATTTAGCACAGTGAGACAATACTCCCACAGATATGGAGGTGGAGAGATTCTAACTAAGGAGATTAAGAGATTAAGGAAAAAATGGAGGGGATGATTGGCACAATATTTGAAGAAATTAGTATGAGAATTTCCAAGACTTGAAGAATGACATGAATCCACAGATTGACAAAGCATTCCAAGTACCTAGACCATAATTCAAAACTAAGACCATACCTAGGTATGTGATGGTGAAACTGCAGATGATCAAGCATAAATAAAAACAAATTAGAAGTTTAGAAGATACTAATGGACAAAAAGCATAATATCCACAAAAAAATAACTATTAGACTGACAGAAGCTTTCTCTTCTGCAATAATTGGTGCAAGAAGACAATGGAGCAATATCCTCAAAGTGCTGAGGGGAAATCAGACTACCCAGAATTCTATACCCAGCTAAACTACATCAAGAATAAAGAAAATTTTTTTGTATACAGAGCCTAGGAGAATTTAACACCCATACTCTAACTTAAATAACTATTAAATTATATGTTTCAGCAAGAAGAAAAATGTATCCAGATGAAAGGCACAGGACACAATAAAAAATGACAATGGGGAAGTGGTATATGACAAAGTTTGCATTAGAAATTAGCAGGAAAATATGGAAAAAGAATCCATGAAACAGGCAAGGGTATCAAACAAATGATTTTAAGAAAAGGGAAGCTGAATGTCAGATAAACATATGAAAAGATATTCAATCTTTTTCGTGAACAGGAAATTAAGAGACAAAATTTCACAGGCTTCAGAGTGACCAAAATTTAAAAGACTGGACTTCCCTGGTGGCGCAGTGGTTAAGAATCTGCCTGCCAATGCAGGGGACACAGGTTTGAGCCCTGGTCTGGGAAGATTCCACATGCTGCGGAGCAACTAAGCCCGTGCGCCACAACTACTGAGCCTGCGCTCTAGAGCCCATGAGCCACAACTACTGAGCCCGCGCTCTAGAGCCCATGAGCCACAACTACTGAGCCCACATGCCACAACTACTGAAGCCCACAGGCCTAGAGCAACAAAAGAAGCCACCACAATGAGAAGCCCACGCACCACAGTGAAGAGTAGCCCCCACTCACCGCACCTAGAGAAAGCCCACGTGCAGCAATGAAGACCCAACACAGCCAAAAAAATAAATAAAATAAAATAAATTAATTAAAAAAAATAAAAAGACTGATACAAGTAAGTGTTGGAAAAAGAATATGGAGAAACAAGAACTATCACACACAACTGATAGATAATTGACATAAAGTTAGAAAACATTTTCACAATATCACATACAGTTGAAGATGTGCATACTCTACTATACAGGATTTCCAACCTAAGGAAACATGTCCCAAAACATTTATTGCAGCATTATTTGCAAAAGTGAGTGATTGAAAACAACCTATATAACAACAACAACAAAAAAAACAGATAAATTCTATTGTTTGTGTAGTTGTAAAATGGATACTTAATTTTCTAGAGATACATCAAGACAGACAAATCTCAAAAACGATGTTAGGTGACAAAAAGTAAGCTGCAGAATCATACGTACAATATGGTACCATCAACATAACATTTTAAAGTATGTGAAGTAATAGTCCATATGAATATTGGACACTTACAAATATAAAAGTGAAAAACATGCATGGAAAGAGAAACACCATATTCAGAGTAATAATTTACCTCTGGCCAAATTATGGGAGGCAAATGGGATCACTATATTTTGTAATGATTAATTTTTTTAATTAAAAAGGAAAAACTAAAGACAAAAAAGTAATAAATGAAGATAATAAATGATTGCTATTTTTAAACAACTGCATTTCTCTGTCCAGTCTCACCTGGCTCCTAAAACAAGAAAGGGAAGTGTAACAGGGTAGTTGGCAGAGAAAGGAGTAATGAATTAGATCAAGATTTTACCTTGTCATCACTGAAAAACACATGAGTAATTACAGCTCTGGTTTATGCCACGTCCCTTAATTTTTCAAAAAGAAAAACAATGAGGGAAGTAACTGGAGAGATGGTAAAATATTTCTAGAGAATGCATTTGAGTTCTAGAAAACAGTAATTCTTGTACTGAATATACCTCAAAAATGCCCGGGCATGGACTTTAGAATTTACAGCTGACCTGGGTTATATATGTTGAAGCTGAGGGAAATACAGGAAGCAAACATGTAAGTGGGCATTTTAAAAATTCTCTTAGTTTAAAATTTAAGTAAGTTGGCACAGCTAACAGAAAAATCACAAAATAAAATATCTATGCTCTAATCCTCCTGTATCTTTTGAATTTCAAAGTTTGACTATGGCTTTGATGTGCAGACTTCCTAACTCAGGGCATGAAAGATTGAGTGGACCTCTAACTTCTCTTTCCAGTAGACAGACCCCTGGTGAGGATGTGAAACTGGGCTGCAGCAGTGGAAGAGTTATGGCTCTGTGGCTGCTGTTTGCTGTTAGCTTTCATTTTGTTTCTCATATCCAGAGTCAATAAGCGGATTGTGTAGACTCCCTGGGTTAATAATTAGACTGAGTTGGAAGAAAGATCTTCAAATGGTTCAAGACTTCTTTGGGATTAATCGAAGAGAAATACTCAGCGTCTTCAGGGCTTGGTTTGCTGGTTTCTTTATATGACACTTAAGTGAGTTCACTCTGTTCTCCCTTTAAGTAGGAAAACCAAGGATGATACAAAGATAAAATAGAAACATTCTAACCAGAGAACATTGCACATAGTCTACAGGGACATGATCCCAATACATGCTGCAATCTGAAGGCCTTCCAACTTTTTTATAGATGTTGGCTTGGTTTATGAGAAAATTCCAGGAAAAAATTAAGACTTTTAACATGTATTTTCAGTCTTCCCTGGATATCATCAGTCAAAAGCAAAAATAGGTTGAGATACTGAAGAACAAAATGAAAGATATTTAGCTACAGATTGAGACAAAGTAAGTAATTATTTGTTGAATGAACTAAGTCAATTTTGGTTTCTTATGTTATTGAAACTGAAATTTTCAACGTATAAAATTTAAACTAAGGCTATTTCATTTAGGCTATAGATGTCCAAGAATCCTCTCAATTCTAAAATTTTGAATTAAAATCAATTTTTCTATAATACAAGAGATGACTCCAAGCCAAATTATGTAAAATATTTTCTTGAATGAAATGAATGCAAGTAAAACTTATCCAGTAGCTCCTACTGAAGGGTGAGTGGCCTCGGGCACTTTACAAGACTTTGGCTGAAGGATGGGATGTGGAGGAGATGCAGACATACATCAATCACAGTTATTAAAAAAATGAGTATTTACAAAGTTTTGTGATGAGTTAACAACTCATGCAAAATAGAAATAAACATTTTTAAATTTCTGTAGAAAGAAGAGTTTGATAAACATCATAAACTATAATCCTCACAACATAGGATGGTTTGCAATGTTATACTTAACATTAAAAATGTGCTAAGTTCACACAAAGAAATAACTGATTATTGAAACATTTATCCTTGGTTAGAGCCAAAACATAATTTCTTCTACTGATTTATTATTAATGTCAAATTTTCTTGGCTTGGGGAAAAGAAAAATGAACTAGGAATCTGAAGATACAGACTCTGCCATGTCCTTGTTAAATTACCTTTGACAAGTAATTTAAAGTCTGAGTTATCATTATTTTTATATGTTGAATGATGATATTAATATTTGCTCTTCCTAGATCTCAGGGTTGTTGCAAAAGGCAAATGGAAAAATGAATATGAAAGTTCTTTGAAAGGCAGAAATCACTATTTAAAATATGCATCATTAATTACTGCTAAAGAGAACACTCAACTCAGGAGTACTGAGGAGTTTAGTGTCTTACAGATAATAAAAATATGTGTAAAATTCTAATAGGTGTAATCCTTGGCCCTTCTAAGTATTGATAATGGCCTTTTGCTCTTTTCTTAATTCCCCTTTCTCCATTAACTTTCCTTCTGCAGAACCTCTTCCCGTAACCAGTGTTTCAATATATGACTATAAACCTTCTCCTGAAACAGGAGTCCTGTTTGAAATTCATTATCCAGAAAAATATAACGTTTTCACAAGAGTAAACATAAGCTACTGGGAAGGTAAAGACTTCCGGACAATGCTATATAAAGGTAAGAGGCAAAAGGAAGATGAAAAATGATGACTATTACTTTTACATGATTTTTGCCAAATGGTCTTGCTCTTGCTCTGAAGAGGTCTTATAATTCACTATTTGGTCATAAATGAACCAATAAAAATAGTTACTGATGCATGAAAATATTGTTATGAGGAGTCTTAGAATGTCTGGTTCTTTAAGAGTCATGTGTTATGCGTAAGCATAAGAAAAACTCAAATTATTGTGACTCACATGTTATTCTTGCCAAATATTATTCCTGCATGTCTGGTGCAGGAAACAAATTCAAACTTATATTTAGAAGCACCTCACTTAACCATTTCTTTCTGAGTGTGTTAGGGCACTTCTAGAACTGGGAAGCTAGAGAGGTGCCTTTCACAAAGTTTCACTTGGAGATGGTCCAAGATTATTCTCAAATGCAAAAGACAGGGCTTCCCTGGTGGCGCAGTGGTTGAGAGTCCGCCTGCCAATGCGGGGGACACGGGTTCGGGCCCTGGTCCCGGAGGATTCCACATGCCGCGGAGCAGCTGGGCCCGTGAGCCACAATTACTGAGCCTGCGTGTCTGGAGCCTGTGCTCCGCGACAGGAGAGGCCGTGATAGTGAGAGGCCCGCGCACCGCGATGAAGAGTGGCCCCCACTTGCCGCAACTGGAGAAAGCCCTCGCACAGAAACGAAGACCCAACACAGCCATAAATAAATAAATAAATAAATAAATTTTTTTAAAAAATGCAAAAGACAATGCTTTTTAGTTCCTTTGTATATATTTATCTGTATGACTAGCTAAATGATTGCATTAATATACAAAAATCGGTTTCACTATTTTTACTGGCTTGATGGGATCTTGAGAGAGAGGAGAGCCTAGGGGAATTAATAATTTCGAAAGAACTCAACTTTTCAGGGGCAGAGGCAGGTCAAGAGGGAGAGGGATAGGGAGAGAAGGAGGGAGGGCCTTTGGGGACTGAACTGGGAAAACGTAAATATTCTCAGGACCCAGTACCATAATATTTATCTGCAGAGAGTGTGGATGATGGTCTCAAATTTGACTAGTTGTAACTGGAAACTAAGTAGAGGATAGGTACTCAACCACATAGGGCATGATATCCAGAAATATCACTTTGACTTGCTGCTTTTACAAACTCCTGAATCTTCCATGGATTTTTTTTAATGTGACATTGTTTAAAATATATGCAGTGAATTTACAGGGTTTTTAAACTTAAAAAAAAATCAAATAAACATAAAGAGACTCCATAAATTACTGCATTTTATTTTCAATGAAAACAGATTATCTGCAAATTAATAATTGGGACCTTATTTGCTTTTTGATCACATGCAAATATAAGTTCAGAAATAATTGAAAAGTAGTCACTGAAACTTTTGTTGAGCTAAATGCCAGGAGTTTAAAAATAAGTTAATTAAGATACTCTCTTTTTAAATTTAATTAATTTTAAATTATTTTTGGTTTTTCATTCAATAAGTGGTACTTTTTGTTTCTCTCATTTCTTTCTAACTTGGATTGGATTTTTAAATTTATTATTATTTTCCAAATAAAATGTTTTCCAAATAAAATTCAAATTTTTTATTTTCTTCTTTTTTCAAGCAGGTCCTATCTGCCAAATGACAGACAAACTGTTTTATTTTTAATATAGGCTATATTCTACAAGTGAGACTAGTGAAAACATTTCTTGTAAAATTCTTTTTTCCCAAGTTGTAAATTGGCAAAATACCTTGGGTTTTTATCTTAAAGTAAATGGCTAGCAGAAACTTAATCTCTACAATTTCTATATGTTATCTTCTCCACTTAATACACCAAATGTTCTTGTAATAAAATTTTAATTCCATTTGTATCCAATCCCTGCAGAAAAAAGCCTTTCAGTTTGTGTCCAAAAAAATCCAAATTATCATCTCTAGCCTTATATCAATTTTTTATTACAGACCATGCCAGAAGTTGCAGGAAATATTATTTTATGGATAGTTAGTCATAATTGTTCAGAACTTTCTAGAAGTGTGTGGCATTTAGGAAACTGAAATTTTAATATAATTGTTTTTTTCTTCTCAGATTTCTTTAAGGGAAAAACAGTATTTAATCACTGGCTGCCAGGAATATGTTATAGTAATATCACCTTTCAGCTGGTATCTGAGGCAACTTTTAATAAAAGCACTCTTGTGGAGTACAGTGGTGTCAGTCATGAACCCAAACAGCACAGAACTGGTAAGTCTTCCAAAGAATCAAAATTAGTGAAAATATAATTAAATTATATGTTGTTATATATACACTTTCTATCATTCTAAGGAAAATTCTGTTCCAGAGCTAAGAAAGAAAATAAATATGTATTTTAGTAACCTAAAACAAATTTTCTATCAATGTAAAAGGAATTGAGCAAAATATTCAATAAGAAAAATTTTAAATATGTCAATGAAATCATAGATTTATAATCTTTGAATTAAAAAAATTGTGTGATACTACCAAAAGTTATAATTAAGTAATTTAACTGGATCAAGTGCACATCAGTTATTCTATAACCTGACAAAATACTCACATGACAGAAGAACAGATGTGAGAGGTTCTACTACAGATTATCAGATTATTAATTTTAGTAGCATCACTAATATGAAGCACAATCATAGGATGGATGGATGGATGGATGGATGGATAGATAGAGGTAGGTAGATGGAAGAATGGATGGGTAATATAAATATACACATACTAAATATCCATTGCCAATACCAATATGACTGATATTTTTTCATGCCTAATGTCCTCAAGTATTCAATAGGAATGCAGGAGACACAATTCATACAAATATTGGGAATGTGTTATAATAGATCACCTCTGAGACCCTGCCATTCTGAAATTCTAAGATGTGTTGAAAAAATCTGAATTCTCATTAATTAGGCCAAAGCAAAGAAAATATTTCAGCTAAATTTTATTCACCTCACATCAACATCTAAGATTCTACTTGCAGTTTTCATTATTCAAGTAAAGAAACTAATTAGTATCTTTTACCTGGGAGTTGTTTAAAGTACTGGGAGAGATGAAGACAAAGTCTGGTGAGATGGTTCCCTGTTCTCAAAAATGGTAGAGGTACCACTGGCACTCATACCAGGCAGAATGCAATAATAAATATTATTAAAGAGGTACAAACTTATATAACAGCACAAAGGCGGGAGAGATTAATTTTTATTAGAAGTTCGTAGAAGAGGTGAGAGTCGAGGTGCTATTTGAAGGATGCATACAATCTTTTGCAGGTGGAGACCATGCAGTGTGCCTTCGTAATTTTCTACCAGTACAAAAGTATGATTCCATAGTTCATAAACTCATTTTGTGTGCATAGTTTTTATTTTAGAGATGAGGAGTGAAGCCGTATTTCCAACATGCATGTTATTGTTTCTGAAGGCAATTCAGACATTTAACTCTCCTAAGTGCAGCTATGTCACAGGGAGTATTTTTATCTTGAGAGCTATAAAAACACGATAGTTGCTTTTTTTGTAAGAAAGATCTAGTGACAGAGACTCCGTTTTTAAAAAAGGAGATTGTGATAAGCTGAAAAATATGTATGTAACTCTACTTTGGAAGTGGTTAAATCACCACTTGGACAAGCATAGTATCACGAATTAATGTATCAATATTTGAAGTGTGACTGGTGATAAGATAATGTGTGCACATTGTGTACAAAATCTTAGATGTATGTGTACTTGAAACCACACTTGCTCTTCATGTAAATTATCTATACAGTAAAAGTAAAACTAAACTCTACTTTCTAAATCTGCTTGTATGTTTGACTCATTAATAGATTAAGTATTCATTATAATAGTTAAAAATACTTGAAAATGATAATTCTCTCTCTTACAGCCCCTTATCCTCCTCAAAATATCTCAGTTCGTATAGTAAACTTGAACAAAAACAACTGGGAAGAACAGAGTGGCAGTTTCCCAGAGGAATCGTTCATGAGATCACAAGATACAATGGGAAAAGACAAACTCTTCCATTTTACTGATGACACTCTTGAAATTCCCTCTGGCAACATTTCTTCTGGTTGGCCTGATTTTAACAGCAGTGACTACGAAACGACATCCCAGCCATATTGGTGGGACAGTGCATCTGCGACTCCTGAAAGTGAAGATGAATTTGTCAGTGTTCTTCCCGTGGAATACGAAAATAACAATACACTCAGTGAGACTGAGAAGTCGATGACCAGCTCTTTCTCTTTTTTCCCTGTCCAAATGATATTGAGTTGGTTACCACCAAAACCACCCACTGCATTTGATGGGTTCCATATCCACATGGAAAGAGAAGGTAAATTAATAGGAAATCAGAGGAAATAAGTAATGGTGCAAAGGAAAGGAAATTGAAACTTTTAAAAATTACATTAAGAAAGAAAGACTGATGGTAGACAGTTAATATCTAAAGAAAGATGGTAAAGAAAAGGAAGAATTTAATTGAGTATCCAATGCAGACTGAAACCAGAAAACAAAAATGAACAGATTGGGTCAGAATCTGGTTTGGGTAGTTCATACATTGCAAGGCAACTGTATACACTTCATTACCTGACATTTCATGTACCCCAGGCCACTGAGGAAACTTTATATTTGGAAAGATTTTGAATTAAGGTTCTAACCACCACAAATTACAAAATATCCTGGAGAAATATTCTGTTTTCCAGTACACAAATTTGTGAAGCATGCAGCAAAACAATTTTGCTGACAACCTGGCTACTTTCCCAAGAGTATCAGACCTGTATCCTGCTTCTCAAGCTACTCTTATTCCCCTTAGCGGGTGCCCCCTGGAACCAGCACCACTCACATTTTCCCAAAGAGAAGCTGGTAGTAGAATAGAAAATACATCGCAACTGGTATTTCCACTCTAGCTACTATATTATATATTGTATTCACTTAGCAACTGAGAGTTATTCTTTATATTTAACTCACTAATTTATGAAAGGCAGGGCCACAGCATTCAGTAAATTTGGATCATAAATCATAAGTGAATTGTTGTTTGGTAGGTTTTCATAGTTATTTGTTGTTTGTTTTGTTTTATGCTTTCCTGTCTAGTAGTTTGGGTAGCAAAAGTTGTCAAGTTGCCAAAATCTGAGGTTAAATTGACAGCCTTATTTACAGGATAAGGTATTCAAATCATGCAATCTTATATATGACATGTTGTTTGTCCCCATTTTATTCAATAAAATGAAATACAAGATCTGTGAATTCCTCTATACTAGAGTATAGAGCAATCAACCATACCCAAATATTATATAACATTGAAATCCTTTGTAATTTCCAATTATTTGAGTCAAAATTCTTAACATTTGCCTGAAATTACTTGTATTAAAAAAAGTTCCCTTAATCTATCTTTTATTTTTCTATTCCTCAATATATTCTATGGAAAATAGGGTCTTATAATTCAGAATTTTTTGTAATGCCTATTTCCATGAAGGTTCAATCATGCTTTTATCTGACTGTGGTGTGTTGTGTTGACAGCTATTATAGTCACCAAATGATAACAACTTCAAATGAATAAGCAGCAGGATGTAGACTTTGAAGCAATGCAAAAATCATTTTTACTTTTAAAATTTCTGAAAGCAAACCAATGAAGCAAAAATATTACAAGTGTCAGAAAAATATATCCAGAGGATTATTTCTAAATAGAGATAATTCAATATATTTTAAGACACTTATGGATATTTAATGCTACCACAAAGAACTTATACAACATTTGGTACTGTTTTTTTAATCCTTTATATCCAAATGAGGACGTTGATTATTGCTATTTTTTCCTAACATTATACTTCTATTTTGTGTATATAATTTTATTGGTTGACAGTATGTAAGAATGCAGTATATATCCATCCCTAGTTTTATTGATTTGGGCACCATATTTTAATCTGGTTATTTAAAACTATTGTAAAAAATAACTTGAACTCTTAGTCACCTTTTTTTAATAGTAATTTTAGAGGTATAATTCAACTTGACAAAAGGAAGGAGGAAAAATTTTTTTAAATACTTTTTTTTTAATTAATTGACTTCTATAGCCAAGGCTGTTCCAGATATCAATTCATATATATTCTCTTTTTTATACGTGATTTAGAAAACTTTACTGAATATTTGACAGTGGATGAAGAGGCACACGAATTTGTTGCAGAACTGAAGGAGCCTGGGAAATATAAGTTATCTGTTACAACCTTCAGTTCCTCAGGATCTTGTGAAATTCGAAGCAGCCAGTCAGCAAAATCACTCAGTTTTTATATCAGTAAGTACCAAAGAGATTATTTTGCACTTACAGAGGAGCTAGAAAAATGGAACTGGTGAGATTAATGATGCTCGGCCATCAATTATTCATCAAACCTTAGAGACCCTGAGAATTCTTCAAGATCATGAAAGGCCCGGATAAATGAGATTTTGACAGCAGGAAAATATATGTATGTTTCATAGTAGCAAACCTACCCAGGGATTTAACTTGAGGATATTTAAAAATTATTGTGATAATTGAACATTTATTAAACTGACCTTCCACACTAGTGATAACAAAGTCTCCAAGGATGTGGGCACATAGTTTGGGAAAGAGGACTTTTGTTCGAAGCCATAATGAAAATTGATATTGTTGGTCTGTGTGAAAAGTCTCATTAGAGTATTGAGCTTGTGGAGCTTGAAAGAAAGAGAGAGATTCAGGTGTAGTAAGACCTAGGTGGCCTCCAAAAGTTAGCACAAGACTAAGCTAGAGCATCATGAACACTCCAATATCAAGTCTTAGGGCATCTTCTACCAATTCCATCAGGGATAATAGTAGAGCAATAACTAGCCTCTAAAAGCTACACAAATAGTGTATGTCTGTAATGTTTTTTGCTAATCTGACTATGCTTACCAGAAGTTTAGAGGCCAAAAATCAGTTTCCTAGCTTATCAGGAGTTAAATGTGCCTCTGATCAGCAGAAAGAAGAACCAGGAGGGAATGGATAAAAACTGAGTTCCGAGAAGGAGGGTCACCATTCTCTAGCTCCTCCTTCAAAAGCAAATTACCACCTTTCATCAGATGATCCTCAAAAAGATGGACAGGGGAAAGAGGAGGAGGGCAGAGAGAAGAGATCAGTTTACTTAGCAGCTTAAAAATGTTGAAAATATCCCATATAACAATTTTACTTAAGAAACCAAAAAAGTCATCACTGATGAAAAGGCTTGAAATATCCACTGAACATGCAGAAAAAATATCTGTGATTGCCTTGCATGTCTTTCAGTTATGGGCAATCTTTGACGTGACATCACTTGAGAATGAGAGCAAAGTTTAGTATCCATTTCTTCCCATGAGGCTAAATATGTTTCATTAACCCAGAGATTTCTTTGTCTGCCAGCAGAGATCCACTGCAAGTTCCAGGAAAACTCCCACAACTCTTCTGGCCATTATCTCTTCCCTTCTCTGAATTTCTACTGTGTTTCATAGTGCACAAGACAAAATACAGAGCTTATCTGAGTGTGGTATTTTTCTAGATGTATTTTATTTGTGTACATCCTGCTTCTCATACCAAATTACAAAACCCTAGGCTGGGGTTAAACTCTTTGCTTATTTGTTAATTCTGTTGTACATTCGACAAATATTTATTGAACCACTTTCCAGTGTCAAGCACTCTGCCCTGTTCCTAGAGTATCCAGTTGACCAGAGCTGCTGAGAATGTGTCAGAATTGCTCAAACATATGATTATTTCAAAAAGATGCATATTAATGTTCATCTAGGAAAATATAGGGCACTAGAAATTTTGCTATTTCTCTGCCAATAAAAATCTTTTTAGAGCCTCAGATATGATGTTATGCGGTAATGAATTATTCAGGTGTACTCTGTATAGGCCTTTGATTTTAAAAGGATACTGAATTCGTATAGTTTTGAAGGTTTTACTCAGAGATTAAAATTAAGGTAGAAATTTACATTAGTCTGCCAATAGCCTCATGAAGGGAATATTTCTCTTATCCCCATTTTTCACTTGAAAAAAAATACTGAGTCACAGAAAGTTTAGCGAATTGGTGTCAGAAGAAGAATCAGACTCTAGAAATATTTAATAGCAAAGTCCATTTCCATGGAGCCTGCAGTGACCTATTACCTTGGGTTGATTATCAGGTCAGTCCTAATGTAAAGCCATTAAATGAGTGAATTTGTTTTGCCTCCCCCCACCTTCTCTCTCCATGCCCCCACTACCCCAGTAATCATCATAACAGTAATAACACTTCACATTTAGATAGTTCTCTAACACGTTATAATCTCATTTGATCCCATCGACAGTCCTGTGAAGTAGACTAATCAGACAGCATCATGATAAGTTATCACAAAGCCCCAATCCAGGAGACAGGAGTTCTAGGTTGGTTCCTAAACATTACTAGCTCTGTGACATTGGGCAGTTCATTCACATCTCTGGGCTCCAGTTTCCTCATCAGTAAAATAAGGCACTGAAACTCTAAAGTCCTTTTCAATCCTAACATTCTATGATTTGTCCATTTGACAGACGGAATGACTGAGATTCAGAGAAGTTAAGTCATTTGCCCAAGCTTGCATCACTAATAACGAGCAAAACTGAGTTTGGGGCCAACTTTCCTATCTCCAGACCCATGCTTTTCACTCTTTCATAGTGATCCAGGAAGTTTCATGCAGGGGTTAAGAGCATGGATTTTGGAACTAGACTTCCTATGCATGAATCCCAGCTCTGCTTGTGCTATCTCTGCCTCGGTTTCCTCATCTGAAAGTGAAATCAATCCTAGTACTTATCTCATAGGTTAGTTAAGAAAATTAAAGGATTAAAATATGTAAACACATATAAACTTAAAACAGAGCCTGGCACGCAGTGAGTCCTACAACTCTTTGCCATCATCATTATTATTATCATTTTTATTGTTGTTTTTTCCCTTGCCCAATTAACCATGAGCCTGGGACTGCCCTCCCCAACAGAGCCATTTGCTCCTTCCCCTCTCCCGGGATCCAGGAATACAGCTTCCTCTGAGGGAACTGAGAACTGTATACTAAGCAAATAAAAGAAGTTGCACATTTGCATTTTAACAGTGACTTTCAGGAGATAATAATCACCTTAACATTTCTTGGGTCCTCACGATGTGTCAGGCACTGTGCTAATAACCACTCTGGAAATTTAAGAGAACAAAGCTAATGGCGGGCACTTTCAGGGAGCTATTTTATAATGAGGAGCCCACCGTGTCCTCAGATTATCAGCCAGGTTTCCGCCAGCTTCTATAATTGAGCCCATCTGTTGCCTGTTTCTTCTCTAAGGTAGTCACACCCTGCCTCTTTGATCCTGCTGTCACCAAATTTAAAATTTTCACACGATTGTCGTAGAGGCTAATTTGAATCTCAACATAATTATTTCCAGAGACTGAAGATCCTAACAGCAAAGGAATTATAAATACTCATGAAATGCCACACTGCCACACATCCTGTTTGTTAAAAGAGAAGTAAATTCTCTCTGGTGAAGAATTTACCAGAGTAATCTCAGAGGCACGTAACAACTGAAGTGGAGCTTCTGTCTCTCAGTAGAACTGGTTTGGTTGCTGCTGCCAGGCTCTTGCTTAGGTCAATGGGGAGGTCACTCAGTGGAGACCATAGCTAAGCAGAGAATATAAAGACCTGCCCGCCCAGCTGCCCATCTTACTTGGGTATCTCTGTAAGCGCAAAAGGGAAACAACATGATTTTTAAAACTACAATCTTGTACCTCAACCAGCTTAGCGTGAAACCTCCCCTGTGCTCTGCTTTGATGTCCAGGTCCTTCAGGAGAGTGGATTGAAGAACTCACTGAGAAGCCCCAGCATGTGAGTGTCCACGTTCTAAGCTCCACCACCGCCTTGATGTCCTGGACGTCTTCCCAAGAAAACTACAACAGCACCATCGTGTCTGTGGTGTCACTCACCTGCCAGAAACAAAAGGAGAGCCAGAGGCTAGAAAAGCAGTACTGTACTCAGGTAAAGGAATGCAAGGGCAGACTGGCTCACTCACCTCCTGCAGCCCAGCCTCGCGGGGGATGCAAGGGGGCCGCCAATGGCAAGAAGCTGTGCTGAGGTCTCCCGGGTGCATCCAAAGGCAGTGTTACCGAGAGTGGGGGAGGAGCTAGGAAATCAGTGCACGAGGCTCTTCAAACACAGTCGCCTTCCTTTTCCCTCTTAGAACTACCATCTTCCTTTTACTTCATTCCTCATTCAAGAGAATATACTGAACATCTACAATGTGCCGGGTACTGGGATAGATGGTGGGGATCTAGACAATTCTTACACATCTTGCTTTTGCTGAGTTTATAATCTAGTGAGAACAATGGTAAGTGAACATATAATTACTGCAGAGTATAAAATAAGGCCTAGGCTAAAAGTTAATGATCGAGAGGCCATATGAGCTAGCAGAAAGAAGGGCATGAATAAATATGGATTGGGGCAAGAGGATTTGGAAACTGCTCAGAACTTCCCCCAGGGGAGGAGATAATGAAGCAGAAGGTTTGGGGGAGGTTTTGTTTGCTTGTTTTATTTTTTTCCCATTGTTTCTTGTTATTTTAACTGTAAAATAAGGCATGCTCACTGAAAAAATAAGTCAAAAATTTAAAGTACATAAAGTGAAAAACTACCCCCTCACTAATCATAACTGAAGAGTTTTGAAGGATAAATAAGAGTTAGCTGAGCACAAGGGAGTGGGAGGGGCAAGTGGAAACACATGGGAATCAGTAGTTCTGGGCGTGGCTATGGAATGAACACCACGCCCAATCATCAGTCCTGAATGAAACCACCAGCCTGGGCCCCAGAGAAGACTTTGCCCTCAGATGCCCTAACTACCCACAGGAATCCTGGAGCCCAGTCCTGTTTTCCTAACACGTGGATTTATTTTTTTCATAAGATCAAAGGTACTGATTCTTGGTGTCTTACAAACAATATTTTCTTGCCTAAAGGAAAAAAATTAAATTATCAATTTGTGTGGAGTACACTGGAAATATAATACGCAGTCAAAAAAGATGTTTGCTGTGTGAAAGCTATTTAGAGTGTTTCCATTTATCCCATGAAAATTAGGCATTTAGTGTAATTCAAAGAGTGAAAAATTCTAAATTAATAAGATGAATTCAGGAATCACAGCCTTTGGAGCTCTTGAAAGCCTTAGAGTGCTGAGATAAGCCCAACTTGAAGATGAGGCTATCTCTCAGCTTGAATTAATGAGTAAATATGCTAAACAGTTTAACTAGTAATCACAGCTCTCTGAGCAGCTTATTAGCTTCCTTCCTTGAGGGTATGCAGCACGACTGATGCTACATTAATAGAAAATGTGTCGTGCCTGCAGGACAGGACCTAGAACTTGACTGCTCTCAGGTGTGGTTCTTCTTGTTCCACCTAATGTGTAAGTTACGTATCTTAACATAGAAGCCAAAGGCTAAAAGTATAAATAGATATTGGAAATTATAAATGAACCAGAAAAGGCTGGTCTAAGTGCACTTTGACAATGGCTTCTTGAAATGTAGACACGAAGCTGTTAAGGATTATAGGCAAGGAGGCCAGTATTTGAAGTGGAGGGTGGGAACTAGACCACTGTGCTAGGTGTTATCTCAATTACTGCAAGAGTATTGTGTTATTATTACATCATCGTCATTACACACGCACACACACACGCACACACGCACAAACACACATTTTCAAAGAAGGAAACATCAGTGCAAAAATCTCAAAAATTGGCCTAGATTCATGTACCCATTAATCAAAGGAATCCAGAAGACATTCTCACCAGGATTGGTCTGACTTAGGTTATTTCTTGAAGCAAGCATTATCCAGAAAGAAAAAAATAATAACATTTCTTTAGTTCTATAGTCAGTTGTATGGTGTTATGGTAAACAGAAAATTGAAAACGCAGCCTAAAAATAAGAGTGATTCCAAAGCCAAACACAGATGAATAATTAATCACAATGTTTCACTCTCTTATACTTTCATTCTCCTTACTTTTTCTCTACCATCATCTCATCACCTGTACCACAGGATCATTGCTGTATCGATTACTTAGATCATTCATGAGATTCACCACTATTGCCCCTGCTCCTCCCCACAGCTTGATTGATTTCTGTGTTCTAGCGGGTCCTGTGTGAGATGCTAGAAATAAGAACAAATTTGATTTGAACCTTGATTTCATGAAGCTTAGAGTCTGGCCTTCCATGCAGGTGCATTGGTACCCCTTAATTTGAATTTGTCCTCATTATGTATTTGTTCTTCCTGTCTGGTTTCTGTTTTGTGTGTGAGTTTATATGCAAATGTTCGTGGAAAAGGGAGTTTTGTGATGTAACTCTTCTAACAACCATTGTAGCGCTATCCATTAATAAACCTATGTTGTTATGTTAAACATAAAGCCAGTGCTCAATCAGTTTTATATGAAGGACCAATTCTTTGAAGTAAGAATTCTTCAATTCTTCGAAGTAAGTGTGCTTCTGGCGTTTTCTCCAAAGACACACACAGTCGTGAATTTCAGAATTAAGAAGCATCACGTAATATATGGATGCACATTTATTTTTATATGTGATCTGCTTGGTCCATAAAAGTTTGGTGACAACTTATAGGAATGTATAATAACTAAGTGACTAAATCAGAAAGAAAGACCAATCGATCTATTAGCTTTACAAAAGAGGAAATGATAGAGCTAAGAGGCCGAATATTCAAAAGACCTGCCCAAAGTCACACAACTGATTAGTATCAGAGCTGAGACCCCAGCTCAAGTGATCTGACTTCCAGGTGAGTGCTGTTTCTGGCGGATTGCAGGTGATACACTAGGGGAAGGTCACCCTCACCGCTCATCTTGATAGAGTCAAGAGTATTGACTAAAAGCATAGACTCTAGAATTAAACAGACTTGGGTTTCAGACCCGATTTTGACAGCTTCCAGCTCTGAGTCCCTTTCTTTATAAATCTTAGTGTATTAATCTGTAACATAAGGAGAAGCATATCCTACCTCATAGAGTTGTAACAAAGATAAAAGGACTTGATGCTTAATGCAATGTCTGGAACATAGTAATGTGCACCAGATTGTTAACTTTTATTATTATGCAAACCTAACTGAATACTTTTTGTATCAAGGCAAGAAGATAAAGAGGTTCTAGAGGTTCTCTGTAGAAAGCAGAGTAACTGTAATAAATGTACAGAAAGGACTAATGGAAGGAGGATCACCTAATATAGAAATAAGACCATTTCAGACTCAAAGGAACTCTCACCATCATCTAGTTTAACCTCGTTATTTAACAGTCTATCAAATATTTCCTATGTTCTGTGGTACATCTTTCCTTCTATTTCTTTAGCTGAGGAGGGATAGGACTGGTGCCTAGCTGGAGGTACATTAGGCTGAACCGAATTCTCTGGAATGGAGACTAAGCCAGTCAGAAATGAGAGAGAGAAAGTATTGGATTGTAAAGATGGGGTGAAAATTAGGGGAGGAGTGTGGAGTAATCTTCTAGAGAATAAAGCACATGTTATTTAGTAAGTAGCATACAGGAGCATTTCGCCTGCCCATCTCCAGTCCCCCCCTAAATAAGTCCAGGATAAATAAAAAGGTATGAAGGAATAGAAGTGATATAGGTGGCTCAGCAAATATTCAAAAATTAGGAGGAAATTAGTTTATAATTTGTCACCAAGGTCATGTGCAATATCATTTGCCTTCTCATTTTTTTAGTAGTAGTGTAATATATATACACATTGTTGGTTCTTATTTTTTTTAAAGGCAGTGTAATTTTCCTAAGATGAATTTATTATGAGAGTATATTTAAGTGGTTATGATTCCAGGAAGTCATTTGAATAATTAAAATCAACAACTGCCTAAAATATTATCAAACCAAAGAAACTTTAACATCACCCTGAAACAGTCTACACTCTGTGTTATTCTAAATATTCTAAATGAGTGATTAATGAGCAAGGTTCGATTTGCAGGTATGTTCACATGTCTACAATGTTTGTGAAGTTTAAAAGAAAAGTTTGGAGCAATGTCGATAATATAATACCTATATGGTTCAATATCATATTATTTATGTATATATTTATCAAGGAGGGCCTAGAAGATTGCCTGCCAAAAAGTGGGAAATGGTGAGAGGAGGACAGAAAGACTTCCAATTGGCTTCATTTGCTCTTCTATGGTGTGAGCAATTTTTACAATGATCATTATTAGTTTTATCACTTAAAAATACATTCTAAAGAAATAAAACAGTACTGTTAGTTCTGCAAAATATCTGTGTTCTTGTGCGTAGTTTGTCTCTTCAGGAAATGCTCTATTAGATGAGATGTCAAACTTTGTTTAGATGGCTTCCAGGAGAATCAAAATTCTAAAACACGGCCAAGAAATACTGACATGAGTGTAAATAGGAAAGAAAAGGTGGAAATACTCATTTATTAACTCAGTTTAATCTTATTTTGATCAAGTTATTGGAAAAGAAATTTTGGTGTGCTGTTTCCTTACTTACATGTAGAACAAGTTGTACCAGTTCAAATTATACAATTTCTACTGTGTAGAATTATTGTTTAGTATTGGAAAAGTTTAACATTTATATCATATAACCAAAACTATGTTTATTCTTAAAATCATGATGAGACACAAAAAACTTACAGCATTGGTAAGTTGTCAACAATATTCTTCTTCATTGATTCATGCTCCTTTCTGTAGCAATTTTACAATTTTAGGTACTCTAGATGACAAAAAGTTAATGAGTAATAAGAGTTAACTTTATTTATACTCTAGTTTAAGGATCTCAACACTCTACTAGGTATGTTACCTATAGTTTATCAATGAGGAAGTCAAGGTAAGAATTATAAATAAATTAAAAATTACAAATAAATTCCCATGCTTACAAGGTGTGGAGTCAGGAGTTGATCTCAGGCAGTCTAATAGAGAACCTGTGTTGGTTCCACTAAGCAAAACTGTCTAAAATATCAGAGGCACTAAAGGGCAAAGCAGGACACTTCTTAACCTATTAGTTAAAGCATCAATTCTTATGCATGCCAACATTCAATATTAATAAATACATTTCACTCATCTGTCTGTTCACACTACTTTTCTCTATATGTTTTTTTTTCCATAGCTAGAAGATTCTTTTAAAAACAACAGTAGAAGAGCTCATCTAAATGAGAGATGTTCTCTACAACATTATTTTATTGGGTCACAGTAGCCTTGCAAAGTGCTAACTGCTGTTACCTTTTTTTATTGAAGTATAATAGATTCACAATATTATATTAGTTTCAGCTATATAGCATAGTAATTCAATATTTTTTTTAACATTTTTATTGGGGTATAATTGCTTTACAATGATGTGTTAGTTTCTGCTTTATAACAAAGTGAATCAGCTATACATATACATATATCCCCATATCTCCTCCCTCTTGCGTCTGCCTCCCACCCTCCCTATCCCACCCCTCTAGGTGGTCACAAAGCACCAAGCTCATCTCCCTGTGCTATGCAGCTGCTTCCCACTAGCTATCTATTTTATAGTTGGTAGTATATATAAGTCCATGCCACTCTCTCACTTCGTCCCAGCTTACCCTTCCCCCTCCCCATGTCCTCAAGTTCATTCTCTACGTCTGCGTCTTTATTCCTGTCCTGCCCCTAGGTTTTTTTGTTTGTTTTGTTTTGTTGTTTTTTTTGTTTTTTTTTTTAAGTTTTTTAAAAAATATTTTATTTATTTATTTATTTATTTATGGCTGTGTTGGGTCTTCGTTTCTGTGTGAGGGCTTTCTCCAGTTGCAGCAAGTGGGGGCCACTCTTCATCGCGGTGCGCGGGCCTCTCACTATCGTGGCCTCTCTTGTTGCGGAGCACAGGCTCCAGACGCGCAGGCTCAGTAATTGTGGCTCACGGGCCCAGTCGCTCCGCGGCATGTGGGATCCTCCCAGACCAGGGCGCGAACCCGTGTCCCCTGCATTGGCAGGCAGATTCTCAACCACTGCGCCACCAGGGAAGCCCTGCCCCTAGGTTTTTCAGAACATTTTTTTTTCTTTTTAGATTCCATATATAAGTGTTAGCATACAGTATTTGTTTTTCTCTTTCTGACTTACTTCACTCCGTATGACAGACTCTAGGTCCATCCGCCTCACTACAAATAACTCAATTTCATTTCTTTTTATGGCTGAGTAATATTCCATTGTATATATGCGCCACATCTTCTTTATCCATTCATCTATTGATGGACACTTAGGTTGCTCACATGTCCTGGCTATAGTAAATACAGCTGCAATGAGCATTGTGGTACATGACTCTTTTTGAATTATGGTTTTCTCAGGGTATATGCCCAGTAGTGGGATTGCTGGGTCATATGGTAGTTCTATTTTTAGTTTTTTAAGGACCCTCCTTACTGTTCTCCATAGTGGCTGTACCAATTTACATTCCCACCAACAATGCAAGAGGTTTCCCTTTTCTGCACACCCTCTCCAGCATTTATTGTTTGTAGATTTTTTGATGATGGCCATTATGACCAGTGTGAGGTGATACCTCATTGTAGTTTTGATTTGCATTTCTCTAATGATTAGTGATGTTGAGCATCTTTTCATGTGTTTGTTGGCAATCTGGATATCTTCTTTGAAGAAATGTCTATTTAGACCTCCTGCCCAGTTTTGGATTGGGTTGTTTGTTTTTGTGATATTGAGCTGCATGAGCTGCTTGTATATTTTGGAGATTAATCCTTTGTCAGTTGCTTCGTTTGCAAATATTTTCTCCCAATCTAATGGTTGTCTTTTCATCCTTTTTATGGTTTCCTTTGCTGTGCAAAAGACTTTTAAGTTTCATTAGGTCCCATTTGTTTATTTTTGTTTTTATTTCCATTTCTCTAGGAGGTGGGTCAAAAAGGATCGTGCTGTGATTTATATCATAGAGTGTTCTGCCTATGTTTTCCTCTAAAAGTTTTATAGTGTCTGGCCTTACATTTAGGTCTTTAATCCATTTTGAGTTTATTTTTGTGTATGGTGTTAGGGAGTGTTCTAATTTTATTCTCTTATTCCAGTTTTCCCAGCACCACTTATTGAAGAGGCTGTCTTTTCTCCATTGTATACTCTTGCCTCCTTTATCAAAGACAAGGTGACCATATGTGTGTGGGTTTATCTCTGGGCTTTCTATCCTGTTCCATTGATCTATATTTCTGTTTTTGTGCCAGTACCATACTGTCTTGGTTATTGTAGCTTAGTCTGAAGTCAGGGAGCCTGATTCCTCCAGCTCCATTTTTCTTTCTCAAGATTGCTTTGGCTATTCGGGGTCTTTTGTGTTTCCATACAAATTATGCAATTTTTTGTTCCAGTTCTGTGAAAAATGCCATTGGTAGTTTGATAGGGATTGCATTGAATCTGTAGATTGCTTTGGGTAGTACAGTTATTTTCACAATGTTGATTCTTCCAATCCAAGAACATAGTATATCTCTCCATTTGTTTGTATCATCTTTAATTTATTTCATCAGTGTCTTATAGTTTTCTGCATACAGGTCTTTTGTCTCCTTAGGTAGGTTTATTCCTAAGTATTTTATTCTTTTTGTTGCAATGGTAAATGGGAGTGCTTCCTTAATTTCTCTTTCAGATTTTTCATCATTAGTATATAGGAATGCAAGAGATTTCTGTGCATGAATTTTGTATCCTGCTACTCTACCAAATTCATTGATTAGATCTAGTTGTTTTCTGGTAGCATCTTTAGGATTCTCTATGTATAGTATCATGACATCTGCAAACAGTGACAGTTTTACTTCTACTTTTCCAATTTGGATTCCTTTATTTCTTTTTCTTCTCTGATTGCTGTGGCTAAAACTTCCAAAACTATGTTGAATAATAGTGGTGAGAGTGGGCAACCTTGTCTTTGTCCTGATCTTAGTGGACATGGTTTCAGTTTTTCACCATTGAGAATGATGTTGACTGTGGGTTTGTCATATATGGTCTTTATTATGTTGAGGTAGGTTCCCTCTATGCCTACTTTCTGGAGAGTTTTTATCATAAATGGGTGTTGAAATTTGACAAAAGCTTCTTCTGCATCTATTGAGATGATCATATGTTTTTTATCCTTCAATTTGTTAATACGGTGTATCACATTGATTGATTTGCATATAATGAAGAATCCTTGCATTCCTGGGATAAACTCCACTTGAACATGGTGTATGATATGTTTAGTGTGCTGTTGGATTCTGTTTGCTAGTATTTTGTTGAGGATTTTTGCATCTATGTTCATCAGTGATATTGGCCTGTAGTTTTCTTTCTTTGTGACATCTTTGTCTGGTTTTGGTATCAGGGTGATGGTGGCCTTGTAGAATGAGTTTGGGAGTGTTCCTCCCTCTGCTATATTTTGGAAGAGTTTGAGAAGGAGAGGTGTTAGCTCTTCTCTAAATGTTTGATAGAATCGCCTGTGAAGCCATCTGGTCCTGGGATTTTGTTTGTTGGAAAATTTTTAACCACAGTTTCAATTTCATTGCTTGTGATTGGTCTATTTATATTTTCTATTTCTTCCTGGTTCAGTCTTGGAAGGTTGTGCTTTTCTAAGAATTTGTCCATTTCTTCCAGGTTGTCCATTTTATTGGCATATGGTAGCTTCTGGTAATCTCTCGTGATCCTTTGTATTTCTGCAGTGTCAGATGTTACTTCTCCTTTTTCATTTCTAATTCTGTTGATTTGAGTCTTCTCCTTTTTTTATTGATGAGCCTGGCTAATGGTTTATCAATTTTGCTTATCCTCTCAAAGAACCAGCTTTCAGTTTTATTGATCTTTGCTGTTGTTTCTTTGATTTCCTTTTCATTTATTTCTGATCTGATCTTTATGATTTCTTTGCTTCTGCTAACTTTGGAGGTTTTTTTGTTCTTCTTTCTCTAATTGCTTTAGGTGTAAGGTTAGGTTGTTTATTTGAGATGTTTCTTGTTTCTTGAGGTAGGATTGTATTGCTATAAACTTCCCTCTTAGAACTGCTTTTGCTGCATCCCATAGGTTTTGGGTCATCATGTTTTCATTGTCATCTGTTTCTAGGTATTTTTTGATTTCTTCAGTGATCTCTTGGTTATTTAGTAGTGTATTGTTTAGCCTCCATGTTTGTATTTTTTACAGTTTTTTTCCTGTAACACAACCATAGCGTTGTGGTCAGGAAAGATACTTGATGCGATTTCAATTTTCTTAAATTTACCAAGGCTTGATTTGTGACCCAAGATATGGCCTATCTTGGAGAATGTTCCATGAGCACTTGAGAAGAAAGTGTATTCTGTTGTTTTTCGATGGAATGTCCTATAAATATCAATTAAGTCCGTCTTGTTTAATGCGTCATTTAAAGCATGTGTTTCCTTATTTATTTTCATTTTGGATGATCCGTCCATTGGTGAAAGTGGGATGTTAAAGTCCCCTACTATGATTGTCTTACTGTTGATTTCCCCTATTATGGCTGTTAGCATTTGTCTTATGTATTGAGGTGCTCCTATGTTGGGTGCATAAATATTTACAATTGTTATATCTTCTTGGATTTATCCCATGATCATTATGTGGTGTCCTTCTTTGCCCCTTGTAATAGCCTTTATTTGAAAGTCTATTTTGTCTGATATGAGAATTGCTACTCCAGCTTTCTTTTGATTTCCATTTGCACAGAATATCTTTTTCCATCCCCTTACTTTCAGTCTGTATGTGTCCCTAGGTCTGAAGAGGGTCTGTTGTAGACAGCATATGTACAGGTCTTGTTTTTGTGTCCATTCAGCCAGTCTATGTCTTTTGGTTGGAGCTTTTAATCCATTTACATTTAAGGTAATTATCAATATGTATGTTCCTATTACTATTTTCTTAATTGTTTTGTTGGTTATTGTAGGTCTTTTTCTTCTCTTGTGTTTCCTGCCTAGAGAAGTTCCTTTAGCATTTGTTGTAAAGCTGGTTTGGTGGTGCTGAATTCTCTTAACTTTTGCATGTCTGTAAAGATTTTTAATTTCTCTGTCGAATCTGAATGAGATCCTTGCTGGGTAGAGTTATCTTGGTTGTAGGCTTTTCTCTTTCATCACTTTAAATATGTCCTGCGACTCCCTTCTGGCTTGCAGAGTTTCTGCTGAAAAATCAGTTGTTAACCTTATGGGGATTCCCTTGTATGTTATTTGTTGCTTTTCCCTTGCTGCTTCCAATATTTTTTCTTTGTTTTTAATTTTTGATAGTTTGATTAATTTGTGTCTCGGCGTTTCTCTTTGGGTTTATCCTGTATGGTACTCTCTGTGCTTCCTGGACTTGATTGACTATTTTCTTTCCCATATTAGGGAAGTTTTCCACTATAATCTATTCAAATATTTTCTAAGACCCTTTCTTTTTCTCTTCTTCTTCTGGGACCCTTATAATTCAAATGTTGGTGTGTTTAATGTTGTCCCAGAGGTCTCTCAATTCTTTTCATTCTTTTTTCTTTATTCTGCTCCCTGGCAGTTATTTCCACCATTTTTTCTTCCAGCTCACTTATCCGTTCTTCTGCCTCAGTTATTCTGTTATTGATTCCTTCTAGAGTATTTTTTTTTAAGTTTTTTTTTTTAAGGTTTTTATTGATTGATTGATTGCTATGTTGGATCTTTGTTTCTGTGCTAGGGCTTTCTCTAGTTGTGGCAAGTGGGGGCCACTCTTCATCGTGGTGTGCGGGCCTCTCACTATCGTGGCCTCTCTTGTTGCGGAGCACAGGCTCCAGACGCGCAGGCTCAGCAATTGTGGCTCACGGGCCCAGTTGCTCCGCGGCACGTGGGATCTTCCCAGACCAGGGCCCGAACCCGTGTCCCCTGCATTAGCAGGCAGACTCTCAACCACTGCGCCACCAGGGAAGCCCCTAGAGTATTTTTAATATCAGTAATTGTGTTGTTCATCACTATTTATTTGCTCTTTAGTTCTTCTAGATCCTTGTTAAATGTTTCTTGTATTTTCTCCTTTCTGTTTCTGAGATTTTGGATCATCTTTACTATCATTACTCTGAATTCTTTTTCAGGTAGCTCACCTATTTCATCTTCTTTTTTTTTTTTTTGTCTTGTAGGTTTTTACCTTGATCCTTCGTCTGTAACAAATTTTTTGTCATTTCTTTTCTTTTTTTTTTTTTTTTGATGGGTGGTGCTGTATTCCTGTCTTACTTCTTACTGGTTGTTTGGCCTGAGACGTCCAGCACTGGAGTTTGCAGGCAGTTGGATAGAGCTGGGTCTTGGTGCTGAGATGAGGACCTCCGGGAGGCCTCCCTCCGATTGATATTCCCTGGGCTCTGAGGTTCTCCTTTTAGTCCAGCGGTTTGGACTCAGAGCTCCCACCACAGGAACTTGGGTCCGACCTCCGGCCTGGGAACCAAGATCCCGCAAGTCAGTTGCTGGGCGTTCCTCCTGTCCCCTTAGGTGCCCATGGTCCCCCACCGGTGCCTGGTAAGTACTCTAGTTGTGAGGATACGTGAATTCCACATCCTCCTACTATGCCATCTTGACTCCTGGAATTAGGTTTTCTTTATATGTTTGGTCGAATTCCCCTGTGATACCATCCAGTCCTGGACTTTTGTTTGCTAGGAGGTTTTTTTCTTTTTTTTTTTTTAATTACAAATTCAATTTCACTACTAGTAATCAGTCTGTTCAGATTATCTGTTTCTTCCTGATTCATTCTTGGCAGGTTGTCACAGTAGCCTTGCAAAGTGCTTACTGCTGTATCTTGCTGCTTGGCCTGTATCACAGAGTAGAGGTCACAATGCTAGGCCTCCAGTCCCAACACTGATCTAAATATGTGATCTTGGCTATTCTCTAGCTTTACTTTCTTGATCTGTTAAATGAGAGATTTGGACTAGAAAATCTCTGAGGTCATTTCCATCACTATAATTAAATACTCTATGCTTCTAAGTGATGAGAGACTAAAGACATTCCTGCACTGAACTTTGCATGTAATCAGCTGACACTACAATTTAGGATGTCAGACTATCCTTATGTTATTCCTGATTTGATTATGGTTAGAGGCTGATGTGTTTCTAGTGTACATAGTTACAATTGACATTGATGGGTATAAAGCAGTTCACGGGGCTTATTAAATCTAGCCTTAGAATTTGAATGTTCTGGGTTTCCTCCAGTGCTCATATAAACTATATATCATCTTAATTTTGAAATTTGACCTTCCTCAGCATAAGTAAAGGCTTCTGGATTTCAGAGGCATTTGTGATTTCACAAAGTGTCCCTGAATACGATGTTAGCCTCTGTGTCACGTTCTGAAAGCCCAGCTCTAAATAAATCTTATTGGGTGTTTGGTTTGAAGGTGAACTCAAGCAAATCTATTATTGAAAATCTGGTTCCTGGTGCCCAGTACCAGGTTGTGATGTACCTAAGAAAAGGCCCTTTGATTGGACCACCTTCAGACCCTGTGACATTTGCTATTGGTAAGTTGCCAGCCACAAGAATAATACCTTTATCAGAGTACTGTTTGGAGGGGTGCAATTTCTAAGCTCAAGTCATTATCATCATTTATGGGAGGTCCATACTTGTTCACCCAATATTCAACCTTCAGAGTAATTAATGATTACAATTGTATACCTGGAGCCATCCTTAGCATCCATTACTTGGGAAAAAGAAAATCGCAGGCAAATATTTTTAGTTTTTAATGATTATATCAGAAGAGTGAAAAACCTAGTTATTAGATAGCAGTGTGAAGCCATTGCTAAGATATTAAACATTCCTTCTTGACTTTCTTTTTTCACTCCCCTCCCTTCTTCTTAGTTCCAACTGGAATAAAGGATTTAATGCTCTATCCCTTGGGTCCTACAGCAGTGGTTTTGAGCTGGACCAGACCTTACTTAGGAGTGTTCAGAAAATATGTGGTTGAAATGTTTTATTTCAACCCTACAACAATGACATCAGAATGGACAACTTACTATGAAATAGCAGCGACTGTCTCCTTGACTGCATCAGTGGTAATCTTTCCTTAACCAGCTGTCACATTTTCCTGTGTCAACAGACATGCTTTCATGTACCAAATGTGTCTGAAAAAATTATTATGTGTTATGTAAGTTAGACCGTTTTGTAAATACACACAGGTAGCTTGCTGCTTTCAAGGTTTGGGGTTGTTTTTGCTTTTAATTTTTTTGTTGTTTTTTGAGAAAGAGAGAGAGAGAATTGTGTGAAACTAGCTTTCACTCTTAATTGAGTGTATTTGCTAATTCACATTTTAGTAGACCTACCAAGTGCTTATTGTTTCTCTCTGCTCCTAAGGAAGAAAACACAGGAGATTTCCTCTAGTCATTCAATAATTATTTGACACTGCTTAACTCTAATGATGGCTCTTCTTGACATTGAAAAATCAGTTAAATACCAATAATGTCAGGCCCTTAGAGGATGTTCTTCAAGAGAGCAGGAAAAGACTGCTCTTTCTGAGACTAGAATAATTTTAAAAGTACAGGTTAGCTACAGGTCACACACAAATTACACAATTGTCCTCTACCCAGTTGACAACTCTGGTGATTGCCACCCAATATGGATGCATGTTTATGGTCCAAGCTGGGAGAATATAAAGTTGTGAAAGGTTATTTGCCTTAGAAATAGGAGGACATGTACATACAGTGACTTACAAATAAATACTAATTCACTTGTGTAATATAACTTAGGAAACTGCAAAAGGAAACAAATACTGAACATATTTGACTCTATATCTTTTGATCACTTTTTTAAAAATATATTATATTGTACATCATTTTATTTACACATCATCTCATTCCAAAAAGAATATTTTTAATGGAAAATGGGAAATACAAAAAGGCAAAAGGAAATTAAAAATTACTTTTTTCATAGCCTAAGAGAAGTACATAACTGTATTCCAAAAATGTGATTTTCCCTCTTAGTCTTTTGTCTTCTTGCTTTTTTCAGAGGATAGCTCATCTGTTGCCAGCATGGTACTACAACTTTCGAGTTACCATGGTAACATGGGGAGACCCGGAACTGAGCTGCTGTGACAGTTCCACCATAAGCTTCATAACAGGTAAGTGTGTGGAAAATGGTCCCATGAGGAGAGATCACTATTTTGAGGAAGTTCTGAGGGGACCCATCTCCAGAAATTGCTAGTCATTCACCCAGGACCGACTGAGTATCAATTTCACAGAAGATGATATACTTGATTCTGAAAATGTATTATTTGTTTAAATAATAGTCTTTAAAAATTAAAATATAATTTGTATCCTGAGTTATTGTCCTTGATTTCTTTTTATCCTGAGTCACTGCCCTTGATTTGTGCACCCCTGTTCAGAATTGATTAGAATCGAGATGTAGCAGGCAGAGCTTTCAGCTTTACACCACACTCAATTGATTTTATCCATTTTGATAATTTTATTTGGTAGAGTGCCTCCATTTCCTTATTAATTAAGCCATTTTCAAAGTCACAGGCTGACTGCAGTACTGTCCATTGCAGGAATTAAAACAGACCTGGAGACACATAAACTTGGGTGTGTGAGTCACAGGTTTGCCACCTTCCACCTGTAAACTCGAGCAAGTTAATTCTTCTAAGCCTCAGTTTTTTTCAGGTGTAAAATAAGGATGATAATAGTATCTATAATCTGCTATTATTATCTATTGTTACTTCCCAATTAAATAAGCTACTTAGCAAAATACATGGCACAAAGTTTAAGTACTCAAAAAACTGTTAGTGTTGGATCCTCAGAACCTAAAATTATGTAGATCACTATCATATGGCAGAGATAGCAGAGGTGGGCAGAGGTAGCAACAAGAGAGGAAATTCATCCAAGAAACAGTAACCCTCGTTGTCTGAACTAAGATTTTTTCAAGAACTTTTGATGGGACAGCAAAGCCATGATTAAAGTTATACTGAGAAAAGAAAAGAGAAAGATATTGTTTAGGTGAAGAATAATTTTGTCAAAATCATTTACTCACTGGACTTCCAGCTTTACCCTGTTGAGATTTATCAATTAAAAAAACAATGGAAAGAAATGAATCATGTGAATTCTTACACAATCAACTTACATAGTTCATCACTTTTGTTTACTGGCCAATGTCAAGAGCTTCCTTTGTTCCAGATGTTAATAGTAATATTAAAGTAGAGAAGTGAAAGACTACCGTAAAAAGAGAAAATACCAATTATTTGACAAGCCCTGTGTTAGCCTTTTTGACTATATTCATAATCACATACTTAATTATAATTAAACTTCATTGTATCAAGAATTCATACACTTAACTTTATTGGGATGAACGCTCTGAGAATGCTCTTTCCTTCTCAGACAGAGCAGCTGTCTGGAAAAAGCCCAGACGTCACATCTGACCACTTGATGGAACAGCCTTGACCCTGCTAATTTCCAGCTATAGAATTTTGAGCAAATTATCTTAATGATCCTGGACTTGTATTTTCTCACTGGTAAAACTCAAAATATTGCCTAACAACTGGCTAATGAAACAAAGCTAAGCGTAGGGAACTTGCTGTAGTGAGCCAGGACACTTTCTGGACAGAGTGTTCGTGGTGTCTCCCAAGGGGGACATCAGAAATGAAATATTAATAGGATTTGGAATTCTGGACTCAGATGGTTTAGGTGTGCCTTTCAAAGTTGGGAACTACCTGGGAATGGGCAAAGATCATGAGATAAGAGTTTAGGTGGACAAAGCAAGTCTGGATATGTAAACTATGGTTAATAAGCAAGCTACTTGCCTAGGTGAGCAGTCTATTGTCTCCAATAAATTGATCTTTGGGAATTTCTTATTTTTTCCTGGGACCAACCATTAAGTCATGCTGACACTGGGGATCCACAGTGTTATCTAAGCGTATTGACACAGATGGTCTCAATTCTCACATCTATAAAATGGGCATAATAATACCTCATAGGGTAGTGTGAGAATTAAATTATGTAATCTAAATCATTATTAAAATACATATGGTAGCTGAGTTTTATTTTTATACCTGTATCTAAAACTAGTTGAAATTTTAGGTTTTGGTGGGGGGGGGCTTTCTTCCCTCATTTCAATTTTAAAGCAAATAAAGACCTCATACTTTACTTTCATATGCTTTCCAATTGTAATCCAAATTGCCAAACTGTGCGGGAATAGGAATAAAATACTTGAATAAGGTGTGATTTATTAGAACCTCAAGTCTATTATCTTTGTTAGGCAGTTTGTCTGCAAGTCAAGTTCGTAATTATGCTAGTGTACCAAATAATGTTTAATAAACAAATAGTGACATCTGGTGGCCTTTCAGCAATATGCTGGATTTGAAATCAACAACACGGAGTATAAAAATGTGAAGACTTCATACCTGTGAGGGAGAGATATATACTTCTGGCTTTGCAATTTTAAATATGTTCACTCAAATTAGAACTTGAGAAAATATCCTTTGAAGAAATATATGTATAGGTTCTTGTATATAGTGAATTATGTAAAAATATGGTTACGAGGCTATAAAGAAACCAGGGTTACTTTCCTTTATTAGAATTTTCTGCAATATGATATGGGTTTGTGCTACTTATTATAGGCATTGTTGATATTTCAAGATTTTATTGTCAAACATATAGAAATGCTACTCATACTTAGCATGAAACAGAAATATGCTTTTTACTCTATTACACATCTCTTTAGTGAATAATTGTATCTGAAAGCATAGATAGTTATGAATGTTTGTTATACGTATTAGTGCATGTTAAAGAAAATAAGTCTTTCTGATTTGTAGAAATTCTCCTCCAAACATTGGTTGGTTTGGGACTGTATCTTGGAATAGAACACTTGGCTATCTTCAAACCAACATCACAGGGAATTTAAATGCAACTGTGTATTTCTTAAAATCTTCAGAATTATCAGTTACTTTAAAAAATAATTAAAGTGTGCTTTCAGATCTTATGTATTATAAAGCTTGTGATGAACTCTCCTCCCCAATCGGAATTTTTTAAAATTTAAACGTGTAAGGTTATAAAATAAATTCATAAACTCAGTGTCAGAGAGAATTTAGCTTTTTAAATTTAAAAATCTCTTCCTTCCCTCCCTTAATACTTGCTTCAGCAACTTTTATTTAGAGCCTACCTTCCGCGAAACACTGCGCTAGACACTGTCAATGCCATTGTCTTGTTATCTTATGGACATAATATTTATTTTTCTGTTCCTCTACTCATTGATCCTACTGTTCTTTATTCCTGTAAACTTCTTTGCTGCCACAATAAAAAAGGTTTATTTTTACAGGACCCCAGAGTTTCTAGTACTGCTTGGAAAATAAGTTCACCAATGCCTAATAATATTAATTTATTGATCCAACAATAAATTAACCCCAAATTTGACCCACACATGTGAACATTTTAGGAATCTTGTAAATGAAATTTATATAAAAAACCTTGCTCTCCTCAGGGATAGGTCTGGCTGTCTTGGGTCTGAGCCATACAAGGTAGCGTCCCACAAAACAAGTGCCCACCTCATACCATCAAACTTCACTATATTACCGACAGGTCCAAGAGTCCCTAGGACCATCATGAGGTGTGAATTTTAATTCTCTAAATTACCTCTATATGGGATTTCATGCTCTGTTGATAAGTACTTTAATTATTCATAGTCTCTTATACTAAAGTGTGGTTCTTTCCTCCCTCATAGCCCCAGTTGCTCCAGAAATCACTTCTGTGGAATATTTCAACAGTCTGTTATATATCAGTTGGATATATGGGGATGACACTACTGACCTCTCGCATTCTAGAATGCTCCACTGGATGGTTGTTGCAGAAGGAAAGAAGAAAATTAAAAAGAGCGTATGTTTCTTTGATTCCCAGTATTGGGCATCTGTTTGAAAACCATGAAGCAAACATTTATTGAGACATCAAAAAAATATTTGTATGCCAAGTGGCACTGTTTTCAGTTCTGGAGACAGGATAGTGAACAAAAATTAAATTCCTTCTTTCACAGAGCTTACCTTTTAATCTTTAGTAGTGAGTAGTAATCATTGTAACTATTGATTTCACCTGTGTTTAAAGTTATGCCTGAGCTTTTTCTTCAGGATACTAAACATTTCCAAGAAAACCATAGTTATGTCATTATTTTCTCCATATATCCCCAACACCTAAGTATTTGGATATGTTGGAAATACTAATTTCTTTTCTCCTGGTTTATTAAGCTTTTTGACATTATATTAGTTAGGGTACCAAGTAAATGACTGTAGTGATATTTTTTTTAAAGGCTGTGGATGAAAGAATATCAACACCTATGTCTCTCTCATGGTACCCAGCACTAACAGGGCACCTCTGCTGTGAGAGATCATCCAAGGGTCCAGATTCTTTCTATTTTGCTGCCGCATCTGCCACTATGTGTAGCCCTCATCTGCATAGGCAAACTTTCCTCATCTTTACAGCCATATTCCAGCCCACAGGAAGGGGAAAAGAGAGGACACAAAGGCCCAGCACATACAGGGTGTGAACAAAACTATAAGTTGCCCATGGTACCTCCTCTTACCCATGGTTGGAATGGTGTCACATGGTCCCCACTAGCTATAGAAGAAACTGGGAAACATAGTCTTTAGTTAAGAAAGCAGGTGTCCATAGACATGGTTAGCTTTCTTCTGAGCTTCTCAGAAGGCTGAACAATGTTCCTATTATTAAACCCAAGCAATTGCTTTTTCTAAAATTTGCTGTGAATATGAGGGGGAAAAAATCAGAGTAATACCCATTCCAAACAAAGGAATTAATCACAAGAATGTTCCTTTATGTATTGTGCCTATTTAGAGCTACCTTGCATTTGGCTCAGCTGAGAAATTTATATCATGTTCAGAGGAAATAATATATTCGTAAGGCTTAATCAACTGTAGATTGTGGCACAGAGCATAGAGGGAACATCTGTGATAGCCCTGTAGCTGTTTGGAATGGTATTCTAGTTCAAGGCCATTAGAAGCTTAAACCCTCCATTCTGATGATCTTGCAGGTAACACGCAATGTCATGACCACAATTCTCAGCCTGCCTCCGGGAGATATCTACAATATCTCCGTAACTGCTTGCACTGAAAGAGGAAGTAATACCTCCATGCTCCACCTTGTCAAGCTAGGTAAGAAAAGTACACAGGTGTGTGTGTGAAAATATGCTGGGAGAACTAGTGTTTGTATCTCTTGGTTTAACATGGTCTTTGCAATTCAATGAAATAGAAAAAAAAAATGGTTTGCTGTCTTATATAAGTACAAAAGAGACTTAATACTATCAAAAGAGTACATTCAACTTATAAATTTCTGTGAGTGCAGCGTTTACTGTGCTGGAGACAAGCGTGTTCATCATTCATAGTAAGGCTAGAGGAACCAACGAGTCTTAGAATTTTAGAGATGGATGGACCTTAGACATTATCTAGTGCCGTGTTCTCAACCCTATCAGACACCATTCCCTTTTTATATAAATATTATGCAATGCCCTCTTTAATATCTTAAATTGAAATTCATAGATAAAATAATCCACATGTTGATTTTTTAAATTTGATATAAATCCTAACTTTAATACAAAATCAAAATAAAAGAAAAATAACTTATAAAAAATAATATGGATTCCCTATGTATATGTTCAGGTACAGCTTTTAGCTATTCTAAAAGTCATAATGGGACTACCTGATGACTACATACAGTGAAAACTAATAAATGTGAGTTTGCAAGAAGTAACAGGATCAGTAGTTCTTCCATACAAGAAGTATAAAAATAAATGAATACATTCATATTAATTAATTATTATTAATTAGAAATAGATAATTAAAATAATTAAAAATAAAGCATAAGTACAGGTGGACCCTAGAATAAAACCTAGAGTTAGAATAAGTAATAAGAGACTAGACAAATTTGCCTGTGATGAAAGAAAGAGGGAAATAACCTTAGTTAAAGTAGAGATAACATGCTGAGAAAAATAATGAGCCGTGGATGAGGGAAAATGAGGAAACTATTATATTATTGCAAATGAACTGGAACTTATTGTGTAGTGTCAAAATAATTATTTATATTATGAAAAACAACTTGGAAGTGGCACTCTATGACACAAAACACATCTTCTACATTCAACAATCTACCATGTATTAAAGTATATATTTAGTTTCTGGTACTTAAAGGGACCTCAGAAGTAATATCCTATAATCAGCAGCAGGCAAAAGAGGACAGGTTGGCAAAAAGTTGGGTGGTAGACCTCTTGGGGCAGTATCAGTTTGAGAATGATAACCCCAAAATAAATGCAGTTCAATATGTAATTTTCACAGCAGAGATCTCATCCTTTTTATAGTTGAAAATTTTAAATATATACATAACTAGACAGCATGAAATCATTTCATGATCCATACAAATATTGAATCACTATGTTGTAACCTGAAACTAATACAATGTTGTGTGTCTATTATAATTCAATAAAAAATAAATGTATATGGAAATAAAAATATATTCAAAACATTTAGTTCAACTTACTGACATCATCGTTTCAGATATCTGCTAATTTATATTGTGTCTGTCTGTCTGTAAAAGTTCCAAATCGTTTCTGTTATTACACATGTTCATATGTGCAGCTATAAGTAAAGAACAATCCAGGGTGTTTTATTAGCAGCTTAAATACCAGGAGCAGCAGTGTTGACAGTGAGGTACCTTCAGAAAACTCTTGGAAAATCCAGAACCAAACAAAACAATCTTTTCTTAGTTTATCCACTAGTTGCATTTCTCTATAATTCAATGCATAAGACACAAAGTCTTAAATCTTTTTTGTCTCTTATTTGCCACAGTAAAAACTAAACTCTTGCACTGAAATCCCTTAGAATTAATTTGGTAATTGAAAATGGATGATGTATTAAATAGACACTATGGGCAGAAAAAGTAAATTATTGAGTAGTTTTTTTTAATAACATTTTAAAAAAAATTTTATTGGAGTATAGTTTATTTACAATGTTGCGTTAGTTTCAGGTGTACAGCAAAGTGATTCAGTTATACGTATACATATATTCATTCTTTTTCAGATTCTTTTCCCATATAGGTTATTACAGAATATTTAATAGTGTTCCCTGTGCTATACAGTAGGTCCTTGTTGGTTATATATTTTATATATAGTAGTGTGTGTATGTTAATTCCAAGTTTCTAATTTATCCCTCCCCCCTCCATGTTTCCCTCTGGTAACCATAAGTTTGTTTTCAAAATCTGTGAGTCTGTTTCTGTTTTATAAATAAGTTCATTTATATCATTTTTTTTAAATTAGATTCCACATATAAGTGATATCATATGATATTTGTCTTCCTCTGTCTGACTTACTTCTCTTAGTATGATAATCTCTAGATCCATCCAGGTTATTGCAAAAGACATTATTTTGTTTGACATTATAGCTGAGTAATATTCCATTGTATATATGTACCTCATCTTCTTTATCCATTCCTCTGTCAATGGGCATTTAGGTTGCTTCCATGTCTTGGCCATTGTAAATAGTGCTGCAATGAACATTGGGGTGCATGTATCTTTTTGAATTATGGTTTTCTCTGATACATACCCAGGAGTGGAATTGCTGGATCAAATGGTAGCTCTATTTTAGTTTTTTAAGGAACCTCCATACTGTTCTCCATATTGGCTACACCAATTTACATTCCCACCAACAGTGTAGGAGGGTTTCTTTTTCTCCACACCCTTTCCAGTATTTATTGTTTGTAGACTTTTTGATGATGGCCATTCTGACCGGTGTGAGGTGATACCTCATTGTAGTTTTGATTTGCGTTTTTCTGATAATTAGTGATGTTGAGCATCTTTTCATGTGCCTTTTGGCCATCTGTATGTCTTCTTTAGAGAAGTGTTTGTTTAGATCTTCTGCCCATTTTTTGATTGGGTTGTTTGTTTTTTTGATATTGAGCTGCATGAGCTGTTTGTATATTTTGGAGATTAATCCCTGTGGGTCCCTTCATTTGCAAATATTTTCTCCCATTCTGTGGGTTGTCTTTCCATTTTGTTTACAGTTTCCTTTGCTGTGCAAAAGCTTTTAAGTTTAATTAGATCCCATTTGTTTATTTTTGGTTTTTCTTTTCATTACTCTAGGAGGTGGACCAAAAAAAGATATTGCTGTGATTTATGTGAAAGAGTGTTCTGCCTATGTTTTCCTCTAAGAATTTTATAGTGTCCGGCCTTACATTTAGGTCTTTGATCCATTTTGAGTTTATTTTTGTGCATGGTGTTGAATAGTTTTTAAATAACATCTTAATTCCATTTGTGTCCTTCTTCATGGCAACTTTCTTCAAAATTATTTTACTTAACCTTAAATTTTTTTCCAACATTAATTGCATGATAAAGTACTTGTACTTATATTTATAGTGGATTTATTCTTATGCAAAGTTAGAAATTCATGTGGAACGTGGGACATGGGACAATTTTTCTCTTTGGAACTTTCTTGATCATTGCAGGACATCTAGTATTTCTGAGCCCTGCCCACAGAAGTCTGGTTAACTTCCTCCATTGTGACTACTAAAAACATTTCTGCAAATTTCCAAGCACCCTCAAGGGGGCGGTACTACTCCTATTGAGAATCATGAGTAGAGTTCTTTAATGCACTGCACACAATCTGCTTTTCCCTAGCAGTCTATACTTGAATTCCAGGAATGTGGAGATCACCAGCTTCCAACATTGCACGATCTATTTATTAAGACAAAAAAATCACCTGATTCCAACCATTAACTCTGATTTTGTTCTCTGTATGAATGTTAGTTCAAAACTTGTTTCCAGGTAACTGGAATTACTTGAAGATCATGTCTGTGTTCCCCAAGTCTTTCTTTTCCCAAGCTTTATTAGCATAAGCAACCATAAGTGTTTCTCAGGTTTCTAGATGCTTTCTCCAACTTATTTGGTTTGTTGGTCTCCCTTAAAGTACAAGTTCAGAAGTGGTCTTACCAAAATAGCATTCAGTGGCCTATTGTGTGTTTTGCTGTCATTTTTATGTGACATTATGGATGATCCATGAAGCCTCAGGAATATGGGTTAAAGTCATGAACTGGGACAATTACACTCAAACAAATAGGAATGTGAGTAAAAAACTGTCATAGTTTCCCAAACTTATCATGAGGTTTTGAGTTCCCATGTTTCCCCATTAACAGACAGGACTGCCTAAACCAGTTTAGGAAGTTCCTTTGAGGGCTTCCCTGGTGGTGCAGTGGTTAAGAATCCGCCTGCCAACGCAGGGGACACGGGTTCGAGCCCTGGTCCGGGAAGATCCCACATGCTGCAGAACAACTAAGCCCGTGCACCACAACTACTGAGCCTGCACTCTAGAGCCCGAGAGCCACAACTACTGAGCCTGCAGCTTGGATACCTAGAGCCCGTGCTCTGCAACAAGAGAAGCCATCACAGTGAGAAGCCCGTGCACCGCAACGAAGGGTAGCCCTGCTCGCCGCAACTAGAGAAAGCCCGTGCCCAGCAACGAAGACCCAGCGCAGCCAAAAAAATAAAAATAAATAAATTTGGTTTAAAAAGTTCCTTTGAACTTTTCAAAGAGGGAAGACAAGTTCCCGCAGCAATTATTTCTAGTGAATCATTACCCTTAGAATTGATAAGCTTTTCCATGTTGGTATGTTAATATCAGACAGAATATTACATCTATCCTGTTCCTCTCTGAAAGCAAGACAATCTTTATATAATGTGCCTGTCCTTAGCCTTTTTTTCCCCCGAAAACGAAATAACCCTACTTTTTATCCATTTGTCTAAAGGTCAATTTTCCATTCTACTAATGACATTACTGTGTTTTATAAGCTCTTTCAATTTTCTATAACACACACTACCTTGCCTGCTGTAGATGCTTAATAGATATTTGTTGAATGGAATTGAAACTATAGACCTCGAAGCTGAAATTAGTATTACAGTTAATATTTAACCAAAACAAGTTTCAGCTTTCAGAGAAGTGAAACATTTTGCTTTAGTAATAACTGAATTGCAATTGTTTTCACAAAACATTCATTCTTGCCATTTTTATGTTTCTATACAGCATTCATTTGGTATACATAGAAGTCAAATTAATTCGACTTTACAGAAAAATACAGCTTTGGCACACAGATTTTCAGTGCTTGTTTAACTCAGAAGGCCATCTTTAACCTAGGTTCAACACTGTTTGTACCAGCCCTGAGTTTAATTTCTCTGTAAAGAGATCTCTTTGGAAAGGCTCTACTTGCTGTCATGGAGGACAGGATCTACATCTGCGGAAAGAAACCAGACTATCAATGAATCCAGAACAACATAAATTAATCCAAGGTGGCATGTACAAGGGGAGAAAGCTCTCAAAACAGTTGCCAAAAAATTTCTATTATTATGTCATCAACAGACATCCAGAGAAGATACGTGCCATTAGTGGTGCTGTTTGCAAGGCTTTGAGCCAGTCATCCCATTAAGAATTTTAGGTTGCCAGCAGTTTCATGGTACTATGGTGGTACATGATGACAGCTCACTTAAGCAGTTAACATGAATGTCAATCAAATCTGCACTAAGACTTGTCATTTTACAAGAGCTCGTTGGTCTGCATGCAACTGCGGCTTCAACAAGCAACCAGTTGTAACTTCTAGTCTTGGTGAATCTACCTGGAACTCTGGAGAAACTTTAGGAAGATTTGACAAGTTTACATCATACAATCAGTTTTCCAACCTAAAAAGAAAAAAAAAGGGGGGAAGGAAGCAAGGAAGGAAGGAGTGAGGGAAAGAAATAAGAATGAGAAAGAAATAAGAATGAGATTCATAAAATAGATCTATGGTAATAGAATATCCATCCATTACTTTATTTAACAAATATATGCTGAGAAACTTCTAAGCACTGCTCAGATGCCAGACTTCTTATCATAATAAACCCAAAAAGTTACGTTCATTTTCTGTTCACAAGGAGCTTATGATCTAGTGAACGGAGAGATGGTCATAAATGCTTTTCAGAGCATTAAAATAGGGTATATGATGCAGATGGCTTTGGAGTGAAAGCTTTCTCTGAGGAAGCAACGAGAAGAGATCTGAATAACAAGAAAGGATCATCCATAAAAAGGTTGGGGAAGAGCACATAGGCAGAAAGAACCAGGAGAAGTCAGATTATATGGGACTTGCAAGGCATGGGGTTGAGATTTTATTTTGATATTGCACATTTGAAGCCATTTAGAGAATTTAACATAAATAATCTGACTTATATTTAAAATAAGCCTTCCAGTTGCTCAAGGGAGAAAGGATTTGGGGGTCAACAATAAAGGTAGGGAGAACAATTAAGGGATTATTTGTCATTAGCCTTAAAAACAGCATTCTAATTAAAATAAGTGCTGTGGGAAATGATGGTAACTTTGACCAAAATAGTAGTAATGGAGATGGAGAAAACTGGGCAGAATTCAGGAGCTGTTTTGGAGGTTGTGTCCCCAGAAATTTCTGATGGGGTGAAACAGGAAATGAGAGAAAGAGAAATTAAGAATGTCTCCTAGGCTTTGCTCTTGAGCAACTAGGGTGGTGAGTGGTACAATTTACTGAGATTGAAAGGACTAGAAAAACTAGAAGAGGAGGAAACTGGAGGAAAGCTGAGAGTCAAGGATTCTTCCTCAGACATAAAAAATCAAAAGGACATCCAAGTGCAGTTGTCAAGTAGAGACTATTGATATATGTGTCTGGAGATCAGGGGAGAATTCTAGGCTGGAAACATAAATTTAGGGGTGTCTGGATAAGATCATCAAGCACTAAGTAGAAACAGAGGAAAGGAGCCCTGGGTCTAGCCAAGAAGAACCACTCTAGCATTTAGAGACTGAGCAGAGGAAGAGGAGTTAGCAAGAGAGACATGGAAGGAACAGCCAATAAAGTCAGAGAAAGGCGAAAAACAGAATGTGTACACCATGACTGTCAAAGGTCTGCTTTATCCTGACCACCAACCTGCTCAGGCAGGTTCAAGATAAGGACTCAGATAACTTTAGTTCTGGGAGGGATTTGGAGATAATTTAGTGCAATGTCCTCATTTGGGCAAGCTGAAACCTAGAGAAATCTGTTGAGCCTGGATCTAGAAACAGTACTTTTTAATCCATCTGCTGGCTTATGTCTTCCTGGATTTGGGGTGTATTTTTTTTTCTAAAAACTTCATTTTTTATGAACGCATTTAACAGAGCAGGAAGGAGCCTCACACCCATTCCTGTGGCTTTCTGTTCCTGTTTGGGAATTTGAACATTGTGAAATTGGCTTGATTTCCTTCATCTCAACCATGAAAGTTTTTATATAGATGAGAAATCTTTAAAACATAATTTGACTATAGACACAGATGTTAGGAATTGGGGGGATATTAGAATCTGCTCTCTTCTCCTCTCTCTCGCTCTCTCTCTCTCTCTCTCATGCACACTCACACATCAAATTTTAGTAGCTTACAAATAATTATATCCACTTTGATGAAATGTAATTTCTGACTATATAAAAGCCCAGCCATTACAAGGTACTGCCCTTCCTGGTCTCCCTGTCAGTTGAGAAAATTTGTTTAATTCTTATGTTGAAATCATTGCGTGTACAATTTTGGGAAATAGTTACTTGGATATATGCATTTCTCATTTTTGGTAAGAATTGAGTTAAGTGTTGTGAGTCATGGCAAACTGAAGTCTAAAGTACCTCTCCCTAGCCACCCATCCCTTTCCTTGAATCCTCTCCCAGTAAGTGACTAACTTGTTATTCCCCTTACCCACCACCAAAACAAACGAACAAAAATGAGTTCAATAAGAAGGTGAATAAATTTGTGTCAGTGTAGCACAGAGAGAGGAAAGGAAGATGAACGAGTGAATGGATTGAAGAGAGGGAGGAAATGATAAAGTAAAGAAAGTGTGTATATCCTTTATTTATATATATTTATATTTAACTTAATTTATATATATATATATATATATAAACACACTTTACGCAGATATGCTATTAATTTGGGTGATAATATGACTGTGATGGCTGGCAAAAATATGCCAAGTAGAACATATATACACCACCAGTCAATTAGAAAGAAGATAATAAAATAACCAAGGTACTATAGTTTTTAAAAATTAACTTATCCTATCAGTCAACAAATCTTTATTTAACATTTATTATGTGCTTCCCACTAATCTATGTGCTGAGGATACACAAATGAACAAAGCTGACAGAAATTTCTATCCTCCTTCTAGTGGAGAAAAAGAGACAATAAGCGTAAATATAAGGATGTCAAATGGTGATAAGTGTTATGGAGAAAAATGAAGCAGGAAGAGTTCTGTGGTGCAGGTGGGGACGCAGTTTTTGTAGGGATGGGGATAGAGTAAGCGTCACTGTGAAGGTGCTATTTCAGCCAAATCCTGAGGGAGCTGCGGACCCCAAGCAGGTAACTGGGAGGAGAGTCTGTAGGCAGAAGGAACCACAGATGCAAAGTTCAAGAAGCAACACTGCGCTTGGAAAGTTCAAGGAAAAGTTGAGAAGGCAGCGTCACTGACGTGGAATAGAGACAAAGAAGAGTAACTCAGAAGGCAGAAAGGTAGCAAGGGAACAAATCGTGCAGGGTTTAACCAGAAGGAGATGATGTTCCCCTGGATGGTTCAAACAGAGGAGTAACATGACCTGACCAGTTCCAGGGATCACATGGGTGAGGGTAAAAGCAGGAGACCAGTTAGATAAGATGACCACTCATCCCAGTTGCTTCAGATACCAGTTTAGATCTGTTATGGATCAGGTAAAAGTTAGTCATCTTCTTTAGCAATCCCTTTCCTCCCCAAAAGGATTCCAACTGGACACTTTTGATAACTTACATGACCACCTTCCTCCTTAGGGTTAGGAGGCTATAGCGTCTATCCAGATACAACATTATACTTGCTTCCACCAGGGTGATGAAAAGTGATCAGATTCAAAATTTATTTTGAAGGTGGGGCTGAGAGAATCTACTGATAGATTTAGGTGTTGTCTATGAATGAATGAAAGAGGTCTAGGGAAATGACAAGTTCTGGGGTCTCAGGAACTGGAAGGACAAAGGTGCAATTTATTGAGTTGAGGAAGATTATGGGAGAGGCAGGTTTGGGGGGAAAGATCAGAAGTTCGGTTTGGGATGTGTCAACATTTGAAGGTGCCTATTAAACAATAAAGAACAGTTACTGAGTAGGCAGTTGGAGAAAGGAGCTTGGGTTCTGGGGAGACTTCAGCACTGGAAATATAAATATGAGGGTAGACAGAAAACAGACTTGATGAGGTTATCAGGGAACAAGTAATGAAAAAAGAATGCTACCCAAGAACTAAGCCCTAGGCACCCCAACTTTTAAAAGTGGAAGTGGTGAGGGAAAACCAACAAAGGAGCCTGAGAAAAAGTGGCCAGTGAAGTAAGAAGAAGCACATAAAATGTGATGTCCTAAGAGCCAAGCAAAGAAAGTACTTGAGTGAATAGACAGTGATCAACATGTCAAGCTTGTTGATAAGTTAGACGACAAATGAGAATTGATCACTGATCTTAGCAACCCAGAAGTCATTGGTGATTTGCAGAGAAGGCATTTGGGAGGAGTGATGAATGAGGAAAAAAAGATAACAAAAGCAGAAAAACTGAAGACAGCTGGAATTAAACTTTTGTGGAGGTAAGATACTGTAAAAAGGCGAAAAAATGGGCAGTAGCTGAGGATAAAAGGATCCAAGTTTGTATTTTGTTTTTGTTTTGTTTTAAGTGAGTGGAAACAGTTTGTCATTGAGCTAAGCAGAATGATTCAACAGAGCAGGGGAAATTGATGATGCAGGATAGTTAGAGGGGAGATTTGTTGGGGTGAGATTTGTTGGGGTGAGAAGTGAGATTTGTTGGTCCTTAAATGGGCCAAAGGAGATGGGACCAAGGGTGCCACTGGAGGGGGTGGCCTTAGGGTGGGTGGATCTGTAGTAAGACGATAAATGACAGAGTTTATGGGCATTAAGGGGGTGTATGAGTAGGAGGGATTGATGGTGGAAGCTTGTGAAAGTTCTCATCTATTGACCTCTTATAAACACATGCAATTTCCTTAGGTCTGCAGAGAATCGTAACTGCTGTGCTACTATTCTTATACATTCCTGATGGCCAGCAGCCCCATGCAAGCATTTTTTTCTGGGTTAGGCTGCCAGGCATGTCACTGTTCCATGGCTCCATTCCTGGGTCCAAGACTAACCAATACCCGTCCTCAATATATGTCTCACCCATTTCTCATTGCAGTGGTTTTCTGAGTGTCACTTCAATTTGCCAACTGCCCACGGCCATGCCACACAATTTCAGCACTTCCCTAAAATCATTTCTCCTGCCCACCGTAAAGTGACTTGCATGTTTTGCTTGTTGCCCTTCAATATATTTAAAGAATCTGGATGTTGGACTAATATGGCAATGCTCATGATGTCTGCTTCTGATTTAAATAAGCAAGCAAGTGCCCACTCTGGAAAAGTTGGTCTTCTGGGCAAAGGAACTTTCCAGAAGACCTCATCGTCCCCAGTTATATGGAAATTAATGGAAAATCCTCATACATTTAGGGAGGAAGCTGGGTGCAGGAAGGGGACCCTTACCTAGAGGTACTTGCCTTCACAGTCAAATTGTGTCACCTTAGAAAGATGACCCAGGCCCTCTGAATTTCAGCTGCCTCTTCTACAAAATGAGGGTCTGGACTAAATGATCTTTAATGTTCCTTCCAGTTTTAGGATTTAGTTCATAACTGAGTTCAGAGTAAAGGCAACAAGCCTGATGATACAGTAAGAGTAACTACATTTTTCTAAGAATTGTGCAATATCTAAGTCCTAACTAATAAAAACGCCAAGCAAAAACACATATTCCTGGAACCAACAAAGGAGGAAGTCAGATATTTTGTTTTAAACTAAGTTAAAAGAGAGATTTCTCTGAAAAATTCTACTAATCTTTAGAAATTACTTGAGCTGATAATACCATAACTTACCCAATGATTCACAGAAAAGGATATTACACTTGCTATCATTAAGCTATAAAGAATTTATTTAAAAAAAAATGTAATGGAAATGACAGGTATTTCTAACTCCTAAGAAATTTCTATGTTCTGTATATGAAAGGGGCCTAATTATAATTTACTGCTAAGTATTTGCCTGAATATTTTTATATTCCCCAATGTTATTTTAAATGTTCTAATTACTTATTAAGTGTACAGAGGAAAAGAATCTCCCAAAGTCAGTAAGAGAGTAGGCCTAATAAACTTCAGATCTAACAAAGGTGACTGCGGTTTAATATACATTTTCCTCTTCTTAATTTCATGGCATATCAATCTTAACTCACCCTTAGGGTTTTTGTTATTTTTTTTCTTTTCAAAGAGTGCTCTCTTCTGCAGATGTTGTTTTTGACCAAGTTGAAGGTAATTTAGGCAGCTTACACTGCTTAAGTCACAGATGTTTTCTTTGGCCAAGTTGAATATACGTTCTGTGGCTTGAGATGAGGAAAATAAAAATCGATTTAAAAGACTTACTCTAATACAGATGTTAAAGACCAGCTTTTGTGTATGAAGAGGATACTAACAAATTGTTGTCGGTCAGGCTGAGGAATAAAAATAGATTTTGCCATGTCACTCATTTTTACAATGTTTTTCTGTTGAATTCTCCTTATCATCAATGTCACACATTTGTAAAACGACTCACCAAGTTTAAAGGTATGAAATACAAATGGAATAAAACCAGTAAGCTTTTATGGATTTAACCTTAGCCTCATTAACATAATTCTATCACCAGCTAAACTAATGGGTCACATTAAAATAAGAAACAATGTAATAACTGTCAGAGAAAGATGGATTTTAGGCAATAAATACATTCCGTTCTGCTCCAAGGCTGAATATTACACCTGACTCCCTTTGGAATTCCCAGGGAAAGGAAGAGCTTTGCTGCCAGAGCAGAGAATGTGAATCAAATACTCGCTCATACTTCACCCAGTGTCACCTTCACTCCCGGGAGATCCTGGGCAACACCGTGAGCCTCTCATAGTCCTTCCTAAATTAAATGGTAGAGATAGCGTTACAGCTTTCCATTCAGTCCATGTTCTATGCATAGTACTTGATTTTCTTATAAAATTAGGTTGGATCCCCGATGCAAATAGGAGCGGCACTGAGGGGTAGAGAAGAGAAGGAAAGAGAGGACCAACTAGTTGAGTATAACACTTGCAATGATTAGCATATTTAAAGGCAAACAACCCTGTATCTATACCCCATTTTGTAAAAATAGTATGTCTCTCTCCTTTCTTCATATCCATAGGTTCTCATATCAAATATTATGGATTCTGAAATTATTTTAAACGAAAGGACATCTGACATTATGGAGCAGGGGGAATTTTGAAGAAATTTAAAATGTCATTTAGGGAGATGATAGAAAATGATAACCAGAAGCTGTTCTGTAACTAATATGTACATGACTCTTTATATTATATAAAGTGTTTTGTATACATTAAATTAAGGCTCATTTACTCTTAACAAAATTTAAAAAGGCTTCATGTCTCTCTCCTTTATGAACTAGATGGAATTTGATATTTTGAGCAGGAAGAGACCATATTAGTTTGCTAGGGCTGCCAAAACAAAACACCACAGGCCGTGGGGCTTAAACAGCAGAAGTGTATTTCCTCACAGTTCTGGAGGCTAGAAGTCCAAGATCAAGGTGTTGGCAGGTGTGGTTTCTTCTGAGGCCTCTCTCCTTGGCTTGCAGATGGCCACCTTCTAGCTGTGTCCTCACGTGGTCCTTTCTCTGTACCCATTCATTCTTGGTGCCTCTTTGAATGCTTAAATATCCTCTTCTTACAAGGACACAAGCCAGATTGGATTAGGGCCCACCCTAATAGCTTCGTTTTAACATAATCACCTCTTGAAAGGCCCTACCTCCAATCACAGTCACATTCTGAGGTGCTGAGGTTTAGGGCTTCCACATATGCATTTTAGGGAACACAATTCAGGCCATAACAGAGACACAGACCACTCAAGAGGCTTTTTGTGTGTCAATGTATTCCCCACCATATGAAATTGTCTAAACAATATTTAGCCACTCACCACTTTTAGTCTTGTTTCTAAGGATGGGGAACATGAACCTCAAAGCCATCCTAAGCTATGAGGCTGAGCTGACCTTGCCTTCTCATGAGAAGAGATAGACAGCAGAAGGGGGACCCCCCTGACCAGTTTCTGCCAAGAATTTCCAGACTTCTCTACCAAACAGGAAGAAATGTTCTAACCCAGTACTATACAATTCAAATACGGTGAGAGCCACAAATGTAATTTTAAATTTTCTAGTAGTTGCATTACAAAATAGTAGAAAGAAATAGGTGAAGTTGAGTTTAATATACTTTATTTAACCCAGTAAATCCAAAGTAGTATCTTTCCAACGTGTAATCAATGTAAAGAAATATTAATGAGATATTTTTATTCTTTCTTCATACTAAAGTCTTTGAAATCTAATCTGTATTTTACTCATGCAGCACCTCTCA